>NC_134160.1:19301250-19636666 GCF_033958435.1 Carettochelys insculpta
GAGCCCAGGACACGGCTGGGTGGTCAGGGGTTGCGCCCACCAGCTGCCCCTACTATAAAGACCTGGACTGCCTCCTTCGGCCCAAGGAGGCGGGACCCCCGGCCACGCTGCTGGACACAATGGTCCTGGCATCGGAGCCGGAGCCCAAGATGGGGACAGAGGAGGACCGTTCCAGACCCGCACCCAGCACCAGGCACCCATGGAGGCTGGACACCACCAGTGATGACGAGGGCTCAAGCGAGGGGGCCCTCGTCATCAACATCCCATCCAGGCCGTCCAGCCGGGCCCCATTCATCCGTACCTCACCCGACTTCCTGGAGGGACCCACAGGTAGGTGGCCCACACACCAGCCACCCCCGAACTGAGGAGGGGGTATCCGGTCTTGCCCAGGGTTGCCACAGCCCCCCACATGCCCGCCACCCGTGGCCTGTGGAATCCAAACAACCGCATTCTCCGGGCCCAGATGCGGGGCCAACACGCGGCACTCAGCACCATGTGGGTGGGACAGCAACACAGACTGGTGGCTGTGGAGGGACCGGGGGGTGGGCAGCGTGGGGCAGCCCATGCCCTTGGCACCCAGGCAGGGAACCCCGGGACATGGGCATCACAGGGCACCTGGGGGGAAAAAAGGTTCAGGGGCCCCCCGCTCTCCCCTTTTGTCTCCATAGCTTCCACGGCCAGCAACCGGACCAGCCCCACCACAGAGGGTAAGGGGGAGCTACGTGGACCCCAAGCTGTCCCTGTGTGGACCCGCTGCCAGGCTGTTCGCTGGCACCACCTGGCTGGGGAGGAAGACACAGGGGAGGCTGCCCACACTGCAGCACTGCGGGACCTTTCCAGCATGCTGTGGGAGTGGCTGGAGATGGAGCAGCAGGCGTGGGACTGGGTGGCAGCCAACCTTGACACCCTGACCCAGGCCGTAGCCGGCCACCAGGCCCCGACCACTGCCCCATCGCCAGCCACTCCCGCAGCTGCTCCTCCTGCCCCCACCCCACTGTCCCCCATCTGCCCATCACCTGCCCGCCCCCCCACTTCCCCCGTCCCCCCCTTGGCCTCCCCGCTTCCATCCTCCCCCGACTCCCTGGTCCACCCTCCAATCCCACCTCCCGCAGTGAACCCCCCCCAAATGCCCGACCTCGCTGCCCTGATCCCAACCCACCTGCCCTGGCTGACCTTGTCCAGCTGGCCCACATACTGCTGGCGAGGGCCAGCCAGGGTGAGGCTGTGGCTCCCACCCTGCCACTCCCCCTGTGCTGACCCCGCACAGCCCACAGACGCCTCGCCCCAGGTGCACCCCTACTTGACCATGGCACCGGCCATCACAGGGCCCCCAAACACAGGGGGAACGCGCAGGGTGAGGGCGACGGGGATCACACCTGTTGAGCCTCCAGGAGCACTAAGCTGCCCCCCTCATGGGAGCTGGCCCGGGGCCTCTCCACCCCTGTAAATAGTTACCCCCTGCCCCCATCTCCCATTCCAGCCCCCGTAAGTAGCTGTAAGAAGACTTAGCTTTGTTATTTATATAAAATGCTTATTTTTGTGTTCTACCCCCGTTCCCTGTGCTGCATGTGTGGTGGTGGTGGTGGGGAGTGTGTGGGGTGGTGAGGTGTGTGCGTACATGAGTGCGCATGTTGCAGTGGGGGGGCCCTCACCATGCACTCCCTCAAAGGCCTGGCACAGGACCTCCCAGAGCCGCACCCTGTCCTGCTGGGCTAGGCAGCACAGGGTGGCAGGGGGCTGCTCATACCTGTGCACCGGCTGGGCGGCCCACCCCTGCATGGAGGGCTCATTCTTGTCCTCCACAAGGTTATGCAAGGTGCAGCAGGCCCCAACCACTGCCGGGACTTTGGTCAGGCCCATCTCCAGCCTCATGTAGGGGCACCTGAAGTGCCCCTTCAGGCGGCCAAGCGCCTGCTCCACAGTATTGCAGGCTGGTTCAGCTGCTCATGAAAATAGTCCTGGCTCGGCTGGATGTGCCCCGTGTATGGCTTCATGAGCCGGGCCTTCAGGGGGGATGCCACATCAGCCATGATACATGGCAGCATTGTTGTGTTCCTGACGAGCAGCTCCTGCCGGGGGAGGAAGGTCCCCTCGGCCGTGCTGTGTCCTAGTCCCGAGTTCCTGAAAACCCTGGCCTCATGGTCGCGGCCAGCCCAGCCCATGAAGATGTTCTGGAACCGGCTGTTGGCATCTATGAGCGCCTGCAGGACCAGGGAGTGGTAGCCCTTCCAACTCACATAGGCCCCACGACTATGCTCTGGGGCCCTGATGGCGATGTGGGTGCTGTCCAGGGCCCCAAAGCAGTTGAGGAAGCCCAGCTCCTGGAAGCCCCGCATGGCGTCATCCAGGTCCCCGACGCAGATCAACTGCTGCAGGAGCACCTTGTTGATGGCACGGATGACCTGCGGGGCAGTGAGCAGGCATGCTCATGAGTGTGGCCTGGGCTGCATCCTGCACACCCACCCCCCCACTGCTCCCCACCCCGGTCCCTGGCGGGGGATGCCCCACCACTCCCCGACAGGGCCCCTTGCTGGGGCGCGCACCCCGGCTCTGCTGATGCAGGGTGGATGTGAGCCAGCCATAACTTACCTCAATGAGGACAGCCCTGACGGTGGCCCTGCCCACGCCGAACAGGAGGCCGACAGATCAGTAACTGTCTCGGGTGACCAACTTCCATAGGGTGATGGCCACCCTTTTCTGTACGGGGAGCGCTGGCCTCATGCATGTGTCCCAGTGCTGGAGGACTGGGGTGAGCCAGTGGCACAGCTCCAGGAATGTGCCCTTGGTCATCCTGAAGTTCTGCAGCCACCGGTCATTGCCCCAGTCCTCCAGCACCAGCCGGTCCCACCAGTCGCTGCTTGTGGGGAAGCTCTACAGGCAGCGGGTGACCCAGAGGACTGGCTGGGGACATCATGACCTTGGGACAGCCTTCGGGAAGGTGGCTAGCAGAGTGGTCACACGGAGCTGCTGGAGCACAGCGGCCAGCCTCAATGCTGAGGTGCTGCTACTCGGGGTCCATGAGGGCCTGGGATGCCTGCTCCGTGCTCTCTCTCTCTCAGTCTCTCCCTCTGTCTCTCACTCTTCTTTGCCTGGGGACAGGCCTGGGGGGGGGAAGGGGCCTTTAAGGGGACGGTGGGCGGCAGCCCTGGAAGGGGTCGTCCGCCATGCGACCCTGCCTGTGGCGCTTCCTGCCCCTGCTCTTTCAAAAGAGCGCCCTGGCATATGGACACTCTTTCGAAAATTGCACTGGGGGGGGCCTTTCGAAATTACGGATTGAAACTTAGGTCTTTGCTGGCATGTGTGGACGCTCCGTTTCGAAAGAGCATCTTTCAATGCTCTCTTTTGAAAGATGTTCTTCTGAAACAGAGCTGTAGTGTAGACGCACCCTGAGCGTCCAGGGAGACTGAAGTGTTCTCCTCCAGGTTTTTGTATGTTACCATTCCTGATGTCCGATGTATGTCCATTTATTTTTTTTATGTAGAGACTGTCCAGTTTGGCCAAAGTAAATTGCAATGGGGCATTGCTGGTACGTAATGGCATATATTATAATAGTAAACTTGCAGATAAAAGAGCTTCTAATGGTATGGTTGATGTAAGATTCTGTGATGGTATCGCTGGTGTAGATATATGAGCAGAATGGGGTTTGTTGCAGGGATTGGTTCCAGGTTCAGAGTTACTGTGGTGTGGTCTACAGTTGCTGGTGAGGATTTGTTTAAGGTTGGCAGGCTGTCTGTAGGCGAGGACAGGCCTGCCTCCCAAGGTCTGTGCGAGTGAAGGATCATTGTCCAGGATGGGTTGCAGATCAGTGCATGTCATCTACTCATAATGTTAAAGTTCCATGCCAGGAGAACTTTCCTGTTTCTACAGGGTTTTGCTGTATTTGGACAGCATGGGTCCCTAAACTTGCATTTAAAATACCCATAACAAAACACACAATGTTTTACTTACCTGTGTGATTTCAGTTTTGTCTATTAGCAGCTGGTATAAGAGGCAAGGGAAGGCTTTGTGTCCCCATGGATCTCAGTGTCCAACCTCTTCCTCTTCCTATCCCTATTTTGACTCTTTTTGCAGGGTCCCACAGCAGGCTGTTGCTGCTGTGAGTCTTCCTCCAGATGGGATTCAGTAACTGAAAAATGAATATTCTTTCAGCTTGCCAGATCTATTAAGATAACATTGAAACTATTAAAAAAGCCATAAAGAAGCAATTAAGTCATTTAACAAGGATTTACCAAGCCAGAGGTATATACTTTCTAGTTCTGCATTTACTGACGAAACAGTTGTGAATTACATATTTATTCAGAACTTGTTAGTCTACAGGACAAGTTTAAAATTTGCTTAAAATATTTCAGTTGTCTGTTGCTGAAGATAGAACCGCATATCTCAAAGAACACCCTTGCGTAGATTTTTAGATGTACAGTCTGAGTATTGAGCATTAGCCTTAAATGCTTGGATCTTCAGGCATAATATTTTAAAATAATTCTTCAAAGAACACTGCCTTTGTCTAAAATACATATTTTAATTTTAATATACAGTAGACCCTTGCTTTGTGCAGACTTGACTAACACGGTTTTATGTTAATGTAAGTTGAGTCTGGGGGGACCCTATTTTCTTGTACCCCGCCTCGCTTCTTACTCCCATGCTGCCGGCCAGCTCAGGGGTTCCTTAGCAGGCAGCTCCCGCCTTGCTGCCCAGTGCTGCAACGATGGGGACAGAGAAGGGCAGACATGGCTGGAGCTGCCCAGGGCTCCAATGCCACAGCTGGAGCTGTCGCCGCCCGAGCAGCCCCACACCCAAGCTGCACTGCAGCTGGCACTGACGCTATTTGAGCAGCCCTGGGGCCAACCTATGCCATGGCTGTGGGGGCGGCAGAGGCACCATGGCTGGTAGCTGGAGCAGGACGTGCCCCGCCCTGCCTCTAACCCCGCCCCTGCCCACCTGCAGGTGCAGCAGGAGCTGCCAACTGGAGCAGAGGCTCCAGCAGCTCCCTTCCCCCAGCCAGGGGAATTCTGGGGATCTCCCCAGCCCTTCCTCCCCAATTTATGTGAAATTTGATTTATGCTGAGGTTTCCCAGGATGCAAACATGTGGTTTGAACCGGGATGGTAATTTTCTGAGTCACTACAGGGGCTCGTTTGCATACTTGGCTTAATTTAATTCTTGACCTTCCCCCACTTCTAACCCTCTACTCTCTGATTTGCTCACCTTGATATTTTTTTTTCTGATTTGTCCTCCCTGATTACTGTTTTTGGTTCTCTGTGCCTTAAATATTGAGTCTGTTCTGGTCTGGCTATGGTCTGAAGAAGTGGGTCTGTCGCATGAAAGCTCACCTAATAAATTATTTTGTTAGTCTTTAAAGTGCTACTTGACTGCTTTTTTGTTTTGATAGTATATAGACTAGCACGGCTCCCTCACTGTTACCATCTTTGGAAAACATGTGTTAATGTGCCAAATTTGAATATAAAAGTCACCTTGGCTGTTTCCCTTTCCAGAACGGTGCGATAATTCTTCTTCAGTAACACACGTACCTTCAGGTCATTGACAGAATGCCCCATTCTATTAAAATGTTGACTACAGTCAAGCTCTTAGGTACAATCGCATTTGCTCTGATCCAACTGACAGAGACCAAAAACTACAAGAACTTTCCCAAATATTCATAAACCTGAATTACCCACCAGGAGAAGTAAAAAAACAAATCGACAGGGCCAGACGAATACCCAGAGACCAGCTACTCCAAGATTGGCACAAAAAAGCCAAGAACAGAACACCACTGGTCATCACCTACCGCCCCCAACTCAGACCACTGCAACGAATTATTAAAGACCTACAACCTATCCTTAATCAGGATGCCACACTCCAGAAGGCCCTGGGTGACATGCCTGTTCTCTCCTACAGACAACCTCCCAACCTCACGAGGACCCTCACTAACAGCCACAGTCTATACCCCAGGAATACCAGTCCTGGAACCTTTGGCACATTAACACATGGTTAAAATCGTGATGGGAACTTTCTGAGTCACTATAGGGGCTCGTCTGCATACTTGGCTCAATCTAATTCTTGACCTCCCTCCCAACCCCTCCACTCTCTAATTTGCTCACCTTGATTATCTTTTTCTGATTTGTCCTCCTTGCTTACTGTTTTTGGTTCTCTGTGCCTTAAATATTGAGTCTGTTCTGGTCTGGCTATGGTCTGAAGAAGTGCGTCTGCCCCATGAAAGCTCACCTAATAAACTATTTTGCTAGTCGTTAAAGTGCTACTTGACTGCTTTTTGTTTTGATAGTGTATAGACTAGCACGGCTTCCTCTTTGTTACTATCTTTGGAAACATTTTTTTAACACAAATACATAATGACATTTCATAAACACATCTATTCCTATGGTGATCACACAAAATAAGTTAGTGTTCCCTTTTTCTAAACAGAATAAACATCTTTATGAACACACTAAACCACTCTTCCTGGTTAATTTAAAATGTCTTTGTTTCAGTGTATCAAATATGTAGTAATAGGATGTAATCTGGAATGATTACTGTATGAAGGTGTAAGGGATGTATAAAGGTGTAAATATAAATGTAAAAATATAAAATATAAATATAAAATCAGCTTAGAAATGCTGATTAAGAAAACATAAACCAAAAAAGAGCAGCATAATGTATTCCATAATAGTTAAGTTGTATTCAGTAGGACAGCTGACTTGCCCTTACTACAAAGGTTTTCCAAATAAATCTCTGGCAAACTTCAGACTATGTAAAAAAAGCTGTGACTAATTTTTATTCATAATCTGGCATGTAGTGGAAAACTGACTTTTTTTCCAAATGTTAATTACTACATTTAGATTCAGAGATGTGGCTGGAAGGGGATAAGCAGAAAGAGGTAGGGAAGAGGGAGGAATAGAGGCCTGGGGGCAGAGCAGGTGTTGGAATATGTGCAGAACCACAGGGTGAGAGCTTGTCTCCTGAAGCAGCAGCTTCACCCACCGTGGAGTGGTGTTGTCATTTGTAGTTTAGTTTGCTGTCTGTTTTGCTCTATTACTTTTTATTGTTTTATGTGGGTGGAGTAATCAATTTAAAGAGTTCACCTCCCACACAAAACAGCATCTAAGCCTTTAAAGACTATCAAAATAATTTATTAAGTGATGAGCTTTCATGGGACAGACGCACTTCTGCAGATCATAGCCATACCAGAACAGACTGAAATCTGTTCAGTCCGTTCTGGTGTGGCTATGATCTGCAGAAGTGGGTCTCTCCCACAAAAGCTCATCACCTAATACATTATTTTGTTAGTCTTCAAAGTGGTACTGGACTGCTTTTTTGTTTTGACAGAATATAGACTAACATGGCTCTCTCTCTGTTACTACTCAGTATCTAAGCCTCAGTGAATGCCTTTTCCTCTCCTTTCCACTAACAGAAAACTATTATATTAATATTTGCAACAAGAGCTGTATTAGTATTTCCAAGCTGTGCTACACGTGCAGATCATTGGCGTGCAAGTGGGATAGTTGCATGGACTGCCCAAGGTGGTAGCACACTGGTGCATTGACAGATGCTTCCTGTATGTGCATGTGGCTTTCCTTCAGGCTTTGGGGCCAGACTCTCTGTTAAATTGGGACTCCAGGGCCCCTTTGTTGTGCTGGTACTGGAGGGCCAGGCCTTTGCTTTACTCACAGAGCAGCTGTCTCGCCCATTTGGTAAGGGGAGGTCTGCGCTACAGGGAAGATTGACCCTGTGGCTGCTCCGCCCAGCTCAATACAGAAACGTGCTAAATCAGATTTACA
Source organism: Carettochelys insculpta (assembly GCF_033958435.1). NCBI lineage: Eukaryota > Metazoa > Chordata > Testudines > Carettochelyidae > Carettochelys > Carettochelys insculpta. The sequence continues at coordinate 19,309,019 of NC_134160.1, forward strand.
GGCGGCCCCTCGAGCGCGGTACCCCGCCCCCACTGGAGTAGGCGCAGTGGGCAGCACCGCAGGCCCACGGCTCCTCCCCTGCGCAGGTGGCGCTGCAGTCTGGACGAGGTACCCGACTCCAGCCACGCAGTTACCCTCAAGCGGCCCTTACCCTCAGTGCAGGCCTAGGGCGGGACACAGCACATGGCCTCCCGGGCAGCGCCAACAGCCTCGGCAGGGCCCTGCCAACCAGCCCGTGCTCAGAGGGACCGAGCAGCGGTTCTGGGCGGGGGGCGGACGCGCCCAGGCTCTGGCCGTCGGTGCTGCGCACGGTAACGGCGCCGCGGCAGAAGAGGCCAGCTGGCTTCCTCGGCCGCAGGCCGGCGCTTCCCGCCTTTTCGGTTCCGGTTCCGGAGGAAGTAGAGAACGCAGAGGGAGAGGCGCGCTCGGGACGTGCGCGCTCCGGTCAAGCACGAAGGGGTGGAGCCCCTCCTCAGCCCGCTCGCGACCCTTCCTTTGTTCAGAACGGCGCAGCGGCCTCTTCCAAGCTCCCGCCTCCGGCCCTGCCCCTGCAGACGCGTCGGCCTTTGTGGTTGCGAGCTTGGGAGCGCTGACGTTGCTAATTGGCGTGAACGAAAGTGGGGTTCCGCCTCCCAGCGCTAATAGGTTCTACTTGGTGCTCGTCTGATGTTCCATACGCTGATTGGCTAACGCGGCGAGCCCTGGAAGCAGTTCCGGGAAACCCCGCGCGTTGCCGGGGTCGCGCCGCCGTCCATGAGGCGAAAGGAGGCGCGCGCGCGCCATTTGCAGTCGCTGCTTAGGCCCCAGCCGCGCCGCACAGGCCGCGCTTCGGTGAGTGCTGCGGGGCGCCCCCGGGGGGTGGCGGGGAGGAGAACTGGGCCCCCGCGCTCAAGTGGGGGGGAGACCCCCGGTGGGCCCGAGTCGAGCTGGGTGGGGAGTCAGCCACACTCTGGCTAGGCCCGGCGCTGGAGGAGGCGGGCCCAGGCGGCCGGGGCCTGGTGGAAGGCGGGGGCTGTAGGCCGCGCTCGCAAAGGCGCCTCCGGGCGCCAGGTGTGTGCTTGGGATGGCGGTGGGGGTGCGGGGCAGCTCAGGCCCCAGTAGCACACGGGGGTGAGACTGTCGCTCCACGGCCTGCCCGGTGGCTGGTTCTCTGCCGTGCGTGGGGGAGGTGTGCTGGGCCTGGCGGCGGGGCCGCTCGGGGGCAGGAGACTCACCTGCTCCGCTCCGCCACGTGGGCTGGTCCCTGCGTGTGGTTGGCGCTGCACGACGAGAGGCAGGGCTGGCTCCTGCTCTCTGCCCCGCATCGGGCTTAACGGCGTCCCGCTCTCTTTGTGTCGGCGTGGGTAAAAGGCAGCGTGCTTCCTCAGCCGGTGTCATTGCATAGCAGCTCTCAGGGAAGCTTCGTGGAGGCAAAATCCACGGCTGCTGACCCGATGAGACCCTTTACCTCCACTACCGCCTGGGCGCGGCTTCACTAAGGAATATGTAGACTTCATGCTGATTTTTCTGTATTATCATGGTGATGCTGAAGAGATCTCTTTTACCTGTAAAATCACTCCTGGCCTGTATTTCGATAGTTTGGGTTTTAGTAAGCTAAATTTTGCGCTACGTTTATTTCATATCATTCAAGTTACCACTTACCTGTTTTGTTCTAGATGATAAATTTTTGCTTCTGACTGGAAAGATAAAATTCTTCGGGATTCAGTTAGTTTGAAACTGCATTTTATTTGGTGAACTTTAGCAGACTTCCAGTTGGTAACATTTTAATTAGGAAACGTGGATTTACTGCGTTTTAGTGGTCTTGTTATATTCATTACTCTTTGAATGTCACCCTGTTTGATCTGTAGTTAAGAATAGACTTGTTTAGAGGAAGTTGCTTAGACTTTTCTTTATCTTTTTTTGTCTTCTCTCCTAGTACTGAGAGAGGAGGTTCCAGCAGCTTTGATACTTTTGTGCTGTGGAGGTCATTTTGATGGCCACAAACATTTTCAAGGAATAAGAGAGTTTCAGTAATTATAAATTACAGTGCTTTTTTTAAAAAAAAATCTGTGAAGAGATTCTTTTCTGTGCAATTTATGGGGTTTGCAGACTAGCAAAATACTACTTTATGAATTTTTTCTTTGAAAATTGCTTTTCATGTAAATATTTTACATCTGTTTAGTTGTCTGCTTACTCTTGGTAGTTATGATGTGAATCTCAGTAATATTTGTATATGCCAAAACACTAATAGATTTATTTTGTCATTATTGTGGAGTGATAGAGGACTGAAGTGTGTGTGGTTTTTTTAATTTTTTGTGGAAGATAAATTCATGGATGTTAGGGTATGTCTTCACTCCAGAGTTAATTTGAGTGATAGATATAATATTAAAGTTCACTTGAGCGCTGTTGACATCCTTAATTTGGGTGTAGCACTACTTGAAACTTGAGTTGCAGGATAGTTAGTGCTATCTGTCACCTGATAAATGCTAGGAAACTAGATCAAACACTGTAGTTATATCAGAGGTGTGAAAAAGTGCATATCTGTGAGCTATGCAGTTCACCTGTTCATCATCATTCCGCCTCCCCCTTAGAAACTGTCTCATTAGCATAAGTATCATCTTTACTGAAGCCCTTCAGTATTGCATTTGCAGGGTTTTAAGTGTAAAGAAGCCTTCAGAATCATTCTGTGCATCTGGCATGTTGTTGGGCTAACTTGAGAGGGAGTTGACTCACATGTAGATAATGTGATATGAGTTAAGTTTTCAGTGAAGTTATAGCCTTAGGCTTTCATGCTGTGATGATGAGGGAATATGATCATAGCATCTTAATGTGAGATGGTAACCCCCTTCCCTCTAGATCTGGGGAATTTGTCCCTGTGCTTGCCCATATCATGGGGTAAAATCAAATTAATAATGACTACTCAGTAAGGTTGGTGTGGTTAAATATTCTTTTTAACAATCTTATTTATTGTTCTAGGATCCTGGTAATCTGCAAAGCTCTTAATTTGCAGAAAGGCAGTAACTTCATTGCAAAAGCTTATGTCCGTAGCTTGGTCACAAAATTCACCCTAATGTTTTGTAGTTTTCCTTTATGTAATAAAGTGTAATAAATCACTAATTTGTATCACAAGTATAGCTTAGGCAGTAGTTTTTCAACTTTTTTCCATTTTGTGGACCACTACATTTTATTTGAAGCTGTGGACCAATGTTCCCTTCAATATTTTCCACGCTTTTTGCACTAAATTTTATGTACACAGATACACATGCAGATGTGTAAGAAACACATGCTGCTGGCTGTTGGTGTACAGTTGATCAGCTGCGTAGCATTTGAATCTTTTCTGGGTGGCCATGTAAGTTCCTGTGGACCACTTTAGAAATCTTTGAGATGTTCTGTGGGCCACCCTTGGTCTACAGACCCAGGTTGAAAGCTACCTGAATTAAGTTAAAACTAGTGCATTATAGTTTTGTGCATGTGTGCACAGAATTTTCCAAACTATCAGTAGTTTGAGCTATTTTCTTCAGTAATTCAAATTGCAGTTCAGTTTCCTTTTTAAACCCTTGCCTTCCCTTATGAGTGACATTCACTTATCACTTTGTCATCTTTTGCCTTTGAACTTCCATGGTTTTAGGCTAAAGATAACTTTTGGAGGAGGTAGAGAGAAATCTGGTCTACTGTATTTCAGTAAAACAACTGGGGTAAGACATAATTATTAGTGGACTCCCATCCCCTTTTTAATCCATAAGTGGCTGCACTTCAAAATGTTAAATGTGATGCCCTTAAATCTCCAATTAAGCACTAGTTATCAAGGAGGTGATGATGGCCAGGTGTATGGGTATTAAGCAGTAACTTAAAAATGGCTTTGGTACAGGCTCAATGGAAAAAAAAATTAAGGGTTTTAGTTATGCCTGCTGCACTTTAAAGATGGCTGGGTAAGCCTTTGCGGCTCCATGGTAGCACAACTGTTACAGCCAGATGAATAGTGGTTCAAGGACAAAGTCCCAGTTCTCAGCTACTGTATCATCTTGTACTTGTACTAAAGAAGAGCTTTCTTTTTTGGAAGCATTGGTTTGACCACTTAGGTTCTTTGAGCATATCGCCAACCTCCTTTTTTTTTCCAAGGTAACTAAAAACTGTGGGAATACCAGTTTTGCGTGTGACTAGACCTCAGTGAGGATTACTGACTTTACTAAGACTTTCAGATATGCATAGGCAGGTAACTCAACAAAAAAAAACCTGCTGTATGGCCATGCCCATATGGAGTCTTTTTTTTTTTTAAAAAAACACCATTCTTCTACTTCAAAATGGTGCAGTTAGGTAATGGAATGGACACTGCACAAGACATCCTCACTTACAATCTACAATTGCTCCCAAACTTTACATATTCTGCTTGCTCTCTGTACACATGTATGTGCTTCCTGAAATCCACCCATCTTTGTACATTCTGACATGCATCTCTCACACGTACGAAAATAACTTTATCCTTCTGGGAGTGGATCTATAATCTTTACATACATCTTGATTAAAGAATGTCCCTGTCCCCCAGAAACTTTGATTACTTGTGCTCATGCACCTAATCAGTTTTATTTGTGCTTTCATGTTTGGTTGGTTGGCAATTGTGCCAATCATGGGCATGATCCACATGCAACCTCAAATGTTTCTCCTTTTTATTTTACACTTCAAAATTCTTTCTGGTCTGAATAATGGAAGTAAAAATGCTACCTTTTAGTAACTCATTTTTATAGAATATTCACTTTGACATATTTTATTTGTGTTTGGTACCCTTGCAGAGCTTGACATAGCTAAGTGAAGCAGAGCTGGATTATCTTCCTGTTTGAGCATAAGTATAACTCTCTTGAATTTCAGTTATACCTATGTAGCCCCACTGAAATCATTGGGGGTCAAAGCGTTGTTTTAGAGGATGTAATGAAGTTTGCATGTTGATAAAGCATGAAGGAAAAAAAATCTCTGTTTAACACTCATATTTTGGTTTGAGTTTTCAAAACCAGCGGATGAAAAAGTCTTTGTGCTTGTAATTGGAATAATGGGGGTGTCATCTGGAAATGGTTGAGACAAAAATTACTTGTACCATAATACCTTCATGTTGCAGAGTAGAACCACACTTAAGGAAGAGTTTGCAGTTAGAAACATCACAGGAAATGCATAGCTAAGGATGAATAATCTTTGGTGGTTTGTGCACATGAATTACAGTAGTGTTAAACTGTGATTTCATACAAATGTGCCAGTGCTTTTGCAAAGTAAAGTATGTATAGCCTGACGAATACACTTAAAATGAAGTAAAACAGACTTAAAATTCATACTAGAAGTACATTCTGCATTTGTATAATACTGCAGTAAAAACTTAATTGGGTTGTATTACCAAATTGATAGTAACACTAAATATGTCATACCATTAGGTTACATAGTAACAGAGAGGAAGCCGTGCTAGTCTATACACTATCAAAACAAAAAGCAGTCAAGTAGCACTTTAAAGACTAGCAAAATAGTTTATTAGGTGAGCTTTTGTGGGACAGACCCACTTCTTCAGACCATAGCCAAGTCTGTTCTGGTCTGGCTGTGGTCTGAAGAAGTGGGTCTGTCCCACGAAAGCTCACCTAATAAACTATTTTGCTAGTCTTTAAAGTGCTACTTGACTGCCTTTTGTTTTCATTAGGTTACAGAAACAATGAGTGCTGTGCAGTTTGAGAGTTTAGCTGTGGAACTGCAGATGCATTGTTAGCATCAAAAAGTGTACAGCCAGTAATCTCAGCGCAAGTTTTAGGCAAGCCTGAGAACATGACTAAAATATTACCATCTTCCATCAGGCGAGTTTGAGTACTGTGTGAAAATGACATTTGAAGTGTTAATCCAGTTTTATTAAAAGTCTCTTAAAAAAGCATCAACTTAAACTACAGACTTGTGGATATCTTTATTACAAGTAACACAGCTAACAGTTGTGTTGTGAACAGGACATGAGAAGTCATTCTTCTGCTCTACTCTGTGCTGGTTAGGCCTCAGTTGGAGTATTGTATCCAGTTCTGGGCACCACATTTCAAGAAAGATGTGGCGAAATTGGAAAGGGTCCGGAAAAGAGCAACAAGAATGATCAAAGGTCTAGAGAACATGACCTGTGAAGAAAAGCTGAAAGAATTGGGCTTGTTTAGTTTGGAAAAAAGATTTTTTGGGGGGGGGGGGCATAGCAGTTTTCAGGTATCTAAAAGGGTGTCATAAGGAGGAGGGAGAAAACAACTACTTCTTCTCTCCGCAGAGAGGCCAAGAAGCAATGGGCTTAAACCTCCCTTGCTGCAGTTTAGGTTGGACATTACGGAAAAAGTTCCTAGCTGTCAGCGTGGTCAAACACTGGAATGGATTGCCTAGGAAGGTTGTGGAATCTCTGTCTCTGGCAATATTTAAGAACAGGTTAGATAAATGCCTGTCAGGGATGGTCTAGAAAGTACTTGGTCCTGCCATGAGGGCAGGGGGCTGTACTGGATGACCTCTCAAGGTCCCTTCCAGTCTTAGCATTCTATCATCAATTACTGTAATTGAGGCTTTGTCTGTTTCACTAGTATACTTTGTGTAATCACTTCCATGTTTTTTGCTGTGTATCCAAATTTCTTGTGGAAAATCTTATAAGAGACTTTAAAAGTAAAGACAAATTATTGTCAACTACAAACATTGGCAGAGTGCTTGAGATGTGGGGAGAGAAGGGATGAGACTGAAAGGGAGAGTACCTAAAATTACTTCAGGTTATTGGAAGGCGAGAGGCAGCTTATAAAAAAGGTGGAATACAAGCAGATTTCTAGTCTTAATTCTTCTTTTACTGACACTCGTGTAATTCACGGCACAAACGTAACATCACAGTAATGTTTTGAGATTTAATATAACATGAGCTTGGTTAACATTAGGGTAGTGATGATAAAGCATGGTTCTGTTAACATGTATGTTTTGTACAGTTCTGTTGTCACTAAATAGAAACCATACACTATACCTTATTGGAATTTGTCAAGTAGCATAATGTGGCATGATCAAGAAGAAAAGTATATAGTCTTAAATTGTATACGTGTATACCATGCAGCTGTAGAAGTCAGCTTTGTTAGGTAGCTTGTGTAAGGAAGTGTCACTTTAGTCTTGTCCCTTGCCATTCACCGTAATTTTCTAAATACATTGCAGAATTGTTTGCCTAACAAGAATGATTTGGTTCAAGCAAGCATATCTGTCCTTATGCATTTTCAGAACAGTGCGTAGGCTTTAGTTTAGAATCTTTGATGTGCTGATTGTCTGTGCCTGTCATGGGTGTAGTTTTATTTAGGAAACTTGTTCAGTGGTAGATGACTAGTTATTTTGAGAGTTCAGCGTTAGAGTTTATTCTTGAACCATCTTCATGTCTGGTATTCTAGTACATATGCATTGTTCTTGTCAGGTTGTCTATATCTGCCTAGTTACCATTCCATTGCTGATATATGCATCATCAACTCTTCTTCCATGTCTTATAAGACCCTGCACCATTTGCATCTCAGCTGATCTTATATTGTTGACCATCCTGATATATATTTCTGTTGGGTAGTTTGTAATCTCGGCCATGAAAGTTGAGCTGGAAACATCTCTTGGCTTTCTAATGGAGAAATTGAGTCATGCTTTACAGTGAATAGGTAAACCCCATTGGAGTTGTCTAAGACAGTAAGGCTGTGTCTACACTAGAGGGTATTGTTGACAAAACCCAGGGAATGTTCAGATTCCCAAGGCGTTCTGTCAATAGTAAATTGACAGAATGCAGCATTTTTGTCGACAGTCTTATCCCACTCCTGCCTAGGCATAACGCTTCTTTCAACAGAAAGCTGGTCTGGATGTTCTGTGGGGCCCTCTGTCAACAGACCCAGCTTCCAGGACACCCGGCAGCCCTGTTTGCTGTGCTTCCGGTTGGCCATTTTGTTAAGAGAGTGGCCAGGCAGTCTGGCTGTGCTCTGTGAGCACTGGATTGCAAGAGTGATCTGCTCTTGGTAATTTGGCCCTGATCTATTGATAGAAGTTTTGTTGGAAGATATCTTCCAACAAAAACTTCTGTCAACAAATCCTTGAAATCTAGACATAGCCTAACTGTGCTTGGTGAATGCATGTCTTTGCAACCTCTGTATTGGTTGTTGCATCAAGTCTTTCACTTACACAATTAATTACAGCTGCTGCAGTTATGGCTTCATTTGGAAATAGTAAAATGCAGAATATCACATTAAAATACGATTTGCAAACTCTAAAACTTCGTACCTGAAGCGTTTCTCACTTTAAGATTTGTACTACTGTGGGTTGAAAATGTAACGTCTTAGTATGGCACTTTTCCTGTTTGAGTTCTGAAGCATGCCGAGAGAGAGTATGGCTTCTCATATGAAATTAAGTTGGGTTTGAAAGAAGTCATGACAAAAAGCCAGGAAACTGTGAAAGTTGTCAAACATGTATGACCGGTGATATGTTAAGGTACCCTGCATAAGAACTAATCATTTTAAGAGAAATGGGAGATGAAGTTAACATTAGTTCTGTTGTAGCTTATTGTTCACCGATTGAAGGGTGCTATGTAATACACTAGTACACTCCAGCTGCTATGGTAACCAGATACCTTACTGACAATCAAAGTAAAGTTTAGATCTTGATGTACATGAAGTACTTAAAATGTAAATTCTTCCATGTACACGTTCCACAATATTACAGGACTGTACTTACTGAAACTTAGGAGAGCTGCATCCTAAAAGGATTAAATACAATTTTGATACAGGTCATTTGCAGCATGTATGCCAATTAGTCTAGATGAATCGTGCATTGTCCTACATACTAGTTCTTTCTGGCTTAATGTAATATAGCTCCTGAATTTTTTCCAGCAGCATAATAAAATGGCTAATCAGGTGAATGGTAATGCGGTACAGTTAAAAGAAGAGGAAGAACCAATGGATACTTCCAGTGTAACTCACACAGAACACTACAAGACACTGATAGAGGCAGGCCTCCCACAGAAGGTGGCAGAGAGACTTGATGAAATATTTCAGACAGGTATAATATGCATTTCTTGTTTCTGATTGGTTATGAAAGTGAGGGCATACCATTTTCAAATTTTATAGATTAAGGTTTTAAAATTCTTGCTGTTTGATCTGTGTAGCTTTGAATGTATTGCTACTTTAATTTCCCCGAAGGCAAACTGGGTTTGACACTGACATGCTAATTATTTTAATCATCCTTAGTGTTGAATGACATCCTAGTTGCTTCAGGAGATGGTTCATCAGTTGCGTAGGCTTTCACAAGATGTATGTTTCAGCATACTAAACTGCCCATTTTTCTTAATCCAAATCAGTCATCCCTTTGCTTTTACTTTTCTGTCAACTCCTCACAGTGACTCTTGGAATACTTAAGGGCTGAGTAAGTGACTTAGTGGGAAAAGCACCTACCTCATCTTTCCTGGGACTACATTTGAACTCTAGTCTGCCTATGGCTTTTATGTTCTGTCCAGTGCCAGCTGAATAGTTGAATCCATGTCAGTCATTACACCTGAAGTGTTTGCTTTAACTGCATTTTGATAAAAGTCCAGGAATAAGCCATTGAGGAAATTGAATAATATCTTGCTAGAACCAAGTGGTCTCTGGAAATCACAGTAAGAGGGACCATTTTCAGGAAGAGGGATTTTTGTAGTGTTTTTTGTAACTCCCCCCATTATTTTGATCTTATAAATGGAAGCTTCCTTTTCCTCTTTAGAGTGCTGTGTTCTTCAAATAGATTTAGAGCCATTAATTAAACTGCTTCATGCGCTTACCTTGAATACCTTAGTCAAAAAAATTCCACAAACTAAGTGATGGCAGCTCAGAATATCTTATCCATCCATATTGATACTCTGGCTTGTGTGGATGATCTCTTTTGGAAGTCACTCCAGTTAGTTTTTTTTTTTTTTTTTAAAGTTTTTATTTGCTTAAAGATGCATTTCTCTAAGTGTAGGTTAGGATGATGTCCGCATCATGGCTTGGGGGTAAATGTAAATGGTTGGGCAAACAACTTGTGGGATTCTAGTTTAGAAGGTGTTGCAATTACGTTGTGTTGTGAGGAGTTCTCAAGTATGAGTATTTAACCCCAAATTACCTACCTAGTGAGACTTCATTGCATGAGTAACTTTGAAAACACATTTGTTGAAATTTCCTTAATACCAACTGAAGATCCTATACCGTGCAGGGTTTTTGTAAGCTCTGTTGCTTTTGATACCATGGCCAAATTCAGGGCGGTACTTTGGGATTTTCTAATCTGCTGATTCTTTTCACTTGTGAATGATACAGGTGCCTTCCAATATGCAGGATCATTTCTGAAATGCAGTCCTTGTTCTGTGTTGTTGCGTTTCAGAACGCCAGTGGAGACTTAAGGAGTGTGCAGTAACTTAAATTTGAGAATGTTCCAAGTGTCGAGAGTTCTGTATGTGGATTCATACTGAAGTCTGTTAAATCTCAGCAAGTTTTTTTAGGAAGTGTAATCCTTTTTGCTTGTAACTGGGAGCACTCCACATCTTTCATGAAACCACTGATATTCCAAAGAGTAAAATTTCTAAATCTCATAATCATATGCGCTTCAGAATTGGTCCACTGTCTTTGGGTCTGTACCTGTACAGCTAATAACAGTGTGTTTTGGGGTACATAACAGGGCTCGAAATAATGTGTTTCTGGATTCTGGCTGCTAAAAAGTGTGGGTTGGTCAAAATGTTTTCTGCACTTTCCCAAGCTAAAAATCCACTCTAAACTCTACTACTTGAAGTAGATGGGATGAGTGAACAAGTTGTTCCATCTCTGATGCATTTTGACGTGAGGCAGGAGGTAACTAAGTTTCGCAGATCCTCAGTCAGGTCGCTCCCATTGCACATTACCAGTAGGGTTTAGGCAAGTGAGCAAGGCATAGGCAGTGTTCCCTGTCAGTTTATTTTGGAGTGATTCCTTTCAAAGGAAGGAAACACAAAGCTTTTGGTTCATAGATCGGTTGGAAATATGAGCCAGAGTGCATTATTTCAAACCCTGGTATGTAGCATTGTGTTATGAAGCAGATTGGATTCCCAAAGCTTCTGAAACTATTGTACTCTTGGTTTACTTTACTGTACTTTACTTTAATGCCTAGGTATATACATTTTAATTTAACTCTTTCATTCATGTACCCATGTTCTTCATATAGTTGTGTAGTTATGCATTATTTAAGCTTAATTACATAATTCTGTTTACTGATATTCAGTATAAATGTTGCTTGATTGAAAAGCAGGTAGCTTAGTCAGTAGCCATCTTGTTTTTATATAATAGAAATCTGTAACTTTTCTGTCTTTAACTTTTTAGGGTTGGTAGCTTATGTCGATCTTGATGAGCGAGCAATTGATGCTCTTAGGGAATTTAATGAAGAAGGAGCCCTCTCTGTATTACAGCAGTTTAAAGAAAGTGACCTGTCGCATGTACAGGTAAGGGGAGAGCTCTGGAAGTGTGAGCAAATAAGTGTAATAGTGTTTTGGCACATCTTCTCATAAAGCAAATATTTGCTGCTCTGCAGTTTCAAACCCAAATTGTGAGTCTGGTATACATCCTTTGTATTGGTATTTTGAGTGGAAGGCAAAAGTCTCTGATGCTGGAATGATCGCTATGTTGAGTGAATGTATGACCTGTAGCGCAAGCTGGAGCCTTATTGTCTTTAACTATCACCTGGGATGTTCTTAATGTAATAACCAAAATAACCTTTAACATGACACATTGGCTTTTGCAATGTGTAAGATTTAGTGGCTTTAGATGGCTCTTTATCATATACTGCAATTGAATTACTTTATAAATTGTGTCTGCAGAACAAAAGTGCATTTTTATGTGGAGTTATGAAGACCTACAGGCAGAGAGAGAAACAAGGGAGCAAAGTACAAGAGTCAACAAAGGGACCAGATGAAGCAAAGATTAAGGTAATGTATTTACATTTAATTTTTGTAATACAGAAGCTGGTATAACTTGTCTCTAGAAAGGTAGCATGAATTTGAGTATAATAAATCCTTTTCCATACGCTGAAGTAGCATAACACTGTTTGGAACCTTTCCATGCTGATGCTGTTAGGGAATGCATGTAAGACACATACTAGAGAAGTGTGATTCCACTAGTAAATTAGCACATCTTTCAAAATCAACTTTGGTTGCGGTAAGTGTATAATTTTGGAGGAGTAGAATTAGACTAAAGAAGAGAATGTGGCTGCATCTAAGTTTCCTGTAAGTTGTGTGGTCATGTGGGAAATGGAGATGGAAGCAATTAGAGGGAACACTGACCTGCATGCTTTTTATTTTAAACATCCAAATGTGTGGTAATATAGATATTTCTGGAAACTTGAATAACAGTTGTTTAAGATATGTCATGTTTATATAGGGTCTACTTAAATTGCGGACAAATCAGAGGCTGATCACAGCACTAAAAACTTTTATGAATTTTTGTACAGTTCTGTATTTAATTTGATCTTTACTTCTGCTGGTGGCAGCACTGCATTCATAGCTGGGCAATGGGAGAGTGGTGACTGCAAACAGAAGTGAGGGTGACTTGTATCATACAAGTATATGGATACATCCATAAAATTTACTGTATGCTCTGAACAACTGAAGGGGGGAAATGTGATCTTTCCTCTCTTCCCTGCCCCAGGATTTAAATTCAGTAGTCTCCTAGTCATTGTTGATTAAGATGTGCTATGTTTCCCCTCCCCCAAAAGTTTCAAGGAGCACATATCTTGCTATGGAATTTTGATGGATGAGAGCCAAGCAGGCATGACCCCATATAGGGTAAAAGCAAACAAAAAATAAGGTTTGTTTTTCACAGCCCCAACATAGATAGGCCACTAGGTCCCCCCTCAACTGCAAAAACGCATCTTTTGGTGGGTGGAACATGATGTGTTCAATATATCATACAAAAGGTACTGGAAATGTATTGGCAGGTGTCCCAGAAGCAACATATCTTAAAACCAAAGTGTTTCATCTTTCTTGTTGGAAAAGCTAACCAAATATTTGCTGTAAACTTTTCTGTACAATGTAACACTTCTCTGCCCCCCCACCCCACCGCCTCCCTCCCTCCTGCCAAGTTTGCACAGCCTCCTGAGGAATCCTATAGCTTGCTGTATAGTCCTTGCAAAGCACACATAAGGACTTGTTAATCTCAAACTATTTTGATATTAAAAAGATCATTTAGCTATCTAATGTGACAACTTTTTACAATAATTTTTCAGGCTTTGCTAGAGAGGACAGGTTATACTCTGGATGTGACTACTGGACAGAGGAAATATGGGGGCCCTCCGCCAGACACTGTCTACTCAGGCATTCAGCCTGGTATTGGAACTGAGGTTAGTATGTGCAGATTTAAAAACAAAAACTGTAAAATAATGTTTCTACTGAACAATTCAAGCAACTAGAAGTAAACAATACAAGTAAAGTTATAAAGCCTTGCAGGGCACACATCAGTATTGAACTGGCTTTTCTCAATTATGTTCTGCTTCTGCAGAATATAACCACAAATGGCGGAAGAAGTAGGAATGCTGTAGACAAGGATTGGCAGCCTGTGGCTCTTTAATACTGCCGCTGCTGGCTCCTCTGCAACTCTCTGCCCTGCTGCTGCTGAAACAGTAGAACTAAATTTAATTGGTTTAACGGCCAGCAAGGAGGGATCCTACTGTTAAATGAACTCAATTTAGTTACATTAGTTCAGCGGTGGTAGGGCAGGGAGCTTCTTACTTGCCCTGCTACCTGAGTGGTCACACCCGTCAGGTGGATGTGGCTTAGCTCGGCTCACCGCTGCCAGCGGAACACCTCCACACCAGTTTTCCTTCTCTTGGGCACACATGGGGGGCCCCCCCAGCATAGGCTCCCCAGCCAGTACCACAGATGGGTTAGTCTCGGGGGTGGGTTTGGGGCTGAGAAGGGTTAATCCTGCTGATGGGGGTGGCGGGGCTTATGAGAAGGACTAATGCTGGGGATGGGGTGGGGTAGGTTTGGGGCTGAGAAGGGTTAAGCCTGGGGATGGGGGCACTGGGTTTCTGGGCTGGGGGGGTAGATTGGAGTTCAAGGGAGGTAAAGCCTGGTAATGGGTGTGGAGGGTTGATGGGAACATTGCTTCCTCCTGTTTAGGAACCAGGTGCAGTGGCTTCCTTGTCCTCATTTACTTTCCAATCAGGGGTAAAACTACCTTAAACTTTCTAATTGGTACAAATCATAGTGTGCCCTGTTCTTTAAAATAGGGGTTACTAAAAGTATGGTTTGGTATTTATTGGGGACTGTCTTGTATTCACATACATTGCAGCTCTTGAAGTATTGATTTTTTTTTTCTTTTTTTAATAACTGAATTTGAGAAAATGACTCTTCTTGCTATTTTACGTTCATCTGATGAAGTAGGTCTTTGCCTATGAAAGCTTATTCTCCAAAAAAATCTAGTCTATAAGGTGCACAGGACTTCTTGTTCTTGCTGTTTTAGTTGCAGACCCCTGGTGTAGACAATAAAATTCCTTCAGTGGGCTTCTAAAATAGGTTTAGATCAGAATATCAGATGGCTTAACAGGCATTCAGCCAAACCCATCTGCATGGGGTGTGGGGGAGGATATGATCTTTTCCTTGTACGATGTGACTATTACTTGAGACATTAGTATCATTAGAGACTTCATGCAGAAGGTGGTGAAGACACTTGCAGATGTAAATAAAATGTTGAGGTAGAGCGTATATTACATAAATGAATATTTGTGTGTGGGTTGCCTTTATTTTGTGGACTATTCATACATTTTGTTTCAGTGGCACAAGCATCCTGGCAACTTTCAAAAAATTACTGTTAGGGATGTTAATGGTTAACCGGTAAGCCTCATCCTAAATCAGAGGTGGGGAAGTCCCCGTGGCTTGCCTGGATTTGGTGCCCAAAGTTCAGAGCACCCCCTCCCCAGCATCTGGCCCATGGCAGGTGGGGGGGCATGGAGCACTGAGCCTCACAGGCTGGAGTCAAGCAAGCTGGGGCCATGTCTGGCACGTGGGCTCTCCCTGTTTAGGGAGAAGGAAGCAGCACCACTGGTTTCCCCCCAGTTGCAGATGGGGGAACAGTAGGCCTGCGCTGCCTGGAGCGTCTTCTGTCACTTTGGCCAGAATTCTGGCCTGGGGGGCTGCATTGGGCGGGGGGGGGGGGCGTGTCTGTTAGTGGCAGGAAAAATGCCTCTCTGGGAAGCTTTCCTCTGTGCTACCATTCCCCCAGCTGGAGGAGGGGGTAGCAGTGGCATGCAGAGGTAAGTTCCCCACCCTCACCCTGCTCCTGTACCTCTCCTCCCACCCAGGCCCCCTCCTCCAACCCATTCCTGACCCCCACCCCACTGTTGTCCACAGCCCACCTATGCACCTGGCATCCCACTCAGATTCCCCAGTACACTCCTGCACACTCCCTACTACCCAGATCTCATACCTCCTCCCCAACAGCCCCCTCCTACACACTGAATCCTGGGGCGGGAGGGGGGAAAGCTTTTGGTCCCACTCTGGCCTCCAGAAGAGTTAATCATGCCTGGGGGAAGCCCTGAACCTTCGTGCTGCTCTCTCCACTCTTCTCGGCCATCCCCCTCCCTCTCCCCCCTTCATCCCTGTGCCTGTCGTGCTGCAATGCAGGTTACCAAGTATTTGTAACTTTCATGGATTTAGGAAGTGCTGTTTTCTGTATGGTGGTTTTAATAACATTACCTAAATAAGTGAAACTGATGTGAGTAAATTACTTTGGATAAACCTTTTTTTGGTGGATATAACTTGGGTCTTGAATTACATCTAATCAGGCCTCAGAATGATTTGCTTATCGAATATTCATAATGGACAATTGCCTAGAAATGGAAAGAGGCAGGAAATCATTTTATAAGGCTGGTTCTTTCATCTGTTTTTAGTACTGTCTTATAAGCATTGCAGTGATGCTGAAAATTAAACTGAGATTGGGGCTCTGACAAACACTTACTTAGCTTAAATGAGCAGGGGAGGGGAAAGGAAGAAGAGAGGTGAATGAGTTGTTGTGTGCTTCTGCTGATGTGAATACATGACTTAGTATAGATGACAAGTATCCATTTAGTCCTCAGGACAATATAAAGTAGCATTGAATTAGCTGTAGTATGACTTCTGCCTGAGAGCACTAGGTTGGAGTCTCCCAAGATTCAGTCACCTTTGTTCATGAAGCCACTAGGGAGATAGTGATTACACCCATATGGCATTGTCTTCATGCTGCTGTTGAGCTCTTTTGATACCTAGTGTATATAGTGGCCTGGATAAAGGACAGCTTGCCTCAGCTCCTTTAAGTTAAGAAGTTAATGCTGATTCACAAGAGGAGTTGCTTTGAAGATTTTGTAGCCCTTACCTAGAAGGTTTTTTCTTGCATTGTAGTCAGATTAGTCTGGAGATCTTGTTATGTTTGGTTTTTAGGCACCCGGATGGCTTCATTGACCAGAAATAGCCTTTATGCTGGCTGATGGATGGCATCCCTCTTTCCTCACACAATCCTGTTGTCACAGTTGACCTATAGTTTTGTTACCTTTAATCTTGACACTTGGGATGGGCTATATAGATCAGACCTAATGAGAGTTCGTCAGACACTCTGCCTCATGTACACTGGCAAGAATAATGTGTGCCTCTTTTGGGGCTATTGACTGTACTGCAGCTTGATGCACCAGTGTTGTGCTGTAGGAGGCGGCGGATATTCTTCATAGATTGTCGTAGCAGCTAGCTGAGGCTGTGAGGTAGATGGTTTTTAGGTGCTCTGATTCTGGATTGGAGTTCTACAATGCCAAGTGTTAGCACCAGTTTTATTTAATGTAGTCATCAGTGACCTGCTGAACACTTTAAGACAGCTCATGTAAACTGGTATTGTTTGGTGACGTGGGACTGTCTTTTCAAAACATTCAAGAGAAGCTGAACAGTGAGATGACTGTTGATGAAATTTTCAGATAGGAAACAGGCTCATTTTCAAAAACCTTTACATTAAAGAAAAGGTAGACTAGAATATTCCTGAATCCAAAGATTCATAGCCTTTTTTTAAAATGCTCAAGCTACCCAATGGAATTTGGAAAACTGCAGCTATATCAGGACTACATGTTCGTTTTGATTTATTTTGATAGACTAGACAACTGACCCATTCTTACATCCAGGTGTTATATGTGTGCATTCACAATGAAAAGATCCTTTCTTAACTTAAAAAACAGCTTTTGGAGTAACATTTGGTTTTTCTAATAGATCTGAAATTGGAGTGAATAAATTTGTCCCTTGAGAGTAAGGTTATGGATGTTCTTTTTCCTTAAGGTATGGATTGTCACCCATAGTCATGACTGGTCAAGATGTCCCATTCTTGGCTATCCAAGGACAATTGATAAATACGATTTTAAGAATTGTTCTCTAACACCATGCAGAACAAAACTTTAACCACATAACTTGGAATAACAAACGAGGATATCCCTTTGCATGAAAACCGAAGGAGGAAGGATTCTTAGTTTCCACATCAGAGTGCTGCTCTTTTAAGACTGAATGAATGAATGTTCCACAACTCCTAAGATTTTTGGAAGGTACATCAATTTCTTAAACATCTGAGTTCTGTAGAAATATCACATTGGTATCCTTTGTGTTTTCTCAAATCTGTAGTGAAGACGTTCTTAAAAGGAACAATATATACCCAACTCGTGTTTAATGAGTACTTTACTTATGAGTACTCGTTAAAATGAGGAACATATGTACCTACCTTTATTTGCTATATGAGTAAACTTCCCCTGGTTATATGAGTGGGGTCCCTAGCTGGGGGGGTGGGGAGACCTGCAGCTGGCTCAGCTCCGGCTGTGGGGTCCCTGGCGGGGAGCAGGGAGACCTGCAGCTGGAGTCTCCTCCCTCCCTTCCCTTAAACATGCAACTGTCTGACAGCCCTTCCGCTCGGGGAAGAGAGGGAGAAGGCTCTTAGCCTGGTTCCCTCTCCTGCAATGGCAGGAACGTGAAACTGACCAGCCATGAGCTGATAAGTTTCCTGGCCCCACAAGCCAGGGGGAGACAGGAACCAGCCTGCCCCTGGTTCCAAGCTCCTGCCATTCTGGGAGCCAGGAAACTGACCAGCCCAGCTATTAACTCAAGCATTAAGGTTTCAGCACCTAGGCATAAGGTAATTGCTATCTCTAGTGCTAGAGAGAACTGCTGGAGATGGCAGCTATTGCTATTGATAGGCATCTGCTTGAGGCAGCAGTATTAAGAAACTGCAAATGACTTAACAGCCACATGCATCTGGAAACTGCCCGGCTGGGGACCTTTAACAAATCTAATGGGACCAATAGGTTGGGAATCCCTGCTCTATATACATACACTATATTCTATTTCTGGTGCAAAACTATTCAAATACATCTGAAAAGTACCTAAACTCAACTGGTTTATGTCAAATTACAAGCCCTTGGAACGAATTGGAGACTTAAGTGTATTTTAATGGGAATTTAGTGTTGCTTTTATGAGTTTTTGCCTGTGAGCAGAAATTTGGGAACCAATTGTGCTCATATGGTGAGGGATGAGTGTATGCTGGGTCAGAGACTGCCATAACGTGGCATATATGTCGGAATGAAGGTAAAACAGAGCAAGAGACATACATTTCTTTCCCAAGGAAATCACAGATCTTAGGAGGATTTGATCACCAAAAGCATGTTCATTTTACAGGTCAATACAGCATTTTACAACATCTAGGAGGGTATATTTTGTGATTTATCAAGTTATCTAAAATTGTTGTTGTTTTAGGAACTGTACATAATAGGGGAGCTGGCCTAGATGTCCCCTGGAGTGCTTCATGAATGCTGCAGTATTCAGGGCACCTCTGGTCCCTTCCTCCTTAGATCTTTCTTGTTGACAGTGATGGTGGTAATCAGAACTGCATGTTTAGTTTAGTGTTTAGTCTAGCATAGCACTCCCTGTTTTCCTCTGTGTAAATAGTTTTGTTATATTAAGTACCTCAAATAGTTGGCTAGTTAGTACTGTCCTGTCTCCTCCACCATTTGGGACTTAGCCTGAAGATGAAGCATGCCCTATCCCTTGGCTTCATGGAGTGTGTGCTTGTATCCAATGATTGGACTTAGAGCCGATACTAGTTTTGGTGCAGAGCGCTGCACTGGTGCTGCTGGCTCAGCACCATTCAGCTTCAGCACCCAGAAGGGAGAGGAGCACAAGGAAGGAAAATTCACTGGTTCCTGATAGAGAGAAGTCAAGTAGCACTTTAGAGACTAGCAAAATAGTTTATTAGGTGAGCTTTTGTGGGACAGACCCACTTCTTCAGACCATAGCCAGACCAGAACAGACTCAATATTTAAGGCACAGAGAACCAAAAACAGTAAGCAAGGAGGACAAATCAGAAAAAAATAATCAAGGTGAGCAAATCAGAGAGTGGAGGGGTGGGGGGGAAGGTCAAGAATTAGACTGAGCCAAGGATGCAGACAAGCCCCTATAGTGACTCAGAAAGTTCCCATCACGATTTAAACCATGTGTTAATGTGCCAAATTTGAATATAAAAGCCAGCTCGACTGCTTCTCTTTCCAGAACGGTGCGATAATTCCTTTTCAGTAACACACATACCTGTAGGTCATTGACAGAATGCCCCATTCCATTAAAATGTTGACTAACTTGTTTGTGGATCTGGAGTGTTTTGATGTCTGTTTTGTGCCCCTTGACCCTTTGTCTAAGGGAGTTAGAAGTCTGTCCAATATACAAAGCATCTGGGCGTTGTTGGCACATGATGGCATATATGGTGTTAGTAGAGGAGCATGAGAAAGTGCCCATGATTCTGTGAGTAACCTGCTTAGGTTCAGTGATGGTATTTCCAGATATGTGGACAAAGCTGGCAGCGGGCTTTGTTGCAGGGAAAGGTTCCAGGACTGGTATTCCTGGGGTATAAACTGTGGCTGTTAGTGAGGATCCTCATGAGGTTGGGAGGTTGTCTGTAGGAGAGAACAGGCATGTCACCCAGGGCCTTCTGGAGTGTGGCATCCTGATTAAGGATAGGTTGTATGTCTCTAATAATTCGTTGCAGTGGTCTGAGTTGAGGGCTGTAGGTGATGACCAGTGGTGTTCTGTTCTTGGCTTTTTTGGGCCGATCTTGGAGTAGCTGGTCTCTGGGTATTCGTCTGGCCCTGTTGATTTGTTTTTTTACTTCTCCTGGTGGGTAATTCTGGTTTATGAATATGTGGAAAGTTCTTGTAGTTTTTGGTCTTTGTCAGTTGGATCAGAGCAAATGCGATTGTAGTCAACATTTTAATGGAATGGGGCATTCTTCAGTAACACACATACCTTCAGGTCATTGACAGAAGAATTATCGCACCGTTCAGGAAAGGGAAACGGCCACGCTGACTTTTATATTCAATTTTGGCACATTAACACATGATTTAAATCGTGATGGGAACTTTGAGTCACTATAGGGGCTCGTCTGCATCCTTGGCTCAATCTAATTCTTGACCTCCCTCTCAACCCCTCCACTCTCTGATTTGCTCACCTTGATTATCTTTTTCTGATTTGTCCTCCTTGCTCACTGTTTTTGGTTCTTTGTGCCTTAAATATTGAGTCTGTTCTGGTCTGGCTATGGTCTGAAGAAGTGGGTCTGTCCCACGAAAGCTCACCTAATAAACTATTTTGCTAGTCTTTAAAGTGCTACTTGACTGCTTTTTGTTTTGATAGTGTATAGACTAGCACGGCTTCCTCTCTGTTACTGATAGAGAGAAGACTGTCACAGACCATCCACCAGAGAAGACATTTCACAGCCCTGTATGCTTGCCGTCACCTTCACCAATTGTCTAGGCCTGAGGCCTTCCAAGAAGCGCAGGACATTCTGGACATGCAGGTGCTTTCAACACCAGTGGGCCTTAGTCATAGATGCAAGCTGCCATTTGTCCCTTGGTCATCAAATGCCTGTTGCTCACTTACTCTTCTGGTATCAGTGAGGGAAAGCTACTAGTAGCGCTGAACAGAGAGACTGGGGCAGGAGGCAGCTCTTCAGGACATGGAGTGCAGATCTGTAGAGGCATGTGTCCCACCCAGCAATGGCAGCCTGAGGTCTTTGGTCATCCTTCCCCACCATGCCATCGTTCAAGGGCTGAGTCTCCACAGCTTGTTGCTTTTCATCAATATCCTCCTATTGGGCACTTATTGATTGGCACTGGCAATTGTTTGTCCTCCTAGTGCCAAGCCTCTTCCTATTGGTGACCTTTTCCATTAAACAGAAGCAGGTCCCAGGACCAAAGGTGGTCTCCAGGCTGCAGACACTGATAATCTGTAGTTGTCACTGGCATCATCTGTGTCAGTTCAGTCCCAGTGCGGAGGGGTTGGAGTGCTCAGTCTCCGTTATGGGCACACTGAAATCTCCTGAGAGCATAGTTGGCCTCCATCCTTCTGACATGAGTGGGGCCCTTTGGCCCAAAGGTGTGGCATGTCAGTGTGGAGCTGCTGGGAGTACAGGGCTGGGTTCTTTAGCCCAAAGGTGAGGCAGGAGCTGTTCTGCAAGGGTGGGGCAGGACAGACCCAGGTCCTTCAGGCCAAAGGTGGGGTGGAGATACTGCGAGCACTGGGCTGGCCCTTCAGGCCAAAGGTGGGGCAAAGAAGAGCTGGCCCCCTTGCTGCCCCACTGATTTTCCTGTAGTGCTGTGTGTGGAGGCAGCCTAGGGGCCTGCAGCTTTGTCACTGTGGTGGTACGGGGAGGGGGCAGCAGAGAGGCACATGCTATGCATGCCACAGGCTCTGCATTCAGAGGTGTCACCACCCTGGGCTGCTCCTGAGTCAAAGACTTAGCATGCAGCCAGCTTCCTTTCATAGAACAGTAGAGCTGGAAGAGACCTAAAAAAGCTGTCAAGTCTAGCCCCATGCCCTAGGCAGGACCAAACCCATCAGCTCAGCCCAGCCAGAGCTTTGTCAAGGCGAGACTTAAACACCTTCAGGGATGGAGACTCCACTACTTCCCTGGGTAGACCATTCCAGTGCTTCACCACCCTCCTAGTGAAAAAGTTTTTCCTAATGTTCAACCTGGACCTTCCCAACTGCAACTTGAGACCATTGTTCCGTGTTCTGCCATCGGTAACCACTATGAACAGCCTCTCTCCAGCATCTTTGCAACCTCCCTTCAGTAAGTTGAAGGCTGTTATCAAGTCCCCCCTCAGTCTTCTCTTCTGCAGACAAAAGAGTCCCAGTTCCCTCAACCTTTCTTCATAAGTCATATGCTCCAACCCCTAATTATTTTGGTCGCCCTCTGCTGGACCCTCTCCAGTGTATCCTCATCCTTCCTATAACTGGGGGCCCAGAACTGGACACAGTACTCCCAGATGCAGCCTCAGCAAAGCCGAATAAAGAGGAATAATCGCTTCTCTGGATTTACTGGCAACACTCCTCTTGATGCAACCTAATATGCCATTAGCCTTCTTGGTTACAACGGCACACTGTTGACTCATGTCCAGCTTCTCATCCACTACAACTCCCAGGTCCTTTTCTGCAGAATTACTACTGAGCCAGTCTGACCCCAGCCTGTAACAATGTTTGGGATTCTTCAGGTCCAAGTGCAGGACTCTGCACTTATTGAACCTCCATCAGATTTCTTGCAGCCCAGTCTTCTTCTAATTTGTCTGTCACTCTGGACCCTATCCCTACCGTCCAGCATATCTACCTCTTCCCCCTAGGTTAGTGTCACCTCTCCCTCCCACCACCTGAGCAATGGCTCTGGTAAACGATTTGACAGTCCAGCTTGTGCAAGACCTAATCTGTTGCTTCAGGTGAGCTTTAACCCTGGACGGAGCAAGTGCTGGGCATCAAGGCTGCTGCAGCCATCAGCCCTGTGGGGACTGGGCACCCCGAGGCCCGGCTGCCACGCTGGGACTCTCAGACCAATCCTGGCTCCCTCAGGCGAGGAAATCCTCTTTTCCCTCCCTGTGCAGCTTCCCTGCTGACCCCAGCCCTCCCCACCCCACCCTTCCCTCCCTCCTCACCCAGATCAGCATCCAATCCACTTTCAAATGCTCCCTGACACTGCAACTGCCACCCACATGGCCAGGCTCTGCTATGCCCCAGGGGAGCACCTCTCCCTTATACAGCCAGTCCCATTGCGCCCTCCCCTCGTGTGGCCAGGCCTCAGGAATGGAAGGAACAAATTAACTCTAAAGCATCCTAGAAACAATCCCCATTATAATCATGGTTTGGTAGGAGTTTACTGTCCTTGCGGCACCATTCAGAATTTTACATTGGATTTAGTTCAGCCAAGAGCCTTAATGCTCATCCTTGGAAAGGCGGCTGACCCCTGGTCTGAACAGTAAAGCTCTGCATATTCATTAATGAAGCTCTTGTAAGTAGGACTGTTTTGAATTTGAAAGGTATCACTGGCATTCACACCATACGTAGAGGTTAAAAGGTCAAATTTTTGCACTCCAGTTCGGTTGCTGACCTCTGGTATAGGGGAATATCCAGAGCACACATAGCTTCCTAGATCTTACCTTTTTTCTTCCCCATCCACTCTGCTGTTCTTTTCTGTGCTACCACTAGCTTTTCCTATATATTATCTCTCTTTACAGTGTCCTAATTAACTCTGCTGTACTTGGCCAAGGTCTACCATCACATAAACAGAGAACAAAAACAATCCTATCTACCCAGTTTCTGCCTTTTCACGTTAGTCTTCTGAGAAACAGGAATTGAAGACCCAGAACTTTCAAGAACCAAGAACTAGTTAGGCTGCACAGATGAGCTATTAATTAATTTGAGAATGTATGTGTAGGTATAGCATGTTTGTTGTTACTCTCCATTGGGGTCAGCAACCTTCCCAAAGCGGAGTGGCAAATTTTTGACCTCTAGGTGCTATCTGAGTGCTAGTGATATTTTATAAAGTCACTAATAGTCCTGTGTATAGCAGCTTTAGTAATAAAGATGAGCTTTACTGTTTGTCTTCAAATCTCTGTTCAGCTAGGTTTTTTAATATCTAAAAATGTCTTGGATTTTATATACAGGTTGAAATTCTTATCCCAGATTCTCTGATCCAGCAACATCCCTCATCTGACAGAGGAAGGTGACATTCCTTAGTGGACTGCCCCCCAGGCTGCTTCCCAGCTGTCTGGGGGGAAAGGGAGGGGCATGAGACATTCCTGACCCCACCTCTCTGTTCTGAGGGGGGGTGGGGAGGGACAGACACACCCACCCGTCTGTGGCAGGAGGTGCAAGCGAGAGACACTTGCCCCTCAGACTCTGGGGTTGGGGGCACATGGTGGGAGTGAGGGTGGAGGTGCGGTTGCTGAGACAGTCCTCCCCAAGATCCCTCTTGGTCCAGTCCCCACCCCACTCTGCCAGAGTCTCTTTGCCCCCATCTCCTCTCATACTTTCTTACAGTTTGCAAACTGAAGTGAGTCATTAAATGAGAGAGAAGTGTCCACTGTTGCAGGTTCAAACGGACTTGTCTGTGAAAATCCCTTGTGTGGCAGACCAGCAGAGGTTGCTGGATCAGAGGGCTCAAGCTGTGCAGGGCGCAGCGGAGCCCCAGGAAAGGGGAGTCAGATTGGGCAGCCTCACTGCCAGAGCTCCAGCTGGGGTTGGGGAGCCCCACAGCAGAAAGGCAGCAAGGAGCCTGCCTGTGTCTCAAAGCTCCGCCTGCAGGCACAGGCATCAGATGGGGCCTGGGGAGCCCCACATCCTCACGGAAGGGAGACCTGCTGTCAGTCCCAGGCCAGGGCAGCTCTGCAGTGGGGAGCCAGCCAGCACATGGGACTCCACTGGCAGCCCTTCAGCCACTGAGACTCTGGCTGGGATTGTCCTGTGGACACCCCTGTGGCAGGGAGCCCTAAGGGCAGATGTCAACCTCAAGTAGCCTGCTGGGGACAGGGAGCCCAAGCTGGCTGGGGCAGCCTTGCAGAATCCCCATCTCCCTGCAGACTCACTGCCATCCCCCCACCCCCAGGACTCCCCGTGCCCTGACTTACCTTCATTGCTCCTCGTGGAGGGGGTAGGAACTCAGGGGGGTGGTGCAGGTGCTTTGCCTCCTTCTCTGGCAGGTGCGGGGGCAGGACTTGACTGTCTCTGCTCCCCTGCTGCATGGGAAGAGGTGGAGGTGGGGCTGAGCTCTCTAAGGTGCTGCTCAAAAGTGGCTTGCATGCCAGTCATGCTGACTCCTGCTCTACATTTTGTACTCTATTGCCATGCGTTGCAAGCTGATCTAGAGAAGTTCTTATTCCCTGCTAGTTGGCCCTGTTGAGGCCACATCTGGAGTTCTGGCGTGCGCCCCCCCCCCCCCCCCCCTTATAGAAAGACGTGGATTCATTAGAGCAGGTCCAGCGGAGGGCAATTAAAATTATTAGTGGAGTGGAGCACATGACCTATGAGGAGAAGCTGAGGGATCTTTGTTTAGGGGCTATTTGATAGCAGCCTTCAACTTCTTGGAGGGGAGCTCTAAAGAGGATAGAGAGAGGCTGTTCTCAGTGGTGAGATGGCATGACAAGGAGTGATGGTCTCAAGTTATAGAGGGAGAGGTGTAGGTTGGATATTAGGAAAACCTATTTCCCCAGGAGAGGGGTGAAGCACTGAAATGCGTTGCCTGGAGAGGTGGTGGAATCTCTATCCCTAAAAATTTTTTCGGGTGCTGGCTTTTTGAAGTCCAGGCTTGGATGGCTTTGTTAGGGTTAGTCCTGCTTTAGGTAGGGGGCTGGACTCTTGATGACCTCCAAAGTCCCTTCCAGCCCTAGGATTGTATGATTATCATCATTCTGCCAAGTTTCTGTGGTGCTTATTAGTATTCTTACTTAATATCTGTCTTTCAAGTTCACCCATGTTAGTACTCTAGCAGTTATAGATAAGCACTTCTCAAGGTTGTGTGGCTGCCTTCATGAGATGTAATTGAATGGGAATCCTTTTTTTTTTTTTTTTTTTTTTTTTTAAATTGAACTGTTTCTGTTCAGATACTAAGTGTATATTATCAACATTTGTCCTCTCATCTTTAATAAATCCTTCTCTGAGGGGAACGTCTCTTTGAACTGTGCTCCTCTGTGCCATCTCTTTAGTTTGAAATATCTCTGTTTTTAATTTTATGTGGGAGCACTCTAGTTCAGTTTCTTTCTTTAGGTGTAAGCCATCCTATATAGGTCATGCCAGGGTTTCCCAAACTTTACATAGTTAGAACCCTGTTTTTTTTTTTTTTTTTTTCCAGTACCCTTTGTTGTGGCCAAAAATATAAATGCATATTAAAAAAGTGAATGAAAAATGAATAAATTTTTATGGTTTATTTAGTCACAATAATATAAATCTTGTTATAAAATACTTAAGTGCTTAACTTATTACCTTAATTATGCAGGAAAATCCAAAATGTACCAAATTAATAGGGTCGTGCATGATAATTTTTATATTTTTAAGCACCAATATTTTTTTCTCTGAGGACCTGCACTGGGCCACAGACCACATTTTGGGAAATGCTTGGTCATGCATTTTCTAAATGTTCCCCATTCCTAGTAGAATTTGCTCCTTTCTTGCAATGCCATCATCTCATTTATATTTGGTCCCTGCAATTCTGTCTTTCTCACTACCTGTGGAGCTGGAACCATTTCAGGGAATCCTATGAGGGATTGGAGATAAATCTGGATGGTTGTGAGGATGGGATTGGGATCCACACCAGATAGGATGTGGAAACTGATTTTATGAGGTAGGGCATGCAGGTTGGGGAGACATCTTTCTCAAATTCACTTGTATAACAGTCTATGCTCTTTTTTTAATATACTTGTGTTCTGAATATTTAATACATTTAGAATGTAATGTAGGTACTGATAATGTGGCTAGTGGTTTTTGTCGGGGTCTAGTCTCGCGCCGTCTCTAGTATGTTGTGTTTAAAGTTTTGTTATTCTCCCCATGGTTAAACAGTATACTAACCATCCTTGGGTGGCTCTTTAAGAGTATTAGGCAAATAATTATAGTCTTGGGTTTTGTTGAAGGAAAACAAGCAGCTTGAAAATTGCACCTCTTTGAATTTTCTAGCTGCTTTTAAAAGAATCTCTGATACTGACAATGAGAAGACACCTTTCTCTTCTTTCACTGTCCAGGCTTATTGTCTTTCACACTTTTTATTCAGGCATAGATCTACCTAGCACCTCAGAGGTTTGATTCCTAGTGCAGGTAGATATGCACATGTATGCAATACAGTAGTTCGAGCAGAGCTGTTGTACAAACATATATCTGTGGTGGAGATCACCACCTCCCTGCTGTTGTGTAGACATAACCTAGAGTAAAAATATGTTAGCTGTCTCACTGTGACTTTTAATGTAGACAAAGCAAGCTGCCTCTGACTTGCTTAGGCAATCAAGTATAAGCCTTACTTTTAATTACATCAATATGTGTTAACTGTCCACGGCTTTTAGGTAACTGCATGTTGACCGTACTAGACTTACACAGAAAACTTTTTAAAATCTTGGTCTAGATAACGATTGAGAATGTGAAGGTTTGATGTTCTTGAGTCTGCTCATAAGTTGTACTTCTTTAAAAACTGCTTAAAGTCAAGACATGCTATTTTGCTTTCTTAGAAAATTGCATTTTTTAAAAACAATGGAAAAAATTGATTGGAGAAGTGTCTCTAAATTGGTGAAATTTTGATAAGCACAACTTATCTCTAAGCTGGAGAGTTGTCTTCTCAAGTCCATTTTTGTAATAATACTTGTGTTTACATACTGAGCACTATCAGTATCGTTCAAATCTGAGTAGTATTTCTGTATGAACTGCTTCCAAAAGCACTTGGGGGAAATAGGTCCTGTTTTTTTTTTTAAAAATGGCGTAACTTTCAAACTGGGTTTGGGAGGAAAATATTTAAGGGTATCTATTGTTCACCATATTTTGCAAAAAGTTGTAGAGTTGATAAGTTTGTGTGCTTCACAGTGTAAACTATGATTGGTAGATGTTTACAACTTGACAACAATAATAAAAAAAAATCCAATAGCAAACAAGTAGAGCAAGGGTGAGAACTTGCTGCTTTTCCACAGAAGCTACTGAAGTTTAGACTCAAGAAATGGAGAAGTTAGGGTGTGACTGGCTGTATCAGCTGAGTTGTGTACACACAGGAATTGTGGTGGTTTCAGCTCTTACCTAAATCCGGTAACCTGCAATACATTTTTAGCCTTGGAATAGGGGTGTTACTTATGAATGGCAAAGTTAGACAAGCCAAAATGGAATATCTGTTTAAAAAAAAAAAAAAAAAAAAAAATGGTTTGAAACATTTTAAGGCCAGATCCACACTAAAAATTAGGTGACCCAATAAAGTAGTATGACTCATTGGTGTGAAATCCCTGGTCGTCCTTGCCATAGTTGAGCTGACCTGTCCCCCAGTGTAGACAAGGCTAGGTCGACCGACTTTTTCCATTAATGTAGCTACTACCTCTAGGGTAGATGGATTAACTACAGGGACAGGAGAAGCCCTCCCATTGCTGTACTACTTCAGCTTAGCAAGTCATTACAGGTGCAGCTGTGCTATTACAAAGGTTTAAATGTAGACATACCCTAATTGTGAAATACGTCTATAGTAAACAATCTCATAGCAATAACTAGGGGCTTTTTCTTTGGTTTTTATAAATCATTACCTATTGCAGTTTTTGTTCCCAAAGAATTTTATTGTCAGTGCTTAACTCCAGAACAAAATATTACAGAGGCTTTTAAGGAGGGTTTGTTTTCTCTCCAGGTTTTTGTTGGGAAGATTCCCAGAGACTTGTATGAGGATGAATTGGTTCCACTCTTTGAGAAGGCTGGTCCAATTTGGGATCTGCGCCTTATGATGGATCCTCTCTCTGGTCAGAACAGAGGTTATGCTTTTATTACCTTCTGTGGCAAAGACTCAGCACAAGAAGCTGTTAAATTGGTAAGTTAACCTGCTGTCTTTGGGATTAGATAACAATATCACTCCACCAAGTGTAACATACCTTCTTTAAAATCCCTCTTCAGAGCTCAGCTCTGCTGTAGCTTATGCAGTGAATTGCTGCCTCGCAGTGCTAAAATATACTGTTACTTTCTTGGTTGTCCCAACACTATTATATACAGATAGTCATGCTGTTTCTTCAACCTTTTACGTCATAGGCTTGTGCCTTTGTATCTAGGGGCAGTCCTGGAACAATAAGACTTTGGTCTGTTTGGGTTTGAGTTTTACCAGAAGGTAAGAGTTGTAGGAAAAAAATGTATCAATTACTAGGTGTCACCTGCACGCAGTGACTTTCACAGCCTGTTATGTGAGCACAATTTCCCACAGTCCATAGAGTCCAAACTCTTCTTCATTGCCACCAACATGGCCATACTGAGACCCCTGGGTGCAGTACCAACCACAAATTCAGTCTCCTTTGAAACCATACCACAGCCTTCTTCCCACGCTGAACCAGAGGAGGAATTAGATGGTTAGGAATAGGAACCTGAGTGAGATATGAGTAGGTTAAGATGCTATCTCCTCCTCATCAGATGAGACAATATCTCCACCAATTGCAGGGGACAATTTCAAGTCCTTTCAAGAATTTTTTAAAAGGGTGGCTGACTCTTCAGAAATGTCTAACTGAGCTATCAGAGCCTCAACATAAACATAAGTGACTCAAAATGGCTTACTCATAAATGATGCTCTCATTGACCTTGCCAAAAAAATAGGGCAAACTCCTGCCTCAGTAACATCCACCCATAAGAGGGCTGATAGAAAACTTCATGTACCATCAAAAGGGGCAGAATTTTTATTTACTCACCCTGCTTCTAATTTTTTGGTGGTAGATGCTATACATCACGGGGCAAACAAAGTCAATTCCAGTCCATGCCTTATGTGACAACTGTAGGAAATTAGACTTGTTGGGAAGAAACCAGCATCTCTACAATTTCGAATTGCCAATTTTTCTACCTGCCTTGCAGAATACACTTACAGTTTATTTGACAACTTGAAAAATTTGCCAGAGGAACAAAAACAACATTTTAAAGCCAATATGGCAGAAGGCTTGCTCAGAGCTAGAACAGCTCTGCTGGCGTCACAGGATTCCACAGATGCAGCAGCTTGCTCACTGACAACAGTAGTCATGATGTACAGTGATTCCTGGTTCTGTCTCTGGCTTTCCTAAGGAGATAAAAGAAACAGAAAGCTGAGGGACCTCCCTTTTGAGGGCCAAAATCTCTTTGCAAACTCTGCTCCTAGACAGGAGAGAGAACCTCGCAGGCTGGAAACATACTGTAAAGCAGGGTTTCCCCGAACTTTATGTAGTTGGAGTGTGGTTTTTTCAGCACATTTTTTGCAGCCCAAAAATATAAACAAACACACAATGAAAAATGAATGGATTTTCACTGTTTGTTCGCAATACTAGCACATAGTGATAATTTGTATATTTTCTAAGGACCAGTATATACATATTTTTTTTTTTTCCTCCAAGGACTGGTACTGGGTTGTGAAATGCACTTTGGGAAATGCTGCCCTAATGGACTCCTGTACTACCCTAAAAACCTTAGGTCAGGTTGTCCAATTTTTTTTGCATTGGGGCCACATGACAGTGTTTATACATGTTATAGGGGCTGAACACAAAATAGCGTAATCATTCAAAACAGCAAAGTGTAGTATATTTATTTAGATACTTGGTTACTTAAGATCATTGAACATCCTCAGCAGATACAGTGTTGCTTCATTGCTATGATACTTGATTAAATTGCTTCATTTTGTTGATATTTGGGGTTTTTTTTGGTCTGACAATTTTTCGAAGAAGAATATTATTTGGTGTTCCACTGTCTCAAAGGCTAGAAAACACTGTCCTGGAACATCATTATTAGCTCTTATCATCCACAAGTTTGGTGCTGTACAAATAGAAACCCAGCTGCCGCCTGTCTAGCTAACATTGCTTCTTCACTCACCTCCACATAGCACTAATATGTATTACTTGCACTGCAGGCGCAGCAAAGGACCCCAGCGATAGGTGGTCCACACTAAAGGAACAGGCTTCTGAAGCTGACGGTATTCAGTGTCTTGACCCAGCTGTTAAGCTCAACTGTTCTCCTGGGGTTCTTCTACCGCCTCTGGGTAACAGAGGTGCTGGGCGTGCAGCAGGCAACACAGCTGATGACATGGGAAGAAACTTCTGCCCTGGTCTTGAGTGTGATGTCAGGCGGGGGGCGGGGCGCTCAGTCACCGTACCCTCTTGTCCCACCTGCAGGCTGCATGGCTCTACAAGCAGGAGGCCCATGAGGAACTGTGCTGGGCCACCTCAGGTTTGGCTCCCCCAGACTGGAGAGAGACCCTTGCAAGCTGGGAACACCACTGCTTAACTGGATGGGGCAGTTCCTGTGGTCTGAGCTGTGCCGCATGCAGGAGCTGCGCAAACCCAGGCGGGCTGCACTATGCATGCACACCCCAGGGTGTGGGGGAGGATGAGCGCTTCCCTGAGCTGTCCCCCTTGGGAGCACTACACCCTCATGACAGCTCCCCCACTCACTTGCCTGTCTGCAACATCAGCTGGAGTGTGCGCTGGCTGGGGCTGACAAACTGCAGCCCCTCCTGGGCAGCTGCTCCTTGCTCACCAGCCACATCTTCATGCTCTCTACTGCAGGGGTTGGCTCCTGCAGAACAGCCATGCTTCTGGTGGCAGCGGCTGCTGCTGCTTCCCTGGCTTTTTCTGGCCTGGTCAATGTAGTGTCCCCTCCCCACCTGTCTTTGCAAAGCTGGCTGCCATGGGAAAAGGCTTTTGTGATCAGAAGGCTCTGCAGTCCAGATTCTGGCCTGTGGGCCACATGTTGGACACTCCTGCCTTAGGTATATATGTTCCAAAAGCCAAGAAGGAGCCAGGGACATTACTGTATTCAACATAGCTGTCCATACCAACAATCATGACCCTGTGAACAGTGTAGGAGACAGACAACCCAGACAGTGATCACAACAAGAAGTCACCTGTCACAACCAATATCCCATTGTTTTAAACCATTGGTTGAGAGTTCGACAGCTCTCCTACATCAACAGCAGTTTCCACTGCCAATTGCTACCTTTTTTTAGTCCATCTGGTTCCACTATCACCTCGAACCCATGGGCTCTTGAGATGATAACCACACAAGATACTCCATGCTGTATACTTCTAGGCATTTCGAACACGTCTTCTCTGTCCCTCTTTAGAAACCATTCACACAAGATTCTACTAAAACAGGAAGTAGCCCACCACACACAGGAGTGATAGAAGTGGTTCCACCTGTACAAAGGGAAGTGATTTTACTCAGGACATATTCTCACACCATAATATAATGGAGGATGAGACCTATACTGGATCTTTGCTGCCTAAACATCATCAGGCACTAACACTACAAAATGACAACAGCATTGATAATTATCCCATTATTACACAAAGGAGGCTGGTTGTTGTCCTTTGACCTATAGCAGAGGTGTGCAAAGCCAGGGGTGGGTCCCCTTGAGGTTATGTAAAATTTTGTAAGGGGAGGCACAACACAATTGGCTGCTGGGTCTCAGGCTCATCCAAAAAGTGTTGAAATAGGTTACTGTTTGTGTGTGTATTCATTTATATACCAAGTAATAATTTCTTCTTCCAGTGATTTGATCATGTGCATTCCAGTGCAGGTATGTGCATTACGTGCATGTCCAGTTGCTAGAAGTCTTTTTTTTCCTCTGACAAAGCTGGTCTTTGTCTGTGAAAGCTTATGCTCCAAAATAGGTCAGTCTTTAAGGTGCCACAGGACTTACTGTTTTTTCCAGAGCCCAGTGGTTCCCATACTTTTCAGCATCGAGCTCCACGCTGCCAGGACCATCTGCCTGAGCCACGCGAGCTCCATGCTGCCAGGGCTAGCTGCCACACACATGAACCTTGCAGGCCATGGGTCAGCTGCCTGAGCTCCATGCTGCCGGGGCCAGCTTCCTGCCTGCTAGCTGCCTAAGCCCTGTGAGCCGCTGCCCGCCTGAGCTATGTTGCTACAGGGGCCAGCTGCCTGAGTCCCAGGCTACGGGGGCCCACCACGGAACAAGCCATCCAAGGCACGGGTCCAGCTGCTCAAGCTGTGGGCCAGCCTCCTGAGCCCTGTCTGCAGCCGGAGCCAGCTCTGCCAAGTCAGAGCTAGCTGTGGGCCAGCTGCTGGAGTCCCCTGCAGCTGGGGCCAACTACAGGCCAAGCCACCCAAGCAGGGGCCCCAGCTGTGGGCCATGCCCTGCACTGCTGGACCAAGCTGCCTGAGCCTGCTGTGAATTGGAGTTCCCCATCTAGCCCTCTCTAGCTATCTGAGCCCTGCACAAGCCAGGGGTCATCCATGTAAAGTGGCAGGGGCTGTGAAGGAAGGACTCACTTGGTTAATTTAATCAATTAAGATAAGTCCCTTGCTGAGAGCTGGAAGCAAGGGCTGGCTCTTTCTTGGGATGGGGGGAAGTCATTCTCCCGCTCTACTCTGCGCTGGTTAGACCTCAGCTGGAGTATTGTGTCCAGTTCTGGGCACTGCAGTTCAGGAAGGATGTGGAGAAATTGGAGAGGGTCCAGAGGAGAGCAACGAGAATGATCAAAGGTGTAGAGAACATGACCTATGAAGAAAGGCTGACGGAATTGGGCTTGTTTAGTTTGGAAAAGAGAAGATTGAGGGGGGACATGATATCAGTTTTCAGGTATCTAAAAGGGTATCATAAGGCAGAGGGAGGGAACTTGTTCTTCCTTGCCTCTGAGGATAGAACAAGAGGCAATGGACTTAAATTGCAGCAACGGAGGTTTAGGTTGGACATTAGGAAAAAGTTCCTAACTGTCAGGGTGATCAAACACTGGAAGGAATTGCCAAGGGAGGTGGTAGAATCTCCATCACTGGAGATATTTAAGAAGAGGTTAGATAGATGGCTTTCAGGGATAGTCTAGAAAGTGCTTGGTCTTGCCATGAGGGCAGGGGGCTGGACTCGATGGCCTCTCGAGGTCTCTTCCAGTCCTACTCTTCTATGATTCTATGAAAGAAAGCAGGGCTCGAGTCACCTCGCACCACCCCTGGATTTTCCTCATTGCACCCTGCAGGGGGCATGACCCCAGTTTGGGAAACAATGCCCTAGCTAGTAGCCATCGGGATGCTGTGGCACCCCCGGGAGTAGTACCATTATAGCAGCCAATATATACAGCTCTTGACCCTCTCCATGTTGACTTTCTTCTTGTTGTTCTGATGGTTGTTTGAACTCCCTGTTGGTCATGCTAGTAGCCTTTTTCTTTGCTGGTAGCACTTATTTGTAGATAATTGTTGTTCATAGTTCATTAGTTAGTGTATTAATAGTTCTTTGTGTATATAGTTGACAAGCCCGAGTTGGAAGGCTGGTACCCCCCTCTTGCGGCCCTGGCACCATGTCATGTCATGGCCTCCAGGGTTTAAGCCTGTGGAGAGTGTGGCAAATGCATGCCGAAGGGTGATTCCCCACTCACCTGTCTACAGTGCCTGGGCGAGAGCCATCAAAGAGATCACCGTTTGAGCTGTAGGACTTTTAAACTGAGGACTCTAAAGGACAGGGCACAATGCCTGAAAGTCCTGTTAATGGAAGCCACACTTCCAGTGGAGCGTTCGCTGTCAGCAGGACTAAGTACATTAGCCTTGGTGCAGAGTACACTGGCACAGAGCACAACTTCAGCTGTGACAGAGGGGCTCAGCACTAGGGTGATGGGCTAGCACCACACCCTTCCAGGAGGCATAGATCACTGTCCTTGGTTCTGCAGAAGCAGCATAACGGGGGCTGGTCCCCTGCAGTGCTAAGGAGAAGGGTCGAGCCTGAGCTGCTGATGGCTGAACCATGGCAAGGGCATGACTCGGCAAGCCATGCATCGATGCAAACTCAGAGACCCGGCCCTCACTTGCCAGAGATGTCTTTGATGCCAGAGGTATTCTGGGCGGTACAAAGTCTCCTGAGAATCACGGCGATTGCCTCACCTTCAAGGACTTTGGTGCACAAATGGAGCAGGCCTCCATCACATGGCAAGATGGTTATGCTGGTGCAATCTTTGACACCTGTGGTGCTGACACAGTTGGCGCTGAGTCAGGTACCTGCGGGTCAGGTGCCTCCCTGTTCCTCTGTGTAAGGTTCAGAGTTGGAGCCTATTTAGGATTGGACAGGAGCAGGAGTGGCTGTTCTGTATCCCATTGGAGCCAATATTCCAAGTATAGTCAGACACATCCAAATTGGCAGGCACCTCCACAGTGGCTCTTTTGGACTCTGTAGGTGTATCATGAATCCCAGGGCCAGTCTCTTAAACTGCACTCTGGGGCCCCATCGGGGGTTCCCATGGTATCACATGGGGCACCTTCAGCTGTGCTGGGAGTACTGCTGTGGGAGGCAGAGGCAGACCAGTTTTGGTGCTGTTCCTGACTGCTGTGCCAACTTTTGACTGAGTCAGGGCTGGTGTAGCTTCATCAGTAACAATTTCTTTGGCCTTGGTGTTGTATATGTGGGCCATGTCACTGCTGGTAACTTCTGTGGTCCTTGTGCCTTTCTCAGCTGCATCAGCTTTAGTACCACTGTTGGTGGGGGATATAGTGCTGACTACGCAAATGTTTCCTCTGCCCCGATGGTGGGTGAAGACCCCTCAATGGATTTGGACCTGGGTGATTTGGGCCAGGCTGGCACCTCATCGTTCTCCCCAGACAAAGCAGTGGTGATTTCCCCTGCTTCTCCTGTGTTGGAGTATGGTCAAGCACTACAGCAGCTCCTTTGTAGGGTTGCTTGGAACTTGGGTGTCCAAGCTGAAAAGGTTAAGAATGAGGCAGACCCAATGACAGGCATTTTATCACCCACGGGATCCTCTAGCGTGGCCTTACTGATCATGAAAACAATTGCCCAAATGACCAAAACTGTGTGGCAGGTGCTGGCGTCTGCCCAGCCAGTTGCTAAGAATGAAGGGCATTATTTTGTCCGTTCTGAGAGGGAATGAACTCTTGTTCACTCACTCCCTTCCCAACTCCCTTGGTTGTTTGATGTAGCCAACCACAGGGAGCAGCAAGGTATTCAAGGCCCTTCTCCCACAAATAGAGAAGCCAAGAAACTGGGTTTGCACAGGAGAGAGCTTTATTCCACAGGGGGTTTACAGTTACGTATAGCAAACCAGCAGGTTCTGGTGAGTGAGTATTCCTTTAAATGCTCAGAACTAGTTCCTCTGGATACTAAAAAAGTTTACAGTGGTAGTGGAGGAAAATAAACTGATTTTTTTCTCATGCAGCCCTGTAAGCCTCCGTGGATGCTGCAGATGCCGGTAACTGGGTTATGGCATCGGGGATTGCCATGAGACATGGGGCATGGCTGCAGGTCTCCAGCCTACTACAGGTGGTACAACCGACTATACAGGATTTCTCCTTTGAGGGACCCACTTTCAGTTTTCTGAGAAAACTGACATGGGACTACATAGTCTGAAAGACTCAAAGGCGACCCTACAGTCTTTAGGTCTCCATGCTCCCGTAATCCAGGACAGGTGCAGTGCCCCCAGCCATCCTCCTATGCTGTTTCAACAGCAGCAGCATCCTAGAGACCACGATAGGAGGCAGGCGCATCGTGGCAGGGGGCGATCTAGCCAACCTGGCCAGGGTCAGGGACAGCAGAAGCCTCTCCTGGGTTTAAACCAAACTTCTGAAGGTGCAGTCAGGCACACCAAACCTCTTCCTACCTGGGATCCAGCCCATCCTTTATTTTCTTTTCTCCTATCTGCTTTCTACTCTGCTTGGTGCCATATAACATTGAACCAGTGGGTCCGCTACATGGTAGAAAAGGATATGCTATCCAATTCAGCTCTTAAACCCTTCCCTGTTGCTTTTCAGGAGACCCCTCTCAGGAGATACATGGCTCTAGTTGGAGTATTCCTACTGTTTAACGCATTTGCCCAAGAAGTCTAATCACTTCTTGAGCCAGGTGTGATAGAGGTGGTTTCCCCTCAGGTCAGGGCCTTTATTCCCATCATTTCCTAATAGTGAAATCAGAAAGGGGGTCTGTTGGCCCATCATGCACCTGTGAGGCTGGAACAGGTTCGTTGGTTGTGGGTTTTTTTTTTTTTTTTAAAAAAAAAAATCAGGTTTCTCATGGTCTCCCTGGGACTCATAATTCCATGCCTGGATCAAGGGAACTGGTTCACTGCTCTTGACTTAGAGGGCGCATATTTTCACATTGTGATCTACCCTCCCTACAGGAGGTTCCTAAGGTTTGCAGTGAATGGGGGCATTATCAGTTTACAGTGCTCTCGTTAGCCTCTCGACAGCTCCGAGGGTCTTCACCAAGTGCATGGCACTGGTGCCACCTTTCCTCCACAGGCATGGGGTCCAGTTCCCATATTGGGATGACTGGTTGATCAAAGGGAATGCACAGGCCCAAGTTCAGCAATGGTTGAATTGTATCCCCTGGACATTTGCCCTCCTGGGGCCTTAATCTGGTGCTATAAAAGCTTATGGGGGCCCCTCATGCTGCCTGTTTTTAACTTAGAAAACAGCCTTTCTTGTGACCATAACAGCAGCCATTATACTGTACTGACCTGGTACCTAGCGGGGAAAGACTTCTGGCAATGGGCATGCATGTACACACACACCTGCATTGGAATGGATATGAACAACACTTCTCGAATACCAGTTATAAAATGGATAACTTTTTTACATTCTACGTACTTCCAGCATGTATAGTTTTTTTTTATATGAACAGAACTGAAATTTCCATCAGTTTGGTTTACATTAGACAGGTTGAGGTCCCTGCTAATTGCAGGGATAAAAAGTGGGGCCCAGTGTCAAAAATTTGCTCATCCCTGGCCTACAGGATGACTGCTTCCCTGTCCGTATCCATCCAGCACATATCGGGTTTCAGATTTACCCTTGGTGAGAGAAACTACCAATACTGAGTCCTTCCTTTCAGGCTTACAGCAGCACCCTGAGTTTTCAGGAAGGTATTTGCAGTCGTAGCAACCATTTACACGATGGAGCATCAAAATATTTCCTTATCTCGATGACAGCCTTATAGTAGTGTCTTTACAGAATAAGGCTACTATCATACAGTCAGGTTCTTAACCAGCATAGCTTCCAAAAATCCCAGTTATTGCCGCCTTCGCTGCTGGACTTCATAGGGACGTATCTAGATTTTTACGGTTCAGGTCACAGCAAAGCTCCCACCACATTTCATAGCATTAAAACAGATCACCACCTATACCTCCTCTCTACTTGGGGTTTATGGTATTTTTCTTAGGCGCACAATGTTTGACAGCTGCTACAAGCATGAGCTGCATACTCCTATATCTACTCTGCTCCTGGGGATGCCACTGCTGAAAATTTTCCCATTATAAGTGCAAGGCATCAAGGCCCCTTATCTGAAGCACCCACAAGGATGCCCATATCGAATATCAGTTACTGTGTAGATGAATAAGCTTTGACAGATGAGCAGCTGTGGAAAAAAAGCCTCCAAAAACTGTTTTCAGTTTGAAGAATTATAATACTAGTGAAAGGAAGAGGTAAACCTGTGTTTTGAACTCACAAATAGGAGCCAAGTGTGTCATGTGAAGAAGTGTCTTATCCATGAAAGCTCATGACCCAATAAATTTGTTAGGTTCTAACGTGCTACAGCACTGCTTATTTTTGAAGCTACAGGCTAACATGCCTACTCACCTGAGATTTAAATGGAATTAGGTTACTTTGAGGGCATTTTATGAAACTGGTTTTTCCTGAGCTGTATCTCAAATACGTAGGTCACTTTCAAAATCCTAGTTTGAGGAAGTTGGATGGGATTTCTGCCTAAAGTTGTTTTGACAGTCCTACCTGCTAAGCTTATCTGCTTTGCCTCCTCTGAAAATCCCATCTTTAAGTCATAGAGGAATTCAGGGTAAACTGGAGGGAAAAAAAAAAGTCTGTGAAAAGAGGAAGAGTGGTCTGTCTTACAGACATTTCATCATAATGTTGCCACCATCATCTGTAGAGTGAATATGGCTTTGACTAGAACTGGGATAAATATGGGTTAACTGATAGCAACTAAAAATACCAAACCAAAAATTTAGTAGAATACTTGAAAACGTTGTGGGCTTTTAAATAGAAAAAGCTTTGTCTATACATCACAAAAGGAAAAATATTCTCATCACTCTGGGCTACTATGGGCTTGTCTACCCTAGCTCCCTACTTCAAAGGGAACATGGTGATTAAGGTGTCGGGAGATTATTAATGAAGTGCTGCGCTGCATATGCTGCACTTCATTAGACTTATTCTCCACCGCAGCAACTTCAAAGTGTTAAGCTTCCTGGGCAGCTTCGAAGTACCAGTAGGTTAGCCATGGCTACACGCGAGCCGACACTTTGAAGTTGCTGTGAGGGAGAATTAGCTTAATGAAATGCTGCATATGCAGCGCAGCACTTTAATAATTGCCCGACACCTAACTTGTCATGCTCCCTTTGAAGCAGGAAGCTAGTGTAGACACAGTCGAGTGTGAAACATAGATAAAATGTGAAATCAAACAATGCTTTCTTTTCCAAAATGAGGACATTCCAAGTGGATTTGTAAATATCAGGTTTTGTTATACTGCTGAGGAAAAGCCAGCTTTATGGTGTGTTTACATCTTCAAGAATAAGGTATATTAAATGGGCATATTCATTCATTTGGTCCTGTTTCATGTCAATTTAATCATATAAATGTTGAGCAGCCACAGTAACCAGGATACTATCCTGATGCAGGAAGAACTCACTTTTGGCCCAAGATAAGCACTGTATAAAGGGTAGAGTGGAGAGAAATGCTATTGGTATTTGTTTCTGTTACAGCTTTTTGGACACCTTAAAAACCAACTGAATTGTGGCTCATCTAGCATGATTTCTGCATTATTACAGTATAAGATTGGTACTATGTTTATCTGAAGATCCTAATGTGTGAATTTAATTGTTTTGGCTGTCTATGCTTTTGGTCTATATTAAAGTGGGGGTTAAAAATGAAATACTAGTGGCATCTCTTCATATTTCTCAGTGTGACAACTATGAAATACGTCCTGGGAAACACCTTGGCGTGTGCATCTCCGTGGCAAACAACAGACTGTTTGTTGGATCAATTCCAAAGAACAAGACCAAGGAAAACATATTGGAAGAGTTCAGTAAAGTCACAGGTAAAGTGTCTCTGCTTAACAAAGAGTTTTTGTATGGTAAAGGACTAGTGCCAGAAACTTTCACACAAGGTAGTAACAGTTGGTAAACTTAAATGCCAACTGGAGAGGGAGATGATTTTAAATGGAGTTCCAGATTCATCGCTGGTAGGGAGTACAATAAGCTATATGAACTTCCAGATTAATAGCCTGTTTAAAGCTTCATGTTTCTTTTGTATTCACCACTCTGCTGTGTGTACTAGATGTCGAGTTTTTCCCCATATGAAAAATTAAATTACATCAGAAGATTTAAAAGGCTGAGTTCAGTTTTGTGGCCTTTGTTTTATTTATCTATCTATTTATTTTTAATGGGTTGGAGGAACGGGGTCAGTTAGTTGACCTACCTTTTAAATAAAGTTTATTTTTTTAAAA
The DNA here is from genome assembly GCF_033958435.1 of Carettochelys insculpta. Classification (NCBI taxonomy): domain Eukaryota; kingdom Metazoa; phylum Chordata; order Testudines; family Carettochelyidae; genus Carettochelys; species Carettochelys insculpta. The sequence continues at coordinate 19,349,422 of NC_134160.1, forward strand.
TTCTGGATAGCTTTGTGTGGTCAAACTTGGATCTGGGGCAGCCTGTGAAGATGGACTGTCTGGTGAAGAATGGAAGCAGAACCTAGTGTCAGCTCAGAGGTTGAAGGGAAATGATCAAGCAACTTCTTAGCTACAAAATGTGGAGCTGATCCAGGGTGGAAGTAACTGGGAGAGGTACCACTTCTAACCCTGTTTGGATAATACCCACACTGCCACCATCTCCTCCCCCTCATTGGGTGTGAGGAGAAAACAACCCTGCATATTGGATTTGGCAAAGATGCAGGGAGTTCCTGTAGAATTATTGATCCCATTGCTTTCTTGAGAGGTAAAAGAATTGCAGGGAGTAGAGAGGAGAGATTTGAGTCTTCCTTGCCCGGCTGCTGTCCCTTTTCAGATGGATAAGGGAAACGATCCCTTGAATTCTGTCCTGGGACAGAAGGGATTGAAGTATTAAAGTTTTTAGGAATTAAGGAAAAATATAAAACCAAAAGTAGAGACTAAAATTGACATTGTATTGGAGTTTTTTCATGTTTGTTTGCAACTGGGATTGGCACAAAGTATACATAGACTTCAGAAGCAGGATGGTTAAAGATTGAGAGGTACTGTTGCACAATACTCTTTAGTGCAGGGAAACTTCCTTGATCTGGAAACCATGAGTTCCAAATTTCACCCCTACTGACTACTGTTTGTTATACTTGTTACTTACCTGAGTTGAGATCAAAACCATATCAGTCAGTCAAATACATGCCCTATCACACTGTAATGCAAAACCTTAATAGTGACCTTAGTAGTATTAAGGCAGATTAACAGACTGCATAGATGTGTTTATGCAAGAGTATGACACCACAACTGAGTATTAGAATACAGGATTGAACCTGGGGTATATGTTGCTTTTCAGCACCTGCTTGGGGGATGGAAGTGAAAGTCCTGTGGACTCCTGGATTATCTGACCAACGGTGCTGTAGTGTAGAAGACTCTCTTAAACTTTTTGGTTCAGATATGATATTGAAAACTTAACTTTCATTAAATATTTTGGTTTAATGTTTCTTGGTTGGTATTGAGATGAAATATGTTGTATATCTCATGCCCCATCCTATTTGCTTTCTATAATTAAAAGGTCTGGCATGCAGAATTTAGGAAGGCGAATCTGAAGTAGCAGGCTTCTTTGGTAGCGTACTAATTTCAGAAAATCTGACTTCTTTTGTTTTCTTTGTAAATTGGGTGCGTGTATCTGTCTTACAGAAGTATCTCGATGCACTTAATATTTGACTGAGTTCGCAGAGACTTAATATTGAGAGGTGGCTAGTTCACTGGGTGGGTACTGTGGAGAAGATGTGATGCTGTGTAGCTTTTTACCCTTGCTGATAGAGGCGTAACAAGATCACATGGTTGGTAGTTGATCAGTTTGTCTATATTCAAATAGGATGATCAAATAGAAGAGCTTACCAGAAGAGGTGGGGTATTTTTATTGGTTGCTGGCTTCATGACAAGATAGAGAATTTCATGAAATGCATCCTTTAATTCAGTTTTTGGGAGAAGTTCTGTGGCCTGTATGCTGGAGTTGAGCTAGATCATGGTGGTCTGACCTAACTGGAATCTTGGAGTCTACGAAGTCTTCTCTCCCCCTTTCATTGTGGGGATTGGCTGCGTTTTCTCAAAGTCCTTATCGCTCTTGTAGCTCTGTGTTATGGTGACTGTACACTCTCTTGCCTTAGCTGGCTTCCTGTAGGGATCGGAGGGCTTTTTAATCTTTTCTTTCCCTCCTTCACTCCCATACGTAGTTGTAATATGGATATTTCTCTTCTGAAGCATCGGCTCTCCTGTAGGTGGAGATGAGGAGTCAGCGCTGGGGCCAGTGGTCTTGGGATGGCATAGAAAATCCTATTTTAGATGCCTGGCTAGTGTCTTGATCCCATGCTCAGGATCTAATTTTCCAGTTTTTTGTTAGGGAAAAATCTTCTCCGGGTCAGATTGTCCGATCTTGTTGTTTCTCTGCAGCGTGGCTCACCTGTCAGGATCACTTTGGCGTACCTCAGCTAATAAATTCGCTGTCTCATTGCCATCTTGAATATGGGGATGTGTCAGTTTTCCTTGTTGTGTGCATGTGGCACATACCAATTTAGTATCCTGAGTAATAAAAAGCTTTGATTTAACTGAAGTTGCTGGGCTCACTGTAGAGATGTTTGGGATTGAATTTGTGAAACAAAGGAGGTCATATTAGATGATTTAGTCCTGTGGCACCTTATAGACTAACCGTTTTTTTTTTTTTTTTTTTTTTGAAGCATAAGCTTTTGAGGGCAAAGATCCACTTCGTCAGATGCATGCAGTGGAGATTCCAGAGGCTCTTAAATACATCTGGAATCTCTACTACATGCATCTGACAAAATGGGTCTTTACCTACAAAAGCTTATGCTTATCATTTTTGTGGATACAGACTAACACGGTTATCCCTCTGATTCTAGATGATTTAATTATTCTTTCTGGCTTTAAACTTCATGAAATTATGTCCAGCTGTTGGTTTTTACAGAGGGCTTGGTGGATGTAATCCTTTATCATCAACCTGATGATAAGAAAAAGAACAGAGGATTCTGCTTCTTAGAATATGAAGATCACAAGTCGGCGGCACAAGCTCGACGTCGGTTGATGAGTGGGAAAGTAAAAGTCTGGGGAAATGTTGTGACTGTGGAATGGGCTGATCCTGTGGAGGAACCAGATCCAGAGGTCATGGCAAAGGTAGGGATGGCAGAACTACACTGTGTTCTGTGGTGATTTTATTTACATCTTGGTGGCAGGAAGCTTGGTGCTGCGTTTGAGTGATGTCAGTCTTCAGTTGATTTGGGGGAATCTCTCTTAAAAAGTTAGAAGGAATTTTCTGTGATTTTGAATGTTCCTTTATCCAGTGTTCTAGCCCCTACTGTGGAAATGACGAGCGCTAGAAATCAAATGTACCTGTCCAGTATGACAGTACAGGGCACTTCTACTTGAATGGCCATTCTGATTAGTGTAGAGTTAGTATGACTGTCCCACTGGTCTGTCTGTTGTAGAATTTTGTGTCTGGCTGTTGCAGATACAAGGATGCTGTAGAAGAAGATGAGTCTACCCATTACTCATTGATATACTCCCAAGGCGTATGGTTTGGTAGTAGTAGTAGTAAACTCTGCATTATTCTGTTTAATTTAAAAAAAACAAAAAACAAACCTGCACAGATATGGGTTTGCCCTGGGCAAAATAGGGCATGAGGGAGATGTGATTAGGATCAGAGTTCTGGGAATCTCACTTCAGCAGTCTCTCTCTCTCTCCTCCCATCCCCCCATGCTAAAGAGACCAAGCATAAGAGCCAGCTCTGTTCCACTGGAGAAAATAAATTTGCGGCACACTCTCCTTCTCTTGCACCACCTCAGTGTAGTCAGAAAACAATGTAGTGAACAATCTTCCTCTGGACTTGAGTTCCCAGTAAGAAATGCTGACAATGGTGCACGTGATGCTGGCTGTCAGCGATGTTCCCTCCCTCCCTTTCTCTCTGTTTTTTTTTTTAAATCCCTTTGCAGACTTTTTTTGTGTGAACAGGTATTGAGGTAATGTGTGGATGTGTGCCACCAGTAGGAATAAACGATGCAACACACTTTTTTTTTTGAACCTACCATAGGGATAATTACTCCAGCCAGGACAAATTAGGCATTTCAGAATTCTCTACTCAAAGAATTAAATTCAAGCATAAGAAGAAGAAATATGAAATTCGTAGACTTGATTAAAAAAAACCCTAAAATAATAGCACTTGGAACTAATTATTACAGCATATGTGCAGTGGGAAGTACAAAGTAGTAACCACAATAACACGTGGTGAGAGGTGATTGTGTCTTGCATGTGTGTCACACTGTGCTGACTGCTGGGGAAGTGTGAATGAGTGTGTGCCATCTGTAAGCAGAGAGGCATTCATCAATCTGAAGAATTATTCATCAGCTCTCTCCCACTTCTGAGCCCTCTCTCCCTTCTCTGTGCTGTAGAGGGGGTATATGGTGCGGGGGCCACACCCTGACCTCAGTGTCCCCCATACTATCCATTCCGTATAGCAAGCTTGAGGGGTGGGGATGGGGTAGGAGGTTTCCTGGAGCACCACATCAGGGGCTTCAAAGTGGAAGGTAGGAGCAATGTATCTGTAGCGCAGTTGTGGTAAAAGGTGCATGTGAACACAAGTCACCAGGTGTAAGCAGCTCTCCTGATCAAGTAGGTGGCATTTGATTGAATCTTGGGTGGCTGCACAGTTGTGAGGGAACACTGGTTGCCAGCAAGAAAAACCAACAAAACTGAAAACTCCAGAGGATATGACTTGTTCGCTCTGAAAATAGATGCTGAGTTTTTCCAAGAGTCAACTAATACCTGTCACTAGGAAGAGGGGCAGAATGTAGGAATAGGGTTTGTTTGGAGGTCAGCCCTTCTGGTGCGTGATTAATTCTGGAATTACTTACATCTTTGATACTTATTTTCACTAGGTAAAAGTTTTGTTTGTGAGAAACTTAGCCACCACAGTGACAGAAGAAATTCTAGAAAAATCCTTCTCGGAGTTTGGAAAGCTGGAAAGAGTAAAGAAATTAAAGGATTATGCTTTTGTTCACTTTGAGGACAGAGGGGCGGCAGTAAAGGTAGGTTTTTTGCTTAGCCATCTAAAAGTAAGAAAAAGACTGTAGCCTTTGGTGAAAAGTATACAAGATGTGTATGCTGGTAATCAGTTATTTTTTTCTCAACTTCACAGTACATCACAGTGCATATTTAATTATACATAGTGCCGGGTCTGTTTGATACTGCTCCTGTTAAAAGAAAATGCCAGTGATTTGAATAAATCACTTCAATAGATAGAAAAATTCTTGGTGTGTTTTTTTTAAGGCATTTTCTCTTCCTGTGGGAATTTTGACCCCAAAAAACAAAAAAACAATCTACATGCTACTTTAAAATTCTGCATATCTTGATGAAACAGTTGAATCACTAAAGTTTAATTTGTTTTGGTAATTTCAAATAAAGTGTCAACAAATAAGTCTACAATATAGATGATAAATGTTCCAGAAGTAGAGAGACTCCTATGACAATCCCCGTTTCAGTGTGAGGATACCTCCCAGAGATCAGACACCTTCACCCTCTCTTTTACTGTCCCCATGGTGGACACATGATGTTGCCCAGCCCTGCCCTTCCTCACTGTTTGCTGTAGCTGGGTCTTCCAGTTCCTCCCTCGTTCCCAAAGCAGATGAGGATTGATTCAGATCACCACAGTCTGTCTCCACAAGACAGGGCTGAGAGTTGGAGAGCTGGGCACTGCAAGAGTTTCAGTGGCCCCTAATGGCTGCCACCGTCTCTGCAGCCCCAGTTCTGTGAAGGTAACAGGAACATTATGCACAGAACGTTACTGCTTTGAACATTCTGTACAGTAAGCCCTGAACATAAGGGGCTTCAAGTTGCACATAACTTGCTTTAATGTGAGTTACGCACAGCTCTGCAGCCCCTTTTCCCTGCCTTCTCCCAGCCACACAGCTGTGCTGCTGGGGGAAGGCTTTTAGCTCACCTAGTTGCCCGCAGCAGAGCAAGGGCTCAAGTGGGCAGGTCACTAAGCTGCTTGTGACCGAACCTGCCACTGCATGCAGCAAACGAGAGCTGAAAAATTACGGGGAATTCTGAACATGTTTGGTACAGCAAACCCTCGAGGTAAGCAGCTATGTCAGTGTTACTAGCCTGAGAATGACGTGTTGAAGGTTTTTTTAATTGACAGTGGCTCGGATAATCTGGCAGTTCACCCAGAAATTTGAGAGTGGAAGAGTTGGGTTAATTGGTTTAGATTTACCCTGCAATATGTGATTCCTGAAAGGATTATTTATATTTCCCCTTCAGTTTCAACCCCTCTTTTTTTTTCCCAACTCCACTAGTGAGTACTTTTAGAATGGCTAACAATTATGCTGTTGACTGTAAGTAAGTTCAAATGTGGTGTTTTTTTTTCCTCCTGATTTTCAAACAGGCAATGAATGAAATGAATGGAAAAGAAATAGAGGGGGAAGAAATTGAGATAGTATTAGCAAAACCACCAGATAAGAAAAGGAAAGAACGCCAGGCTGCCAGACAAGCCTCCAGAAGCACTGCGTAAGTGTTATAATGCACAGATAGCAGAACTCTGTGCTGCTATAGAACATGAACTAGGAGGTGGTCCTTCCCCAGTCCACATATTGTTAAATTTGAGCAGAAAGTAATTGTAGTTTACAAGACAAATTAATGCATGTTTCTTTTTTATTAGGTATGAAGACTATTATTACTACCCTCCACCTCGTATGCCACCTCCTATTAGAGGCAGAGGTCGTGGGGGGAGAGGTGGATATGGCTATCCCCCAGATTACTATGGCTATGAAGATTATTATGATGACTATTATGGTTACGACTATCATGACTACCGTGGTGGCTATGAAGATCCCTATTATGGCTATGATGATGGCTATGCTATAAGAGGAAGAGGAGGAGGAAGGGGTGGGAGAGGTGCTCCACCACCACCTAGGGGGCGGGGAGCACCACCACCAAGAGGTAGAGCTGGCTATTCACAGAGGGGGGCACCCATGGGACCACCAAGAGGAGCCAGGGGTGGGAGAGGGGGTCCTGCACAGCAGCAGAGAGGACGTGGTTCTCGTGGAGCCAGGGGCAACCGTGGGGGCAACGTAGGAGGCAAGAGAAAGGCAGATGGGTACAACCAACCTGATTCCAAGCGCCGCCAGACCAACAACCAGCAGAACTGGGGCTCCCAACCCATCGCTCAGCAGCCTCTCCAGCAAGGTGGTGACTATGCCGGTAACTATGGTTACAATAATGACAACCAGGAATTTTATCAGGATACTTATGGGCAACAGTGGAAGTAGACAAGTGAGGAGGGCTTGAGAATGATATTGGCAACATAGAATTGGCTGTAGCTCCACATCCTTCAAAAAATTGGCTTAATGTTTCATCTTTCAGTAGCAATTGGCTGCCATTTGTATTGGGCTGAAGAATCACTCTCGTGTATATATTCGAGTCTTTTATTTTCCTTTTTCATAACGCACTTGGACATTATTGGGCTTGCAGAATTCCCAAACTCCATTTGGGGTTTCAGTGCTTTTATTGTTTTAGGCTTCCTTTTAGCAGTTTAAAAAAGCAGAATGGGCACACTGTTCAATCATGATTTTGCAGAACCTCTGGTTTTGGACAGTTTCCTTTTTTGGATTTTGGGTAGACTACATAGGAGTATGCTGTACATAAAAGTAAAAGCTAGTGCTTTGTCTTAGTAGTTTTAAGAAATTAAAACAAAATTAAGATTTCTTGTATTGAAAAATAACATGATTGTATGTTTTGCATTCCTAGAAGTAGGTTAACTGTGTTTTTAAATTGTTATAACTTCACACCTTTTTGAAAATCTGCCCTACAAAAATTTGTTTGGCTTAAACGTCAAAGCCGTGGCAATTTGTTCCTTGATGTGATTGTATTTCCAATTTCTTGTTCATGTAAAATTTCAATAAAACTCAAAAATCTATTCAAAACATTACCTATTTCAAATTCAATTGTGTCCTAAAACATTATTTCATTGGTAATTCTTGGAAGAAACATTGTTTTCAAGTATAACTGCCTATGTGAGTGATCAAATTCATTCCAATTTTTTCTGCTTTCCAGTATGTAGTATTGTGGATATCAGACTGAAAGCTAGGCGAAATTACAAGCAGTCCAAAGGGGACAGTGTTGTTTAATTGTTGTTGTATAATCTGATACCATCTAGTTCTGAAACTTACTACTTTGCTTTTGGAAGAGTTCAGTTGCATCTGAACATTCCTGCAGGTCTTATTACCAGTTATGAGATAATTTCTAATTTAACATGGAGAAGGAAGCACAGACTGCAATTTACTAGCCCCTATTCCTTTTTATGTGTTGTGGGGACCTCTAGCAGCTCCCACATAAGTATCTGTCCTTGTCCTATATGGTGTGCAAACATAAGAGACCCCGTTTCCCAAGAACCTTAGTTTAGGTGAAATGGTTAAATTTGTGCCAATGTTTGACAAGATTGAGACTTTGAAGTTAAAGTGCTGTGGCAATATAGACTCTTTGCTACAGACAACATAACTGTTCTTTACATTGTTTAATTCTTCCACTGGCATTTTGATGATCTGCCATTATGAGCAGTTTGCCTTAGAATTTTCCTGCCTGTAAAAAAGACTTGCATGTTTTTAGGGGGAAAAAAAAAAAAAAAAAAGCGCTAGTCACCATCTTTCTGGATGATAACTAGTCTGGTTTGTGGAGTATTTATGTTGTTTTTATTGACTTCTACATTTGACAAGCGTGGAGGTCCTTTTGACTGCCAAGTCATGAATTAGTTTTGTCTGTATATTTTGGGCTATGAAGTATCCCCCTGAAGACTTGCTTTTCAAGAAAGAAAAAAAGCCAAAATGATTACAGCTTTTGTCCTGCTCCCTGCCCAAAAAAAAAGGCAGCTAGTGAGAAAACAACTTTTCTGAGGGTCCAAATTAACACTTGCTCTCTCCTCAATGATATTGATCAAGCTCTATTACTCTATTGCAGTTCTCTAAACACAAATTGTTGGGGACGTTAAATTTCAGTGGGTGCACATTCCCTTGCCTCTTGGTACTGTTTGGTGTTTTTCCACAACAATTGCATTAGATCAAAATGTAGAGAGTATTTCCCTTTCCCCACATACCCTTTTGTTTTTGAGAGTCTGGTTGACATTTGCATGGATTTTATGGCTTCTGACCTGACTGAGCTGGAGTGAGAAAATATACCTGCTTCTCCAAATGAGTTTCCCTTCGTGTCAATGTACTAGTTTTAAAGGTACAGATCCACTGAAAATATCAGGCACAGCCACTCTAATCATGGTTCACCAGTTTAAGAAAAACTGCCTTAAAGTCATTGGGCCAAATCCTGTAGTCCTTACTCTTTGTTCAAGCAGCAAAGTATGGCCTATGTAAGGGTTACAGGTTTTTGCTTGTAATGACTCTCTGGCTTGTAATTTTATTGAAACAGCATACATCCTAGCATTTTCTTAGTCTGGCTTTGTAATAGTTAAAGTAATTGCAATGAAAAGATGCATCTCTTTCTGGTAATCAAACAAAATCCCATAGCCTCAGTAGTATTTTCATTTTTTGTAGATTACTTTGACTCCAGTTTAATTTCACGTATACCAGATTTCTTCCCTCAATATAAAGTATACTTTTCCTCCCTGAAGGGAACAGAGCTTTTCTCATTGCATATTTCAGACTGCTAATAACCCCTGACAGAGGGAAAGTGTCAAAATGTTTGAGGACAAAGCTAAAGTTACTCTAATATAGTCTGATACAGAAAACAGTGAATGGTAGTAGCATTAAAATTGTTTGCCTGAACTACAAAACTGCATCTTTGGATACATGTAGGCAAAAATACTAATGCTTTGATTGACCTTGGAAGTGAAGTGACCAGTTTTACACAAATAGAAAAATGAAATTCAGTTAATTTGTGATACTTGCAAGACTTAACAAGCTGCTTTGTTTTCTTTATGCAACTTGTGGATGACCAAATTCACCACCTCAGACCTTGCTAAAATTCTTTAAGTAAAACCCTTCTTTTTAAGACTCTTCCCCACAGTTTAGGGCATCAGTGGTATACATTGAGTTAGAGAAGACCACATCAAAAGATATATTTCCAAAAACATACAAGGAAATGGAAGAATATAGCATGTTCAGTGACAGGTACCAAAGAGGAATTTTATACCAATTTTCAAATACCACTTTGACAGAATCAAATAGTAGAGAAAAGTACTCTTAGGCACCTCTCTTGACCTTTCCTTCTGCATAACTTAGAAGATAAAGGGTGGCAGGATTTTTCATCTTGAAAATGGGCTTCAACTCACACACCCATGTTTAAATTCAGTTATGCAAATGGGGTTGGGGTGGGGAGAGCCATGAAATGGGATTTCTATAATTATTTGATCACTCATTTATAGCAGTTGCTTAAATGTTTGTATTTATATGATGGTGTTTGACTTAAAAAAATAGGTTGCCAGATTTCTAGTAATTCCAAAACTTTTTGAGCAAAAATGGTAAAAATTGTTTTAGTAGATTTAATTTCATGTTAAAAGGTTTAAATTCTTAAATTTTAACAGCTTATTTAGCTCTTGGTAAATGCAGACTAGCCTTAATGTCTCTTCTAGTTTTATAATTTATTCTAATAGGACTCAATTTCATGAGTATTTGTTGACACAAGATATCTTTCAACAAGTATACTGCTTAAGCATTTTTTTCAAAATCCTTACAACCAAAAGTAGTACATGATAGCCACGCGAATAGTTTTTTTTGTATTTATAGACACCTTGGTTATATTTTTGCCCCCTCTGCATTTGGATCTCATTATCAAAGCCCATTTGTTGTATTTTGAGTAATAAAAAAATGCAGTAAACACTCTTGCTATAAGGCTAGTAATAAAACAAGCGTAAAGTATTTGTAAGGAAATGTTAGAGTTTAGTAAAGAAGCAGTATTATGCAGAGCACCCAATCCTGGAGTCTCAATGCAGACGAAAGCCTCCATTTCCACAATAGTTTTGCTTGGTGAAGTACTACAAGGTTGGGTCCTCGCTGCTTTTCCTATATATAGGTCAAATCCTGAAAATTACTAATCTGTAATATTTGCTCTCCCATTGATTTTCAATAGAACTGTTTGTGTGAGTAAGGTAACTTGTATGACTTACAGCTTGCCAAATTTGAGCTCACGGCCAAGAGCCTTATAGAAAGAGTGTGCTAGGTGATGAGTGTTTTCCTGTTTCTCCGAGAGGAGGGAAGAAAAAAGGGGGAGCTTCTGTTAACTTAAGACTTGTATGAAGCTGCTTTGTGTGTAATTAATTGGCTTACTTAATCTGTGTGGACAAAAGTCCAAAGTGGCAAACCTGGTATATTTTAATTTTAGCATCTAAAATCTGTCAAGCAGAAAGGCATATCTTAGTCTTTTAAAACGAAAATCCTGATTGTAGTCTGTTTTTTAGTATCTTGTTTTTATAAAAGCAAAACATTACCTGGGCACAGTATATCTGTCAAATAACCGAATATTGGTCAGGAACCTGTGACATTTTCAAGTATTTGGAGTTTCTATAGGCAGATATTTTAACATCTTGTTTGGAGGTTACCAGAAGCTCTGACTGACAAATCAGAATGTTGCATCAAATTTTCAGATGTTATCCAGAAACCTGTAAGTGTCATTTTCCTGTTTTAACTCCTTCCTTTTATTACCTGACTATCAGGGAAGCGTGGTTGAGGCTGCCCCGACCTGACATGTCATGATGTCGACTTGCTAGGTGGGGTTCGCAGGGGACATTAACCATTGGAGTTGTCGGTAAGAGAACTTTCTTTCTAATTTTCTTCAGTAAGATGAAAGGGCTATGTGGGTGGAGGGAAGAGCCAGGCATATGTCTTATTACTTGTTGAGAGACATCATTTCCATGGAGCGTTCCAAATGTAAAGGTAATGCTTGAAGTGAAATCCATCGTGTCCATATCCAAGATGTGAAGGTAACTTTCTGTAGTTGAGCTTTTTAGCTAAAAGATTTTCAAATATTAAATAATCCTATATAGTTTGAAAGAGAACACAGAGTGTTCTGTTGATGTTTGCCAGAGACATAGGAGGCTCAAGGTACTTAGGGATCAAGAACAAAAGCTAGCTTTTTTTTTGACTATCAGGAACAGTCTAACAATGCATATGAAATGAGCTGATTAAAAGGTCTACAGAGAAAAAAATGTGTACTCTCAGAACCATAGCTTTGATACCTTTCTAAAATAGAGATGGCATGTGCATGATGCATGCCCTTTTTGACTCTAGGCACCTGAAAATGAGTTCTGAGATCTCAACTAGGAACTATCCTAGTAACGTTTATTCACATAGCAAAACCACCATCCAATCTAGAACAGATGGTGTAGTTCAGAGAGAACTTGCAACAATATGATATTGCAACATGCGTGGAGGAGGTAAGGCTTTCAAAACTTTAAGGCAATAGCTTAAGTAGAAGGTGTTGCAAGTCAAGTTTCATTGACAAGATTGAGGCAGGAATCCTGCACAATGTCTGCTTGCATTATGCTTGGTTGTAGCCAGGTCTACTTTTCATTAGAATGGCCATACTGACTTGGACCCAGTTGTCCATCCTTAATCCAGGGTTCTGTCTTCTGACCATAGCCAGATGCTTCAAAGGCAGTGTACAGAATAGGGCAGCAGATTGATCCATTTCCTGTCATCTGCTCCCAGCATCTGGCAGGCAGAGGCCTTGGGGCACCTACGACCCTTGACTGTCTTGGTTAACCATCGGCGACGCTGTTTTCCATAAAATTATCTAATTCTTTCTGGAATACAGCTTCAGTTGTGGTCTTGAACATACCCTGGCCGCAAATCTCTCAAGCTGTGTTTTGTGAAGTACTTCATTTGGTTTGTTTTAAACCTTACTGATCCCACGATTGCTTAGTTTACTTCAGTGTGTTGGTGAGGAATTGTGTCAAATACATTCTGAAAGCTGGTGTATGAGAGATCCACTGGATCACATTTCTCCACATTTGTTGCCCCCTCAGAGAATTCTAATTTGTGAAGCATAATTTCCTTTTACAAAAGCCATGTGGACTGTTCCTCAATAAACTGTGTTCATCTTTGTGTCTGATTATTGTATTCTTTATTGTAGGTTCAATCAGTTCGCATGGTTCTGAGGTTAGGCTTGTTGACCTGTAATTGTGAGGACTGCCTCTGGTGTATTTTTAGAAAAATCAAACTTAGCTATGCTCCAGTCCTCTAATACAGAAGCGGATTTAAATGATAAGCTATGTACCCTCATTTATGGTTCTGCAGTTTCATGTGATAGTATCTTCAGAACATTTGCGTGAATACCATCTGGTCTTGGTGACTTAATACTTACTGTTTAATTTATAAATCTGTTCCAAAACCACCTCTATTGACACCTCAGTCAGACACAGTTAAGAACATAAGAACAATTATATTGCGTCAGACCAAAGGTCCATCTAACCCAATATCCTGTCTTCCGACAGTGGCCAAGGCCTGATGTTCCAGAGGGGATGAACAGAACAGGTAATCAAGTGATGCATTCCTTGTCACCCATCACCAGCTTCTCGCAAGCCGGAGGCTAAGGACATCATTCCTGCCCATCCTGGCTAATAGGCATTGATGGGCCTATCCTCCGTGAACTTTAGTTCTTGTTTGAACCCTGTTATAGTTGTGGCCTTCACAGCATCTTTTGGCAAAGAATTCCATGGGTTGACTGCATTGTATGAAAACCTTGTGCTTTTTGTTTTTTAAACCTGCTACCTATTAATTTCATTTGGTGACCCGTAGCTCATGTGTTATGAGTAGTAATTGACACTTCCCCACACAGACATTAATTTATGGACCTTTACAGATAGCTCCTCAGAGGCAAAAAAGAATGTTGCAGATGTGGGAATCTCGCTTCCATTGTCTTCAGTCAAGACCAATGCAAATGATCCATTTAGTTTTTCTGTAATGACCTTTTCATGAGTGCTCCTTCAGTGATCCTGATGATTAGTTCGCTGGCTTCTGATGAACTGAATTTTTATTTTTAATTTATTTTTCTGCTGTTTGAGACTTTTGTTGCTTCACTAGACTTTCCAGAGCTTGTGTTCTTATCTGTTTTCCTTATCAGGATTTTATTTCCAATTAAAGGGTGCTTTTTTGCCTCGACAGTTTTACTCTTTTTTAGCTATGGAGGCATTCGTAGGCGCTCAGACTTTAGGGCCAGAAGTGACCATCATGGTCATCTACTCTGACCTCCTGCACTCTGGAAGTCATAGAGCCTCATCCACCCATTCCTGTAAGAGTAATTCAGCCAGAGACCATCAGTCTGAAGTTCTCAAATCATGCTTGAAAGACTTCAAGTTAAAGAGTCCACCATTTAAACCTGTAAGTGAGCTACCCCATGTTACAGACAAAGGTGGAAAAATCTCTAGGCATCCTGCCAATCTGACCTGGGCATGGGGAGGGGTCCTTTCTAACACCAAATATGGTAATTAGAATCTGAGCTTTTTGGCAGGATGCACCAGCCAGACCCCAGGAAAAGAGTTCTCTTTAGTAACTCCGCCTCTGACAGATTGCCAGAGTGCAACCTGGAATCATGGGACCACTTGACTCTCCAATCTGGACTGTCTTAGGATGCTTTGCTAGTGTGAAGCAGCAAACCCCGCTAGCTACTGTGATTGCTCAGTCAACAATTTGCTGTACACACCTAGCTAAATCACATGAATGTTCTCAAAGCAACTTATGAACCACTCATGTGAAAACAGAGTAAATGGCCGCAGATTTTCACCTCAGAAATGAACCATCTTAAATTGCTAAAGACCAGCTCCTGATAAATGTATAGTCAATTTGTTTACCACTTCATGAAAGGGGTAGTGGATGGCACTAGCTATTGTATGAGCAGATTCTCCTTCAAGTAGCGTCCCTATGGGTGCTCCTCTGTAGGTGTATGTGCACCCCTTTGCCTCTGATCAGAGGTTTTTGGTAGCAGTGTCTCTTGAGCCCATGCATGTGATCTGCTTCGAGGCTACCTGAGGCTGTCTAGCCACTGTGCTGGTGAAATCCCCTCACTTCCTTTTCTACCGCCTCTGAGAGAGCAGTTGTCCTTGTCTACATTATTAGCATGAAGAGCTGTTTTTGATTTTTGTTCTTTTTTTCTCCTTAATAGTCTAAGATAATTGTTTCCCTTTAACTTCCTTAGTTTTTTTAAAATCCAAACAGACAGAACTTTTAGAACTGTAGGTACACAGAGGTGGCAGTGTTAGTCTATATCTTCATAAAACAAAAAAGCAGTCATGTAGCACTTAAAAAAACTAACAAAATTATGTAATAGGTGATGAGCTTTTGTGGGACAGACCCATTTCTTTAGATCTGGAAATAGTGCTGAAAATGAATTGACACAACTATATATCAGATTTTAAAAAAAATGAAAACTGACAAGTCTTCAGGGGATTGGATGGGGGGGTAAGTGAAGTAAACTTGAGTTTCTTTCCTCTCCTTTTGGGGAACTCCTTCCACTCTACCCCACCCCGTCTGCATTTAGAAAACTGTTTCCTTTTTCAAAAAATATTTTCTTCTCTCTCCTGCATTCCTCATGGCTGGAGCTACTCAGGTCTGAGGGTATGTCTGTACTTACCAGGCATTTGACATTCTGCTTATCAGTCTTCCAGAGTTTGTGTTTTTGCATTTGTGAACACATGGGAAGATTGATCTCTCTGGGCTCAGCCATCTACCCTGACTAAGGGACGTTGGCATGAGCTAGAAGAGCCCCGATCTACATTAGGGTACAAAACTGATTGATACACAATTGTAGCTACGACATTAGCATAGCTAGAATTGATGTATCTAGGATCAACTTTGTAGACCAGGCCTGAGGGGTGCCTTCCGACAAGCAGTTCCTGGAACAGACATTTTCTTTGTCTCTACTACCTGGTTAAGCCTCAAAAAGTGCCCCTTCTGCCAGAGCTAAAAGGGCAGTGTCACAGGAACTGGAAGAAAACAAAACCGCAGTCATGTAGCACTTTAACAAAATGATTTATTAGGTGATGAGATTTTGTGGGACAGACCCACTTCTTCTCATCAATAATCAAGCATCCATGCAAAACCTCACAGCATGGGACTTCGCCTACACTAGACAAGAAATCTATAATACACACCTTCCACTCCATAACAAAAAAAGGACAAACCATCTTAATTACTTCATACCCCAGGATACATCACTGTAACAACTACAGCTCACTGGATAATATTATTAATCTCTCCAGCTACAAACTCAACCCAGGAGAAGTCTCTTATCCTGGGGATGGACTTTCTGCCCCACCTCCTTGAGGAAGTTAATACAATTTTGTGGTGACCTTCAGGCCCTTATTCCCTTAGATGGCAGTAATGAAAACTTCCAACATACTAACGAACATCAGTCTGACTCGCTTTATTCCACCACCCCCCACCAACACCAAAAGAATTCTATGTGGACTCCCGCAGTAGTCATGACAGTCTAGAGTTCTATATACAATCCGTCCACAACTGTGCACAGACTGACATTATACGCAAAGAACACCAGGTGAACAATCTCAACTGTGGTGAATGCTGTGCTGTCCTGATTCTCAAAAATAACTGACATTTTATAATTAAGCTGGCTGATAGAGGGTGCTGTTGTCATGACTGTCATACTATGAACAGGAGACAGCTAGACAACTTTCCAATACACATTTTACAGACCTCTTTCCTCTGATCCTGCTTTAGAATTCCAAAGAAAACTACATCTACTTAAGGAACTCCCTGCCTAAAATCCTATACCACCAGCACTCCTACTGTATTTGAGATACCTCTGACTTCCTGAGGAAATTACAAGACATTGGAAACTTTCCTGACAATGCCGTCCTTGCCACCGTGGATGGAGAGTCTCTTTACACCAATATTCCACATGAAGATGGACTACAAGTAATCAGGAATACCATCCCTGGTGTTACCACAGCAAATCTGGGGTGTGACCTATGTAACTTTGTTCTCATCTACAACTATTTCCAATTTAGGGACAATTTGTACCTCCAGATTAGCGGCACTGCTATGGGCACCTGTGTGGCCCCACAGTACGCTAATATTTTTATAGCTGATTTAGAACAATTCCTCAGCTCCTATCCTGTATTATCTCTCCTTTTATTTACACTACATTGATGACATCTTTATTATTTGGACCCACAGTAAAGAGACTCTGGAATAATTCCACTGAGATTTTAACAACCCGCACTCCTCCATCAACCTCAGCCTTGACTATTTCATGCAAGAGAGAGACTTCCTGGACACCACAGCAGAAATCACTGAAGACCATATCGACACCACTATGTACTGGAAACCCACTGACTGCTGTGCTTACCTACATGCCTCCAGCTTCCATCTGGCACAGACCACATGATCCATTGTTTACAGCCGAGCCCTTAGATACAGTCACATCTCTCTGATCCTACTGACAGAGACCAAAAACTTCAGGACTTCTACCAAGCATTCGTAAAACTTAATTACCCACCGGGAGCAGCTTAAAAAAAAGACAAGGCCAGACACATCCAGAAATCAGCTACTTCAAGATAGGCCCAAGAAGATCAATAACGACGTCACTTGTCATTGTCTATAGCCCCCAGCATCATTAAAAACATACAACCTATTCTAGATCATGATGCCACGCTCCAGAAGGCCCTAGGTGACAGGCCTGTCCTCGCCTATAGACAACCTCCTAACCTAAGAGAGAGTCGAACTAGCAATCACAGGCCACACCTCATGAATACTAACACTGGAACTTTTCCTTAACACAAACCCCATTGCTGATTTTGCCCACATATTTATTCTGGGGATACCATCCCTGGACCTAACAACATTAATTACAAGATCGGGGCTCATTCTCCATACCTCAGCTAATATTATATATTCCATGATGAGCCAGCAGTGCACCTCTATGATGTACATCGGGTACACACTTTGCCAAAGAATGGACGGACACAGAGCAGACATTAGGAATCTCAATACATATAAGCCTGTCAGTGAGCATTTCAATAGTGAGCCATTCTGTTAAAGACTGAGGAATCCTACAACAAAGACCTTAACTGCAGGTTACATTGGGAGATTTCTGAACTGGGGTTCATACTCAAATTTGGCACATTAACACTTGATACGAATAAAGACACCAATTATCTCACTGATTACAAGGACTGCTTCACTTGCTTTGATGTTTGTAATTTTCTCAGGCAAGACACTTAACATCCTCCACACCTCATCCCCCTCTTCAGTCCTATATATTTGATTTGTCAGTTTTTATTGCAATTCTTTGGACCTCTGTACTACATAACTGAGTCTGGACTGGAAATTTTATGGCTATGAAGTGGGTCTGTCCCACAAAAGCTCATCACCTAATAAATCATTGTTAGTCTTTAAAGTGCTACGTGACTGCTGTTTTGTTAGAACACAGACTAACATGGCTACCTCTCTGTTATAGGAACTGGGAGCTAAAGTTAAAAGTTCATTATGGAGAGGACACCTCAGTCTGCAGGGGAATCCTCTGCTGAAGGACTATCCCAGAGCCCTTAACTTCAAAAGGGTTAGACCCCTCTTGTAAAGGACTCCTGAAAAGTGTGGGGGGCTCTGTGTGATTGGCCCGCCAGAGGGGATTACTCCAACGTGGCCTTCTGCACCAACAGTGGCACTGCAGGAAAGCAAACTCAAAGTTACTGGCCAGGCAGAGGAGTTTTTCTTTCCCTGTAGTCCTTGGTACCAGAGGAAAACAAACTCCCAGTGATTGAACAGGTAGAGTGGTTCCGTCCCTGCAGTCCTGAACACAGGAGGGGAAAAAAACCTCCTAGAGAGAGATGAGGAAAAATCCTGCAGCCCTCAGCACCAGCAAATGAAAAAAAATACTATGGAGTGTTTGGCTCCCCAGTGTGTCCCTCAGCACTCAGGGCACTGTGCCTCCTCCCTGTCTGTTGTTCAGCAGGGGCTGCACATCACCTGAGAAGCCAGAGGCAGTCAGGCCCTGAGGTAATAGTAAAGAGACAGACAATTTACTGTACAGTCTGAAAGTGTGGCACACAGGAAACTTTTGTCACTGGGTGTGACAAAGCTCCCATCTAGGGAGTGCTCTGCATCTTCTCTCCTATTAGTACCGACCATATATAATGAACACTTCTCTGAAGTGCCGTGTGAGCCCACGGTAACACACGGGCTCTGTTATCCTAGTGAGTGCTCTGCACCCTCTGAAATACTGGTACTTTTAAAGTATCCTGGGCACTCCCCTGTGGTACAGTGAACCCAGGTTACAACGTGAACTCTGGTACCCTGGAGACTGGGTTGTTGGGGAAGAAGAGCAATCCACATTGCATGGTACCAGGGCCTCAGTACTGAGCATACCCTGACTTCAAGAACTGCTCCTGGAACTGATCTGTATGCTGTCAGTACCGCCTCTTCCCAGAGACAAGTCTGATCGTTGTCAGGAGGAATTCATAACCCACTGTTGCAATATGAGGATCCTTCCCTGTTCCACCAAGTGAGCCCATAATTATGGTGTGAGACTGATGGGAACCTCCTCCACCTATGGAGCGCCGTCGCATTGCCTTATTGCAATCCTTGGGCCATAGGCATACATGTCTCACAACCTAAGAGAGAGCGCACCAGATAGTCCCTGTAGCCTGGCTGGCCAGATGCTCTGAGCCAAGTCTGGAGGAAGCTTTTCGGAGCAGAAAGGACGACTTGGATGGGGAAGCTACCCCTCCAGCAAGTATCTTTCTCTTCCAGAAAAGTACCCTTCTACAGCCTGTTCTTAAAGAGGATCGTATAATCACAGTGGACCAAACACAGTATGTAGCTGATGCAAAAGTTTGCCCAGTCTTCATCACAGTGGTACTGAGGCAGACTTTTTGGCTACAGCTTTCTGGTTTGCCCAGAGAGGTGGAGAAGACTTCCAGGATGAATGACTCAACTCTCCACAGAGATGGATCCTTCTCTCCATTCCTGCATTCTTGGACCACATTATGCTTCCTGGGAATCTACACTGCAAGAAGAAACACTTTTTCAACCATTCAGTCCTCACCATCTGAGAACAGTTATGAGTCATAGTGTAAGAGCACCAGGGCTCAAAAGCAGAAGCAGCCTGCATCCTAGGCCAGTATCTATCAACGCACCTCTCCCAAGTGCTTTTCATGTGGTGATCAGGGGCCTGAATAACTGTTGCAATGTCAGCTGTCATCTACACACTTAGCATGCCCTTCAGAAGTTGCCTGGCCCTGTTTCACACCTCTGACATGGGTCCAGGGATGATTTCAGAGAGTTGCACCATTCAGTTTGCACCCTTTCCCTCTTCCAGCTGACCTTCCTTGACCCTTTTCCTGAGAGTCTGCTTAATCAGGAAATACATAATTTTTTTGTCATTGAACCACTCCTTATGCAACTCAGGAGCCACGGGGGTTCTTTCCTGTTTCTGATCTTCAAAGTGCAGCTAGATTGGAATCCTATTTTAGATTTCAAGGCCCTTAACAATAGGGGAAGACACAGATTTTTCAAGATGGTCCTGGTAGCAACAATTATTCTAGCTGTAGAACTACAAGATTTCCTACAGTCTACCTTTGGGCAGACGGTTTTCAGTACAGACTGCTCCACCCAAATTCCACAAGGTTCTCATTGAACTGAAGCAGTAACCCTGGTACAGCGACCAGCATTTCAGTGGCACGCTGGCTAAAGTACACACATTCATCATCTGGGGACAGATGTCTTCCTGCTAGCCTGGGGGATTGCTTCCACAACCACAACGTTCAGGGCAAATAGCTTCCACAGAAGTGACCATATCACTTTGGAGTGAAGTGCTAGCAGGAATGCTTGGACACCCTCCTGCCTTTTCAT
This sequence comes from Carettochelys insculpta, assembly GCF_033958435.1. Classification (NCBI taxonomy): domain Eukaryota; kingdom Metazoa; phylum Chordata; order Testudines; family Carettochelyidae; genus Carettochelys; species Carettochelys insculpta. Next base: position 19,369,842 of record NC_134160.1, read on the forward strand.
CAAGAATACTCACATGAAGGTCATGATGGACTTCTACATAAATTGCTTAGTGTGTCCTTAATCTTCCTCCCTCTTCAAAGAAGCACTCAGCCTTCAGAAATGGCATGTCCTTCAGAATTTGCTCATCCCTGTCTACTAGGGATACAGAACATGGAAGCCAACAGCCTCAGTCAGAATTTCTGGCACAACCCATAAATGGGAAAGGAAATCAGAGGGTTTTTTCACGTGTATTTTCCCCTTTAGGGAAAAATGACTGAATATCTCTTCATTATTCTCTGGAAAAATACGTATCCTCATTGCTTCCCCAGTTCTGGCTTGTGGAAACATTCCTTCAGAGGTGCCCTCATCCTCCCATGGGGTGGTATGCCTATTCCAAGTTTTCTCTTCAAGGCCCTGTTGAAAATTCAACGAGAGAGTGAGAGTCACCCTGCCCCCCTTTGAGCAAGACAAGTATGACTCTTATACCTGACACAGATAGCAATGTGTCCTGTTCCTCTTCAGCTGATTCCTCACTTTCTCTCATAAACAATGGACTAGTCCTTTACCCAAACTGGTTAGTTGTAGTTCTGCAACTGTGGCTCCTTTTTTAGCTCAAGATCTAGAGACAGAAATCTCTGAGGAGCTGAAAGATGTCACCGCACAGTCAATGTGACTACGCAACACACAAGTACAAAATGGAAACTATTCTAAGTCAAAGCTATTCTATTCATGTGGGCCGAACTTCAGCTTCCATCCCTTTGATTTTTACACTGCATTTTAGATGTCAAAGGGTCAAAACTTTCACTTTGCTCCATTAAAGCACATCCTGCAGGGAAAATATCCTTCCACAATCAGGTAGACACATACTTGGTGTTTGCTCATCTGCTAGATGTATAGATTCCCCATAAGTGCATTGAGAATCTCTTTCTTACCTGAGACGTGATATTCTCCAGCCTGGGATGTTAACCTATTTCTCAGGGCTTTGACTAGACCTTTCTTTGAGTCCATGGCTACTTACCTCACACACATGTGAAGATGTGTACAAGAGGTGATCAGTTTGTAACTGCAGTCTCTTCAATGAGGCATATAAGAGAAGTAGCAGCCCTGATGGCACACCTGCCATTTATGGCCCTTTTAATTAATATCAATATCTATATCTAAGGCCACATCTCCTGTTTTTTTCCCACCACTGTCTGCATTTCCAGGTAAATCAACAAATCCATCTCCGTTTTTTCCCCCAAAAGCACTTGATGGTAACAGGGAGATGATGCTGCATAGACTGTGTATTAGAAGAACATTAGCATTGTACTTGCACTTCACTAGGGATGGTGGGAAATCCCTTAAACTCTTCCTTCAGTTCAGAGTGATTTCTAAACTGTGATTGGCTCAAAGACTATCCAAATGGGTTTCTGCATTAACCATAGCTAGCAAGGACCTGTTTCCATCCTGAGTCTGTATGCATGCCCATGAGGTCCATTTCTGCTTTGTTGCATTCATTAGATATTCCTATCTCAGCAATCTGTAGGGTAGTACTTAGACCTCTGCCCACACACTCTCAGCACATTAGGTGATCAATGAAGAGTTGGTGCCTAATGTCATTTTCAACTCCATAGTACTGTCATAAGACTCCACTCCAACGTCCCGGCCTCCAGTGTTGAGTACTACTTAGGAGTCACCTACAGTGGAGCACCCATAGGGATACTACTCAAAAAAGAAGTTACTCTCTTTATGCAGTAACAATAGTTCTTCAAGGTGTGTCCCCCTATGGGTGCTCCAGAACCTACTCTCCCCTCTACTTTGCGGTGGTGAAGAAAGTGAGGGGCTTTCGCCTGTGCAGTACTAGATAGCCTTGAGGCCTCATGTTAGGGAGAGCACATGCATAGTACCGGTGGACACTTCTATCAAAAAAATCTCCAATTTGAGGTACAGGGGTGCGCATATACCCACAGTGGAGCACCCATGGGGGACTCATCTCAAAGAACCATAGTTAGTGCAGAAGGTGAATAACTTCATCTGCCCTGAGCTCTTTAGACAAAGACATGAGTAAATTTATTTTAATGATTTATTTTCGTTAACTGTGGAAAAGAATTTTTAAGTGATTTTTGTATATGTGATAGTTGGTTATATTCTAATCTTTATCAGACCAAGCAAGATTGAATGAAGCAGTTGGTTTTTTTCACCCTACTGAATGTTGCAGGCAGAATACTAAACAGACCATATTTTAGTTAGGACCAGGGTTGGGAGCTGGCTGGGGTGTGGAGCCCCACTGATAGTCCCAGCTGCAGGAACCGTGGAAGGGGGTTGGTGAGGTGGGGAGCCGGCTTAATACCGGCCCCTCTTTTCTTACCAAAAACGCACTGGGTAGGACTGTTCCATCCCATTCACTGAGGCTTCTCAGTACCTTGTTTCCAGGTATTGTCTGCCTATTTCCTTCCCATCTCGTGATGCCACTGACCTTGGTTTTATTATACACCATTCATGTTCCTGGAAATAGTCAAACATCAGGTCTTTTGGATGTTCCGTGGTGAGTCAGAGTTAAGCAGTCTGTCATCTGGAGCTTGAGCAGTAGTCTCTTGTTGAGCTATAAATCTCTTGTTTACTGTCCCTTGGGGGTCAGTGGCAGGTGAGGGTGTTTACACCTGTCGTCACTGGGTAGCAAGCTGTGGTCATCTCATGGATTTTGGTAAGTCTTATATCTAAATTTCATTATTCTGTATACAATAATATGCATATTTTTGACAGGATAATGAGTTTCAGGAATCATGACTTTTCATAAAATACCTTACAAAGCACTCTTTGTACAAAACATAACCAGTTTGTTTTTTTCCTGGGAAGCCACAGAATGTCATTCTGGCACCTTTTTTCCTGGCACCTCTGCCATTTTGGTAGGTGGCTGGCCTGCACTCCCTGTTTACCACAGTGTGTGTTTGTCTTCATGCCAGCAGTAGCCAAAAGGTAGGAGCGGGCAGGTCTTGTGCCTCAAGCAGGGTAGGCATAGGTCGGGGTGTGGTGGCATTTGTGTGAGAGTCTGACGTTGCACTCAAGTGGGGGTGGGGGGGGTGTCAAGTGCATTTAAAGGGCCAGTCCCAGAGTTGCTGGAAAGTTGTGTGGAGTTTGCAGTGTCTGGCTGTCAGGGTCCTGTTAGGTGAACTTCACGCTGTGGTGGACTGGGTTCAGTATGCCTCCAGCCAAGAGTAGCAGCATGGGGCAGGCAGCACTGAGAAGGTACCAATCCCTCCCACCCTGGCACTGAGAGCAGCTGGCAGTGTGGTCTGGTGGGTGGGGGGAGCAGCTGGGGTTAGGTCTCAATGGCACCAGTGGGGCTACAGATGGTGCTGTCCTCTCCATGGCTTCTGGGATACATGGCTACTCTCGCCCGCATAGGGCCTGGGGAAGAGACTCTTATTCCCCTGGCGCTAACTCATGCCCCATGGGGAGGGGAGAGACAATGCCCCCACCTTCAGCTTTGGCATTAATACCCCATAGGGGAAGAACACATCTTCCCCTCCCCCTTCAGCCTTGGCACTAAATCTCCCCCATGGAGGAGGGTTGAAACACTGATTCTTCTTCGAGTGTCCCCGTGGGTGCTCCACAATAGGTGTCGGGCTTGCCCGGCACCGCAGATCGGATCTTCCAAGCAGTTTCTGCCGGACCGCACATGCGCCGGTGCGCGCCGCTCCCTTGCGCGCTCCTGGCCATGTGCGTGATCCGGTCCCCGCCACTTCCTCTTAACCGCCGTCGGCTGCAGACGGAATCCGACTAGGCTAAGGCCAAGTTAGCGTATTCAATAGGCTTTAACTGTTTTTCTTTAAAGTTTTCAAGTTCTTAGGCTACTGCAAGTTAGCCGGTTGTTATTTTTCAAAAAAAAAACAAACAAACAAAGAGCAAGCGGGACAGCTTTCAGTCCAGTCCCAGTAACAAGCGCCGGAGGCCAGGAGCATAGGGCCATCAGCCCTCCTGCTGCGGCAGGCCATCAGAAGGGGCAAACAGCACAGAGAAGGTGCTAAGTACCCGTTTAACAACTGAAAGACTCACCAACAATGTCCTCTTCAGGATTTAAGAAATGTGAGTCCTGCCGAGAGGCAATGCCAGCGTCTGATGGGCACAGTCTCTGCATAAGGTGCCCTGGGGAGTCCCATGTTGCACAGAAATGCTCCTTCTGTGCAAAACTAACAGCCAGAGCAAGGAGGGACAGGGAGATGCGGCTTAAAATGCTGCTCTTCGACAAGGCCCTCCAGCCAGACGTGCCGGAGCGGCCGCAGCAGGAGGGACCCTCCGGGGCCCATAAAAGGAAAGCTGCCTCCCTCACCCCATCAGCGCAAAAACGGAGGAAAGCCTCCCCAGCCCGATCCCTGCCGGCAGCAACAGCGAACGGGGCGGGAGGAGCGAGCAGCCTCCAGCTGCAGCAACAGCTGATCGGCAGCGGCATGGAGAGCCACGTGGCAGCGGCTCAGCCTCCGATAATCAAGCAGCCGCCCTGCACCGCAGGCAGGGCGGCGGCTAAACAAGCGTGGGTACTGGCGGCACCGCAAACAGCGGCACCGACCCCCGGGGAACCGGTGGTGCAGAGCGCGCAGGCACGCAGCCTGCAGGCACCGGAGGACACCGCACGTGCGGCACCGCCCTCGAGCGTGCCGAGCACAGCGCGGATGGGGCAGAGATCCCCTACACGTCAAGGGGCGGAGTTACCTCCTCAAGGGAGGGGGAAGGCTGCACACAAGACGAGGCATCGCAGCCCCTCTCCAGACAGGGCTGTGGAGTTGCTTTCTCACAGCCCTCCGCTTATGTTGCAGACTCCAACTAGAAGGCAGGGGTACCCCCTAGCCTACCCGGAGCCCCCTTCTCCATTTTTGCAACCAGCATCACCCTGGCTGGGACCACCTTCACCCTTCCTGGGGTTTGAACCGCTGGAATACTATTCAAAATCACTCTCTCCAGTGTCCCAGATCTCTCGACGATCTCGCTCCCCCAGACGCAGAGGGCATGCACCAAGGGAGTGCTCTAGGTCACCTTCCCAAGAGCAGTGCCTATACTGCCATGGTCGCCCCTATCACGCGGGGCATAGACACCATCGGCAATCTACTAGGGAAAGATCCCCACAGACGATCGCATATCCCCGAGGGCAATTGCGACCGGGGACAGAGACTCAAGCATCTCAGGGGGGACTGGTTATGGAACCCCGAGATTTTCCCTCTCAGACCTCTAGTGAGAGGGTGTACCATCACCAACAGGAACCGGAAGGGTCCATAGGGACGTACCCCAGCGGTTCCTCGCTCTCCTCCCCGGACGAGGCTACGGCCCCGGGGGACTTCCATCCCCTGGACGATCTCAAACAGTTTCAAGAGCTTTTTAAGAGGGTGGCCTTCACGGAAGGCATCCAGACAGCAGAGGTGCAAGAGAAACACCATAAGCTCCTCAAAAATCTGAGACCTCCGGCCTCCTCCAAAGTAGCAATACTGCTTGATGAAGCAATCTTGGAGTCCGCCACTATGATATGGCAGACCCCTGCGACTATTCCGCCTGTCCACAAGAGAGCGGATAAGAAATACTTCGTGCTGGCGAAGGGCATGGAGTTCCTGTTCAGCTACCCACAGCCAAATTCCTTGGTGGTGGAGTCGTTGCAACAAAGATCAGACATCTCAATTCAGGATGGGGAACAGACAAAGATGCCAAGAAGCTAGAGCTGTTCGGCAGAAAGGTCTACTCCTCCTCCACTCTAATGTTGCGAATGGCAAATTACGCAGCGCACTTAGCGAACCATAATTTCGACAACTATTCTAGGTTAACCTCCCTCATGGACTCGCTTCCAGAGGACAACAAGCCGGTGCTCAAGGCCATCGTGCAAGAAGGCTACGCGGCCTCGAGGACGGGAGTTCAGATCGCCCTGGACGTTGCGGACACAGCAGCACGTTCCACAGCTACGGCAGTGGTGATGCGAAGGGAGTCCTGGCTCCAGACTTCGGGTATACCGAGGGATCTGCAGGCGAAGATAGTTGACCTTCCCTTCGACTCGCAGAAGCTGTTTGCTGAATCAACTGACTCGGTCGTTCATTCCAGTAAAGATTCAAGAGCCACACTTAGGACCCTGGGGATTTACACCCCTCCATACAAAAAGTAAAAGTACTACCCTCAACAAAGACGGTACCAGTACCAGCAACAGCGTCCCCAGTACCACAGGGGTTACGAGCAAGGGCGACATCAACAGCAGCAGCAGTACAGAACTCCCAGGCGACGTTCACAACAGAGCCGTGCGTCCTCGGGGCAGGGCCAAATGCCACAAGTTTGACACACAGATCCAGGGCTGCGCCATCACTACCATCGCACAAGGTCATCCGAAGCGGCTATTCCACCATCGCCTCCGACCATTCTACGACCAGTGGCAAAGGATCACCACAGACAAATGGGTGCTGGAAATCATAGCCACGGGGTACGCCATCCCCTTCCAGTCACTCCCACCGCCACGACCTCCACCCAGGCCCCACCTCCAGGAGGCCTCCCAAGTAGCGAGGCTCAAGCAGGAGGTAGACCATCTCATGTTCATAGGGGCAATGGAAAGAGTGCCGGAGCAACTGCAAGGAAAAGGGTTCTACTCGAGGTACTTCCTCACGGAGAAAAAGACAGGAGGCTGGAGGCCCATCCTAGATCTTCGCGGCCTCAACCGGTACCTGCGCAGGCAACGCTTTCGGATGATCGCAATCGCCTCCGTCCTTACAGCACTGGACGATGGAGACTGGTTCGCAGCCCTCGATTTACAAGATGCGTACTTCCACATAACTATCCATCCGGCTCACCGGCGATTCCTCCGGTTCATGGTAGGCAACGAACGCTTCCAATACAAGGTCCTACCGTTTGGCCTCTCCTCGGCCCCCAGAGTCTTCACCAAGACCTTGGCAGTGGTGTCAGCCTACCTGCACAGACGGGGGTATTTATATTCCCGTATCTGGACGACTGCCTGCTCAAAGGGGCCTCGAAGGGGGAGGTACTACGCATGATACGCGTCACAGCAAACACGTTCTCTTCACTCGGCCTGGTTATCAATCTGGCAAAATCAAAAATAGACCCCACACAGGACATAGAGTTCATAGGGGGTCGCATAAACTCTGTTACAGCGAGAGTATATCTACCAGAGGCTCGCTTTCGGGCCATCGGCTCCCTCGTACAGGTCATCACCTTCAGCCCTACGGTGCCGGTCTTGACGTGCTTACAGCTACTGGGCCACATGGCAGTGGCGACGTTCGTAGTACAGAACGCCAGGTCACACATGCGCAGCATGCAGCACTGGCTGGCGAGCGTATACAAACCGGCAGTACACACCGTTCACAGGGTGGTGTCGCCCACACCGGAGGTGCGCAAATCCCTCCAATGGTGGGTAAACCCCAGGAACTTGCTAACAAGGGTACCCTCCCACCAGCCACAAATATCTGTTTTTCTCACTACAGATGCCTCCCTCATAGGGTGGGGAGCGCACGTGGGCGAAGAGGTGACTCAAGGACTGTGGTCATCCACGGAGCAGTCACTACACATAAATATACTGGAGCTCAGAGCAGTGTTCAACGCCTGCAGACACTTTCGATACCATATACAAGGCAAAGTCGTTGGTATCAGTACAGACAATACCTCCACCATGTTTTATATAAACAGGCAAGGAGGAGCTCGATCCCGTGCCTTATGCGCGGAAGCAGTCTGGTTGTGGAACTGGTGCATCGCCAACAATATAATCTTGAAAGCCTCATACTTGCCAGGTGCGCACAATGTGAAGGCAGACCAGCTAAGCAGGCATTTTGCACTCACACACGAGTGGCAGATCTGTCCCCATCTGCTACGGCCGATTTTCCGCGCATGGGGTTTTCCCCAGATAGACCTGTTTGCCACTCAGCACAACAAGAAGTGCCCACGATTCTGCTCCAGGGCAGGACTGGGATGGGGGTCCCTGGGGGACGCGTTCGCGATCCCGTGGAGGGGCCCCCTGCTTTATGCTTTTCCTCCCATAGTGCTGATCCACAAAGTCTTGCAGAAAGCCAGGAGGGAAGGGGCCCGGATGATCCTGATAGTCCCAACGTGGGATCGACAACAATGGTTCCCCCTACTCCTGCGCATGTCGGACCGGCCACCGATGCCTCTTCCGGTGGCGCCGGATCTGCTCATGCAAGCCCAGGGGTCCATAGTGCATCCGCACCCCCAAGGCCTGCGACTGCAAGCGTGGTTAATCCATGGCTCAGCTCCCTAGAGAGCACATGCACAGAGGAAGTACAGCAAGTCCTAGAAAGTAGCAGGAGGACTTGCACCAGGAAGACCTACAAGCAGAAATGGACTTGCTTCATGGCTTGGTGTTCTACCAAACAGCTGGCCCCCCTTTCGGTGCCTATACCTACAATACTAGAGTATTTACTGGACCTCAAAAAAGGAGGACTCTCGCTATCCTCGTTGAAGGTCCACCTTGCCGCCATCTCGGCGTTCAGACACGAGGAGGAAGGGCACACGGTGTTCGCCCATCCTATGGTTACCAGGTTCCTCAAAGGGTTGGTAAACCTATACCCCCCTCGGAAACGGATTCCACCTTCGTGGAACTTGGACCTGGTGCTTACCGCGCTAGTGGGACCACCGTTCGAGCCCTTGGCCACGGTCCCCCTCCGCCTCCTTACAATAAAGACGACCTTTCTTCTTGCAATTACGTCAGCTCGTAGGGTGAACGAGCTTGCGGCAGTCATGGCAACGCCACCCTGCACTGTTTTTTCCAAGGAGGCGGTAACCATACGGCTGCATCCAGCCTTAGTTCCCAAAGTTTCTTCTGAGTTTCACATTAACGAACCTATTGTTCTACCCTTGTTTTATCCAAAGCCTCATAACTCCAACGAAGAGGCGCGCCTACACCTCCTGGACGTGAGGAGGGCGCTAGCTTTCTACGTAGACAGGACCAAGTCCTTCCGGAAAACAGACTCCTAGTCTCCCTCGCTCCCAGATCAAAAGGAGAAGGTCTCTCCTCGCAGAGAGTCTCAAAGCACATTGTATCCTGCATAAAAATGTGCTACGAACTCAAAAAGATTCCTTTACTGGCCATGCCCAGGGCTCATTCCACTAGGGCGGTGGCGGCATCAACAGCCTTTTTCAAGGGCGTTGCGTTAAGACATTTGCAGAGCGGCGACCTGGTCATCCTACGACACCTTCGCCAAACATTACGCCCTTCACAGGGTAGTCCAAGAGGATACCCGTCTCTCTACAGCGGTCCTCTCGGGGACAAGCTGCACATGATCCGATTTACCCATCTCCTATCTTGGGTTACTGCTGGGTAGTCACCTATTGTGGAGCACCCACGGGGATACTCGAAGAAGAAAGACAGGTTACTCACCGTAGTAACGGTGGTTCTTCGAGATGTGTCCCCGTGGGTGCTCCACTACCCGCCCATCCTCCCCGCTTCGGATCTCTGTTAGTGTTTTGCAGGGGCATCCGAGGCGGTTGGTCGAGGAACTGGCGGGGAACGGATCGCGCACATGGCCATGAGCGCACAAGGGAGCGGCGTGTGCCGGCGCATGCGCGGTCCGGCAGAAACTGCTTGGAAGATCCGATCTGCGGTGCCGGGCAAGCCCAACACCTATTGTGGAGCACCCACGGGGACACAGCTCGAAGAACCACCGTTACTACAGTGAGTAACCTGTCTTTAACCCCCTCCCCCCCCCCAAAAAAAAAAAAGAGGAGGGACAGAACTGGTAAAACACACACTGTGTGCCTTAAGTTATTTCTTCTGCAGCCTGGGAATTATTCATTGCTTTCTACAAACTTAGTTTATTCCCTATGGGTGCAGGGTGAGAGAGGAGAACATAAAAACACCCACAGTTAAAACTAATCCAGGAAGGAAGCCATAGAATCTTATTTTACTGTGGCAGTGAATGGGGCAGCGGTGGGTGGCAAAATGTGGCTCATTAGAGCTGCACGTGTGGAGCGCCCCTTCATTTAATATCTAGCATTCACCCATCTTAGTCTTTCGGCTTCTAGTGCATGTATACAGGCACTTTAAAAATTGATCAATATTTGCGTGGCTCAAAGTGATGTAATTGAATGGGACTCTCATTTGACTATTTAATTGAGTTTGTATGTCTACTTTGTCAACCTTTATCTTTTCCTCTTCTCCAGAATATAGCGAATCCCTGTTTAATAGATCCTCTCCATTGGATGTCTGTTCAAGCTATATTATTCTCAGTTTCTTTCCCTGGCCCTTTTTAATGTAAAAAGCCTCTTCTACAACTCTAATTTGGTTTAAGTGGAACCCATCCTTTCTGTATAGGTTCTTGCTTTCCCCAATGGTAGCCCAGTTCCTAATAAACCTAAGTCCCTTCCTCTAATACCATCATTTTAGTTGTACATTGAGGTTCTGCCATTCTGTCTTTCTCTCTGCTTGTAGGATGTGGAGGTCCTGGTCTTTATCACTTATCTTGCAACCTGAATTTGGTCTCCAGGACCTGTCTCGCCTACATCATTTGTACTTAACGTTTTCCATCATACAAGCTCTTCCCTAGCATGGTATGAACATATGTCTGCGGATCTCTCAGAACATTTAATCTAGGCACCCTGCATACAATTTTCCATATAGTTCTTCCGTTCAGCACTAAGCCAGCTAATCTGTATTTCTAATGACCAAATCCACCATTACTATTATGTCTGTTCTTAAGTGAGATTCTCTTTGCAGGATGGGTATCCTCAATGTGAGACGACAGGAAGTCTTGTGACACCTTTATAGACTGACTAACTTGCATGCATGCATCTGATGAAGTGGGTCTTTGCCCACGAAAGCTTATACTCCAAAATATCTGTTAGTCTGTAAGGTGCCACAGGACTTCCTGTTGTTTTTGCAGATACAGACTAACACAGCTACCTATCTGATACTTCTCAGTGTGATAGGATACAGTAACATTCTGTGGAAGGAGGGTCCCAAATATTGGATTCCTTTGCTTCTGTTCCAGTTTGATCTCTGAGACTTTCCTTCTCTACCTCTCTGTCTTCTTCAGTATCTGTACTTTGTCTTTCAGGGCCATGAGATTCTTGCACTAGAATATTTTTGCAACCCTGCTAGTCTCTGGGGTGAGGCCAAAAATGAGGGGTTCATTGTTGTAGGGGGCTGCTGCAGTTCTGGACGATCAGAGTTTTGGTACTTCTTGGTGCTGTCATTCTCCAGGTAGTGGGAAAGAGAGCAACAGTGGTGTGTGGAGCCATTTCTGGCCCTGCCACAGAGGGTCTGTGGGTTGGATCCTGCCCTGGATTGCCTCATGCTGGTCTGTGGGCTTGGGGTTCCACCCGCAGCAGCCTGCAGTGGGCCAGATGCTGAGGAGAGGAGCCCTAGTCATTGGGGTCTGCATCCAGGCAAGCCACGGTCCAGATCCACCCTTTGCTCTTAGGACCAAGAGTGGCCAATAACTTTTGCAGCAGGGTCCACTGCATGAATTTTGGTGGTTGTCAGGGGCCAGCTCTGGGCCCCTTAGAAGGAGTAAGGTGTCAGGTGGAAGAGGCGGGGCTGGAGCAAGTATGTGAAAGAGACTGAGACACACTTTGTCACAAAGGTTGTGTTGATGTGTGACAGTGTGCTGCTGGGTAAGTTTCTGAGATGCTATGTTCTGTCTCTTTAAGACAGTGAAAGCTGTCCTCTATTTTCAGAGAGAGGGAGAGCGGGAGGGAGCTTATTAGCTGGCTGGAGAAATCTTGGAAACAGTGCACTGCCTCATAAGAGGCACTCATCTCAGTCACTCGCCATTCTTCAGTGCAAAGCAGCTCCATTGTCTGTCCCTCTACCTGGCCTCTGCTCTGTAGAGATGTGGTATGGGGCAGCACACCATAATTCATCACTTCTCTCTCCTACTAGCTGTGAATGGGGGGAGTGGGCAGCCTGGAAGCAGCTGGGTTGCTGGAAGGACAAGGTGGGGGTAGCAGCTGGACACTTGCCAGCGCAAAACAAAAAAGGCAGTCCTATAGCACTTTAACGATGCCCTGTGACTTGCCAGAACATTTGCTATCCATGTGAGTTAGTGAGATAGCAGTGCTAGGTGGACCGGATCCAGCTTCCAGACTGTGTTTTGCCCACCCTTGTTCAAGGCCTTATTTACTTCACAGTACCCAAACCGTATGCATTTAAATACAAAGATGTTCTATGGCATGAACTCTGATACAAGTTCGATACACATCTAATGACTTCAGCTTCTCACCAGCCCTCTGAAACTGGTGGGAATCACAGAACTTTGTGGCAGAGATGGGATAAAATGCATTTTTCCAACACATTTTCCCATTATCTACTGCTTCACTTACTGCTCACCTTCCAGCTTCTGTGACAAGTGAGGCAGCAGGCATGCAGATTTTTGCTACGGAAATTAAGGCAGGAATGTGAATAAGGCAGGAGTCCTGTGGTTAAATATTTTCACATCCCCTTGTCTGATCTGACTTTTTTCCTCTTTTGATAAGTACTGTTGATACTGGGCCATTTCCACTTTGCTGAATAGACCTTGTCAGCTCTGGCCCTCTCTCTTACTGGGACCCCACTCTTTAAATATCCCTCTGAAACCACCCCCCCACTCATGCATCTGATGAAACGATCACTCCAGTGCCGTTAGAGCTGTTTGCAGCCCAACAGCTTGGGGGCCAGTTTTAGGTGTACTATTCTCTGGCACCGGTGAGGACCTTGTCCCAGCAGACATGGGCACACCGGTACCCCTTGTTCCCCCGTGGTTGTCTGCATCAGAGTTGGCGTCCGAATCAGACTCCTACTATTCCAGTTCTGGGTGCATTGGGAGTACACGGCCATCCCACTGCAGCTGCTTCAGGCACCCTAGTTGTTGCGTGGACAATATGGGGTGTCCGCTGGCTATACAAGGTGCTGTGCAATGGCCCTTTTGGACCTCTTGGGCCTTTCGTGAATCTCAAGAGCAGGCCATGGGATTGCCATTGAGGATGCCAGGGGCCCCTCAGATTCTGCAGTTGGCACAGTCAGCATCTCTGGGTGTCCCTCTACAGGAATAGTCACAAGACCCGGTGTGTACCTCAGAGGCGACAGTGTCAGTATCATCAGTGACTGCATAGGCAGCATTGACAGCACCATCAGAACAGGAATGGACACCTGTGGTGCCTACACAAGTTCCTTCAATCCTGATTCCCTCAGTGCTGACGATCCTGGTGCTGGGGAGGTGCCGAGCCAAGGGTCAAACCAGCTGCTGTGCCACATGCAGAGCCTAGGGTATACTGGGGAAGGCATACCCTTAGCTCTGGGTGTCACCAAGCCATCTGTTTATCCAGTAGTACCTGCTGGGGCTCAAACAGGGGACTAGGAGTTGCCTGCTTCCCACCCTGCAGATGGAGGTAGCAGGACTTCGCCTCTTCTCACCAGACAAGGCGGTCATGGGATCATCGGCCTCGCCTGTTCTAAAGAATGGCAGGGCCTTCCAGCAATTGTTGAGAAGGGTGGCCCAGTGGTACGGACTGATTATGAACATTGATAAAACAAAAACAATCGTATTTGGAGATAAGGAAATAGGAAGGAAGATCAGCAGAGATAGGACTGAACAAGAGAACATAGAGAAGTCCACATATCTGGGGAAAAACATAACAATCTAGACTGTAAGAAGGAAATAGCAACAAATAGCGAAAGCAAGAGTGAGTTTGAAGGCGATGGATAAGATCTAGAAAAGCAAAGCAATTGGCTTAGGAACGAAGCTCAGCCTCTTGAAAATGTGTGTTCAGCAGCATATTGTACGGATGTGAGACATGGGTGGTAGCGAAAGATTCGAAAAGAAGAATATTGGCATCATAAAGGAGTTGTTATAGAAAGATTGTGAAAGTAGGATGGATGCAGAAGGTCACCAGTGAGGAAGTATATAGAAAGATACAGCCAAAAGAGAACTTGCTGCAGCAGGTTATAAAACAGAAGCTACAACTATTTGGGCATATTTGCAGAATGAGCGACGAACAAAAAATCAAGACCCGGCATACAGCATAATGGATGGCTCCAATAGGAGAGGCAGACCCCACAGAGAATGGATAAGTGATATAGTAGGTTAGTGCGGAGCTAGTCTACAGAAAGTAAGACAGGGACACTGGACAGGGAAAGATAGAAGGAAATAGTGAGAGAGGCATCAGACACCAACGGGCGCTGAACCCACGGTTATTGATGATGATGTGGCCCAGAACTTGGGGGTCCAGGTGGAGTAGGTTCAGGATGAGATGGACCCAGTTACAGACATCTTTCTCCTCTGTTGGACCTACCAGGGTGTGTGTCTCTCTTATCAAGGTAATTGCCAGCATGGCTACAACAGCTAAAACAGTTTGGCAGACCGTGGCTCCAGCCCTACCCATGGCTCACAAGAATGAGACGTGCTATTTTGTTCCTTCCCAGGGCAATGAACACGTATTTACCCACCTGGCTCCCTGGTTTTGGATGCAGCAAACCACAGGGAGCGTTAAGGGTCCCTCCCCAAAAAACAGAGACCCTAAGCGCCTTGATCTGCTTATAATACTGTTGGTGCACTGTGCAGGTTTGCCGCACTGGTCCCCCCTTAGCTTACACTGGACTTCACAATGTTGGTGGAGGAAAACAAACTGGTTTCCAGGGCAGTGTTGTAAGTGGCGCTGTGTTGCAGACACCGCTGCTCGGATCATGGCATGGGGGTAGTCAAGCGCAAAGGTGGGGCTACAGGTCTCAGACCTATCATGAGGTCCAACAGACAATTCAGGACCTCCCCTTTGAAGGGCCCTCATTATTTTCAGAGAAAACTGACAAAAGACCCCAGTCTTAAACAGTTGAGGGCCACATGGTGTTCTCTGGGCTTGCATGCCCCCTCAAACCAGTGTAGACACTTTGCCCTCCATCTGCATACTCAGCAGTTTCCCCAACCACAAAAGGACGATAGTCGGAGATGGAGACACATGGGCAGGCAACAGCCCAGTCAGCAGTCCCAAGGATAGGGCTACGAGAAAGGCCTACCTGGACCTAAGCCCACGTTTTGACGGCGAGATCAGGAGCAGTGAATCAATTTCCCAGTGTTGTTCTGGCATCCTGTCTCTCTTCCCCCCCCCCCCCCCCCCCCCCCCCCGTTTTGCCTATCTCCTTCCCACCATGCATGGTGCAGCATCATCTCAGACTGATGGGCCCTTCACACGGTAGAAAGGGGATACGCCATTGTTTTCCTCATACCCTCTCAGCCCCCTTCCCTGTCCTCCTTCAGGGACCCCTGTCAAGAGAGCCTGCTCAGGCAGGAGTTACAATCCCTCTTTGAAAGTGGAGCCATAGAGGGGATCCTGCCACAGTTCAGGAGCCGGAGTTCTGTTCCCGTTATTTCCTAATCCCGAAGTCCAAGGGGGGAGTCTGAGGCCTATTTTGGACTTACAGGGCCTGAACAAGTTTGTATAAAAGATGAGGTTTTATGTGATAACCTTGGGTCTCATCCTGCCTATGCCTGAACATGGGGATTGGTTTGCTGCTTTCGATAACAGGACGCATATTTCCACATTGCTATTTACCCTCCCCACAGGATGTTCCTGAGGTATTTGGTGGATGGGAGCCATCATCAGTTCAGAGTGCTTTCGTTCAATCTGTCCGCCACCCTGAGAATCCTCACCAAACGTATGGCAGTGGTGGCAGCCCATCTATGCAGGCACAGAGTACAACTCCTTCCGTATCTGGACGATTGGCTGGTCAAGGGGTGGTCTCGGGATCGGGTGCTTCAGCACATGCTGCTGATCTGCCAAACCATTTGTCAACCTTTGTCTTCTGATCAACGGAAGTCGATAGTTTGTAGGGGCTGTCAGCAGGTTTCAGGCAGTGGAGGCCATCATCCACAACATCATCACCATACCCACCACGACAGTCAGATGCTGTATGTAGCTTTTGGTTCACATGACAGCTTGTGCATTTGTAGTCCAACGCACTAGATTGCGCATGAGCCTTCCTCAGCTGTGGCTAGCCTCAGTGTATTGTCCTATCAGAGACAGCATAGATTTAGTGGTAATGGTGCCATCCTGTGTTGGTGGCTAGATGAACAGGTAGTCTACATGGAAATTCTGTTCAACCCCCCAACCCTTTCCCCGGTAATGGACGCCTCTGCTTGGGTGGGGAATGCACTTGGATAGGTTCCACACCCCAGCTCTGTGGGGTAGAGCAGACCTTCAACTCCACATAAACGTGAGGAAACTCAGGGCCATCAGGTTAGCCTGCGAGGCATTCTGGCACATTCTAGTGGGACATTGCGTGTTGGTGAGTACAGACTGATAGCAATGTATTATATAACCAAATGGGCGGGGGGTGCACAGTCTTCTCCTCTGTGGCACGAGGCCATGACACTCTGGGAGTTCTGTATTCAGCAGCACATCCTTTAACAGACCCATTACCTATCGGGGTTCACAATTCGCTTGGTGGACCAGCTCAGCAGATCTTTCATGGACCATGAGTGTTCAGTACACCCAGATGTGCTGCAATCACTTTTTTCCAAAATTGGCTTCCAAATAAGTTTATCTAGAAGCCTCTGCTGATTGGCTGAGCCTCAGTAAGGGGAGGGACTTTGAGGTAATTCAGGGCTTTATAAAGCGGTGTTCAGGCAGGTGAGCTTGTGAACAGGGTGTTAGAGAGGAAGTTCTCCAGGCAAGTAAAGGAGAAGCAAAAACAGGATTCTTAAGTAAGAGGCTGTCTGGGTGTGTGGTGTTTGGGGCTTTGTGGCTGTGGTGTCTTTCTGCTTTGTGGAGTGTGGTTGTTGATTGTTTTGTCCCCCCCGGCCCCATGGAGGGTGGACTGGGACTGGCAGTTGGAATCTGTTGGCTTCTAAATAAGCTTGTTATCTAGAAGCCTCTGCTGATATGCTGAGCCTCAGTAAGGGAAGAGACTTTGAGGCAGTTCAGGGCTTTATAAAGCAGTATCCAAGCAAACAGGGAGTGTAGAGAGGGAGTTTGGAAGGGAGTGGAAGGGGCCAGAGACCGTTGCCTTTCTTTTAAATCACTGTTCTAGGATGACAGGCATGGATAGTGACAGGTCTGCTGGTGTTACCTGCTGGGGATGCGCCATGTTTGTTTTGCTCCCTGAGGCAAGAAGGGATTTTGTCTGCACTAAGTGCAAGCTGGTCTCCATTTTAGAATTAAAAATTAGAGGTCTGGAGGCTCAAGTGTCGACCCGACGCTCAATCAGGGAGGATGAAGATTTCCTTGACAGAAGGGAGCATTTAATCTTGCAAGCACAGCAGTAGAAGAACCAGGGAGGGCGGTAAGGGATGAAGCAGAGAACTGGCAGCATGTAACTTCTAGAAGAAAAAGAAGGCCAGTACACGAGTCCCCCATCGATATAGAGATAAGTAATCGCTTTCAGGCACTCTCCACAGGTTCTGCAGTGGTTAATGCTTTGGAAGGAGCCTCACAGGAAGAAAATTGCAAGATAACTTCTACTGCGGGACAGGGGATGTGTAGCCCTAGGGGTGGGAGTTCAATGACAACCACCTCCAGAAGAAAAAGATGGGTGGTGGTGGGTGGGGGGCTCCCTCCTAAGAGGGACTGAACCATCCATCTGCCACCCGGACCTGCAGTCTCGTGAGGTGTGCTGTTTACCAGGAGCTTGAACTCAGGTTGTGACTGAGAGCCTTACAAAACTGCTCAAGCCTTCGGAATACTACCCCTACCTACTTCTGCATGTGGGAACTAATGATACGGCCAAGAATGACCTTGAGCGGGTTACTGTGGATTATGTGGCACTGGGAAGAAGGGCCAAAGAATTTGGAGCCAAGTGGTGGTCTCATCCATCCTTCCTGTCGAAGGGAAAGGGCTAGGTAGGGACCGTCAAATTGAGGAAGTAAATGCATGGTTACGCAGGTGGTGTTGGACAGAGGGCTTTGGATCCTTCGATCATGGGACACTGTTCCAGGCACAAGGACTATTGGGAAGAGATGGGGTCCACCTGCCCAAGAGAGGAAGGAGCATTTTCACAAGTAGGCTTGCAAACTTAGTGAGGAGAGCTTTAAACTAGGTTCGCTCGGGGGAGGTGACTGAAACCCTGTGGGTAGAAAGGAACTTGGAGGCCGGGAAGAAATGCAAAGAGGAACATACAGCAAAAGTGGACCCTTGGTTCGAGTAGTGAGGGCAGGGAGATCGACTGGTTATCTAAGGTGTTTGTACACTAATTCCAGAAGCCTGGGTAACAAGCAGGAGGAATTAGAAGCCCTGGCTCAATCCAAGAACTATGACTTGATTGGGACAACAGAGACTTGGTGGGATGACTCGCATGACTAGAGCGCTGCCATGAAAAGGTATAAACTGTTCAGGAAGAACAGGCACGGGAGAAAAGGAGGAGGGGTTGCACTGTACGTAAGAGAGCACTATGATTGCTTGGAACTCCAGTACATAGAGGGAGAAAAGCCTGTTGAGAATCTCTGGGTCAAACTTAGTGGTGTAGGCAGCACTGGAGACGTGGTGGTTGGTGTCTGCTACAGGCTGCCAAATGAGGATGTTGAGGTAGATGAGGCTTCTTTTAGACAACTGAGAGAAGTTTAAAAAGTTCTGGATCGTGGGCTCTCGTTATCATTGGGGACTTCAATTACCGTGGCATCTGTTGGGAGACCAATACGGCAGTACATAAGCAGTCCAGGAAACTTCTGTAAAATGTTGAGGATCACTTCTTGGTAAAAGTGCTGAAGGACCCGACTAGAGGTCATGCTCAGCTCGACCTACTGCTTACAAACAGGGAGGAACTAATAGGGAAGGTCGAGGTGGGTGACAACCTGGGAAGCAGTGATCATGAGATGGTAGACTTCAGGATCCTGACCAAAGGAAAGAGCAGCAAATTACACACCTTGGACTTCAGAAAAGCAGACTTTGACTCCTTCAGGAACCTGATGGGCAGAATCCCCTGGGATGCTACCATGGAGAGAAAAGGAGTCCAGGAAAACGGGTAGTTTTTTAAGGAAGCCCTATTGAAGGTGCAGAAAGAAACTCTCCCAATGCACAGCAAGAGAAGGAAATATGGTAGGAGACCAGAAAGTCTTACTGGGGAAATCCTTGGAAGACTTAGGCACAAAAAGGGAGCTTACAAAAAGAGGACACTTGGACAGATGTCTAGGGAGGGGTATAAACATATAGCTCGAGGAATGTAGGGCAGTTGTCAGGAAGACGAATGCGCAACTGGAATTGTGACTCACGAGGCATGTGAAGGATAACAAGAAAAGTTTCTGCAGACATGTTAGCAAGAAGAAGGTGATCAACGAGGGCGTGTGGCCCCTACTGGATGAGGGAGGTAACCCAGTGGCAGATGATGTAGGGAAAGCTGAAATATTTAATGCTTTCTTTGCCTCTGTCTTCACGGACAAGGACAGCTCCCGGACTAATGTGATAAGTGATGCATTGTGGGATGAAGGTGGACAGCCTTTGGTGGGGAAAGAACAGGTTGGGAGCTGTCTAAAAAAGCTAAATGCCCATAAATCAATGGGCTCGGACCTAATTCATCCGAGGGTTCTGAGGGAGGTGGTATATGTTGTTGACGAGCCCTTGGCTGTTATCTTTGAAAAGTCGTGCAGATCGGGAGAGATCCCGGATGATTGGAAAAAGGCAAATGTAGTGCCCATCTTTAAAAAAGGGAAGACGGATGATCCAGGGAACTATAGGCCAGTCAATCTTACATCAGTCCTTGGAAAAATCATGGAAGGGCTCCTCAAGGAAGTCATTTTGAGGCACTTGGAGGAGGGGAAAGTGATCAGGAGTAGTCAGCATGGATTCATGAAGGGCAAGTCATGTCTGACCAATCTGATTAGTTTCTACAATGAGATAACTGGCTTTGTGGATAAGGGAAAATCAATGGATGTGATTTATCTTGACTTTAGCAAAGCTTTTGATATGGTCTCCCCCAGTATTCTTGTCGGCAGGTTAAAGGAATGTGGATTGGATAAATGGATGGTAAGATAGATAAAAAGCTGGCTGGAAGGTCAGGCCCAGAGGGTAGTGATCAACGGCTCAGTGTCAGGATGGCAGCCTGTTTCTAGTGGAGTGCCCCAAGGTTCATTTCTGGGTCCTGTTCTGTTCAACATATTTATCAGTGACCTGGATGAGGGGTTGGATTGCACCCTCAGCAAGTTTCCGGATGACCCTAAGCTAGGGGGTGAGGTATATATGCTGCAGGGTAAGGACAGGGTCCAGGGTGACTTAAACAAATTGGAAGATTGGGCTGCAAGAAATCTGAGGTTCAGTAAGGACAAGTGCAGAGTCCTGCACTTGGACCAGGAGAATCCCAAGCATTGTTAGAGGGTGGGGTCGTGTGATGCATATATTAGTTGCTATATCAGCAGCACTCGAGGAGGCACTGCTCCGACCCTATGGGTACTGGCTAGTGTAAAAAGCTTCCGACAACTGAGCATGTGCTAGCACCCACCCAAACTTGGAATGGATATGAGCAACAGTCCAGCAACAGTCTCAAAGTACACCAGTTACAGAAAAGGTAACTGTCTTTTACACAGGCAATCTTAATTTGGGCATTCTAACTTTTCACTGCTTGGATTTTGTAGCTATAAGGTTCATTTAACTTGGGCTGTTAATGGTTAACTGTTAGGGACTGAAACAACCTCATAGGGCTCTCTGTGGGCATGGTCGCTCGTAGGTTGGAGCTTTCTCAGTGCAGACAACTTCTGAAAAAAATCTTGCTGCCAAATTCATGGCTCTACTAAGCATAAGTCCTTAATGAAGAAATCTTGGCCAAATGTGCCTCTTGCCAGCCCTGTGACAATTTCCCCACAACCCTGACACCAGTACTATTTTTTTTTCCATGTCAAATCTTTGTTCCAAATCTCAGAGGTGCAACACTATCTCAGTGAAACTGTTGCAAACTTTTTTTATAATATAGGCAAGTCATTTCCTTGATTGCATTTTCATACAATAACCATTTTAGCTTTAATGTTCCCAAGATGTATAGCCTTAGGCAGACATCCAGCATCAATAAATTCAGCTGTTTTGTGCTTAATTTTGGCAGTGTTTATGAGCAGCTTAAAGCAGGGTCTTATAATGAAAAGTGATACTCAGCCTCAACTAGAGCCACTGCTACCAGGTCTGACTTTGAGTTATCAGACACTGGTTCCTTCACTTGATCTTCTTTACTGAACTAATGCAACCTTCAACTGAAGAAATAAATTTCCTTTCCCATTAAACAATGATTCTTCTTTGAGTGTCCCCGTGGGTGCTCCACATTAGGTGTCAGGCTTGCCTGGCGCTGCAGATCGGATCTTCCAAGCAGTTTCTGCCGGACCGCGCATGTGCCGGTGCGCGCTGCTCCCTTGCGCGCTCCTGGCCACGTGCGCGATCCGGTCCCCACCAGTTCCTCTTAACTGCCGTCAGCTGCAGACAGAATCCGACTAGGCTACGGCCAAGTTAGTGTATTCAATGGTTTTAGCTGTTTTCTTTAAAGTTTTCAAGTTCTTAGTCTATTCTTAAGTTAGCCAGTTGTGGGTTTTTTTGAAATAACAAGAAACAACAAGCGGAATGAATTCAGTCCAGTCCTAGTAACAAGCGGAGCACCAGAGGCCAGGAGCCTAGGGCCATTAGCCCTCCTGCCGCAGCAGTCTATCGGAGAGGGGGAAAACAGCACAGAGACGGTGCTAAGTACCCCATTAACAACTGAAACTCACCAACAATGTTCTTCAGGATTCAAGAAATGTGAGTCTTGCCGAGAGGCAATGCCAGCGTCTGATGGGCACAGTCACAGAATAAGGTGCCTTGGGGAGTCCCATGTCACGCAGAAATGCTCCTTCTGTGCAAAATTAACAGCCAGAGCAAGGAAGGACAGGAAGATGCGGCTTAAAATGCTGCTATTCAACAAGGCCCTCCAGCCAGACGTGCCAGAGCGGCCGCAGCAGGAGGGACCCTCCAGGTCCCATAAAAGGAAAGCTACCTCCCTCACCCCATCAGCGCAAAAACGGAGGAAAGTCTCCCCAACCCGATCCCTACCGGCAGCAACAGCAAGCGGGACGGGAGGAGCGCACAGCCCCCAGCTGCAGCAACAGCTGATCGGCGCCGGCACGGAGAGCCATGTGGAGGGGGCTCAGCCTCTGATGATCAAACAGCCGCCCTGCACCCCAGGCAGGGCGCCGGCTAAACAAGCGCCGGTACCGGCGGCACCGTAAACAGCGGCACTGACCCCCGGGGAACCAGCAGTGCAGAGCGCGCAGGCACACAGCCTGCAGGCACCGGAGGACACCGCCCGCGCGGCACTGCCCAAGAGTGTGCCGAGCGCAGCGCGGACGGGGCCGAGATCCCCTGCACGTCAGGGGGCGGAGCCACCCCCTCAAGGGAGGGGGAAGGCTGCACAGAAAACAAGGCACCGCAGCCCCTCTCCAGACAGGGCTGCAGAGTTGCTTTCTCTCAGTCCTCCGCTCATGCTGCAGACTCCAACTAGAAGGCAGGGGGACGTCCATCCTCCGGACGATCTCAAACAGTTTCAAGAGCTGTTTAAAAGGGTGGCCTTCACGCAAGGCATCCAGACAGCAGAGGTGCAAGAGAAACACCATAAGCTCCTCAAAAATCTGAGACCTCCGGCCTCCTCCAAAATAGCAATACCGCTTGACGAAGCAATTTTGGAGTCCGCCACTACGGTATGGCAGACCCCTGTGACTATTCTGCCTGTCCACAAGAGAGCGGACAAGAAATACTTCATGCCGGCGAAGGGCATGGAGTTCCTGTTCAGCCACCCACAACCAAATTCCTTGGTGGTAGAGTCGTCGCAACAAAGATCAAAGACATCTCCATTCAAGACGGGGAACAGACAAAGATGCCAAGAAGCTAGAGCTGTTCGGCAGAAAGGTCTACTCCTCCTCCACACTACTGATGCGAATGGCAAATTACGCAGCGCATCTAGAGAACCACAATTTCGACAACTACACTAGGTTAACCTCCCTCATGGACTCGCTTCCAGAGGACAAGAAACCGGTGCTCAAGGCCGTCGTGTAAGAAGGCTACGCGGCCTCGAGGACAGGAGTTCAGATTGCCCTGGATGTTGCGGACACAGCAGCACGCTCCATAGCTACGGCAGTGGTGATGCGAAGGGAGTCCTGGCTCCAGACTTCGGGTATACCGAGGGATCTGCAGGCAGAGATGGTCGATCTTCCCTTCGACACACAGAAGATGTTTGCTGAATCAACTGACTCGGTCCTTCATTCCAGTAAAGATTCAAGAACCACACTTAGGACCCTGGGGATTTACTACCCTCAGCAAAGACGGTACCAGTACCAGCCACAGCGTCCCCAGTACCACAGGGGTTACGAGCAAGGGCGACATCAACAGCACCAGCAGTGCAGAACTCCCAGGCGACGTTCCCAACAGAGCCGTGCGTCCTCGGGGCAGGGCCAAAGGCCACAAGTTTGACACACAGATCCAGGGCTGCGCCATCACTACCATCGCACGAGGCCATCCGAAGCTGTTATTCCACCAGCGCCTCCGACCATTCTACGACCAATGGCAAAGGATCACCACAGACAAATGGGTGCTGGAGATCATAGCCACGGGGTACGCCATCCCCTTCCAGTCGCTCCCACCGCCACGACCTCCACCCAGGCCCCACCTCCAGGAGGTCTCCCACGTAGCGAGGCTCAAGCAGGAGGTAGACCATCTCATGCTCATAGGGGCAGTGGAAAAAGTGCCGGAGCAACTGCAAGGGAAAGGGTTCTACTCGAGGTACTTCCTCACGGAGAAAAAGACAGGAGGCCGGAGGTCCATCTTCGAGGCCTCAACCGGTACCTGCGCAAGCAACACTTTCGGATGATCACAATCGCCTCCATTCTTACGGCCCTGGACGATGGAGATTTGGTTCGCAGCTCTCGACTTACAAGACACGTATTTTCACATAACTATCCATCCAGCTCACCGACGATTCCTCCGGTTCATGGTAGGCGAAGAACATTTTCAATACATGGTCCTACCGTTTGGCCTCTCCTCGGCCCCCAGAGTCTTCACCAAGACCTTGGCAGTGGTGTCAGCCTACCTGCACAGACAGGGGGTATTTATATTCCCGTATCTGGACGACTGCCTACTTAAAGGGGCCTCGAAGGAGGAGGTACTACGCGTGATACGTGTCACAGCAGGCACGTTCTCTTCGCTCGGCCTGGTTATCAATCTGGCAAAATCAAAGAAAGATCCTACACAGGACATAGAGTTCATAGGGGCACGCATAAATTCTATTACAGGAAGAGTGTATCTACCAGAGACACGCTCTTGGGCCATCGGCTCCCTCGTGCAAGTCATCACCTTCAGCCCTACGGTGCCGGTTCTGACGTGCTTACAGCTGCTGGGCCACATGGCAGCAGCAACGTTCGTACTACAGAACGCCAGGTTACGCATGCACAGCATGCAGCACTGGCTGGCGAGCACACACAAACCGGCAGCACACACCATTCACAGGGTGGTGTTGCCCACAACAGAGGTGTGTAAATCCCTGCAATGGTGGGTAAATCCCAAGAACATGCTAACAGGGGTACCCTTCCACCAACCACAAATATCGGTTTTTCTTACTACAAATGCCTCCCACATAGGGTGGGGAGCACACATGGGCAAAGAGGTGACGCAAGGACTGTGGTCCTCCACGGAACAGTCACTGCACATAAATATACTGGAGCTCAGAGCAGTGTTCAATGCCTGCAGACACTTTCGAGACCATATACAAGGCGAAGTAGTTGGGATCAGTACAGACAACACATCCACCATGTTTTATATAAATCGGCAAGGAGGAGCTCGGTCCCTTGCCTCATGTGCGGAAGCAGTCTGGTTGTGGAACTGGTGCATCGCCAACAATATAACCGTGAAAGCCTCGTACTTACCAGGCGCTCACAATGTGAAGGCAGACCAGCTGAGCAGGCGTCGCGCACTCATGCACGAGTGGCAGATCCGTCCCCATCTGCTATGACTGATTTTTCACTCATGGGGCTTTCCCCAGATAGACCTGTTTGCCACTCAACAAGAAGTGCCCACGATTCTGCTCCAGGGCAGGACTGGGACGGAGGTCCCTGGGGGACACATTCGCGATCTCCTGGAGGGGCCCCTTGCTTTATGCTTTTCCTCCCACAGTGCTGATCCACAAAGTCTTGCAGAAAGCCAGGAGGGAAGGAGCCCGAATGATACTGATAGTCCCAACGTGGGATCGACAGCAATGGTTCCCCCTACTCCTGTGCATGTCGGACCGGCCACCGATGCCCCTTCCGGTGGCGCCGGATCTGCTCACGCAAGCCCAGGGGTCTATAGTGCATCCACACCCCCGAGGCCTGCAACTACAAGCGTGGTTAATCCATGGCTCAGCTCCCTAGAGAGCACATGTACGGAGGAAGTGCAGCAAGTCCTAGAAAGTAGCAGGAGGACTTCCACCAGAAAGACCTACAAGCAGAAATGGACTCGCTTTACGGCATGGTGTTCTACGAAACAACTAGCCCCCCTTTCGGTGCCTATACCTGTAATATTAGAGTGTTTACTGGACCTCAAGAGAGGAGGACTCTCACTATCCTCGTTAAAGGTCCACCTTGCCGCCATTTCGGCGTTCAGACACGAAGAGGAAGGGCACATGGTGTTCGCCCATCCCATGGTTACCAGGTTCCTCAAAGGGTTGGTAAACCTATACCCCGCCTCAGAAACCGCTTCCACCTTCGTGGAACTTGGACTTGGTGCTTAATGCGCTAACGGGACTACCGTTCGAGCCTTTAGCCACGATTTCCCTCTGCCTACTTACGATAAAGACGACCTTCCTTCTCGCAATCACGTCAGCTCTCGGGGTGAGCGAGCTTGCGGCAGTTATGGCAAAGTTACCCTGCACTGTGTTTTCCAAGGAGGCGGTGACTCTACGGCTGCATCCAGTCTTTGTTCCTAAGGTTTCTTCAGAGTTTCATATTAACGAACCTATTGTTTTACCCTCGTTTTATCTAAAGCCTCATAACTCTAACGAAGAGGCGCGCCTATACCTCCTGGACGTGAGGAGGGTGCTGGCCTTCTATATAGACAGGACCAAGCCCACCCGGAAAATGGATAGACTCCTGGTCTCTCTGTCTCCCAAATTGAAAGGAGAAGGTCTCTCTTCGCAGAGAATCTTTAAGCACATCGTATCCTGCATAAAAATGTGCTACGAACTCGAGAAGACTCCTTTACTGGCCCCGCCCAGGGCTCACTCAGATGCCATCTGATGAAGTGAGTCTGCTCACGAAAGCTCATGCTCAAAACTTTTCTGTTAGTCTGTAAGGTGCCACAGGACCCTTCGTTGCTGCTGTTATAGAAATCTGAATGAAAAATGTGTGCCTTGTTGGGCTGGGATGTGGAGGCCTGTTGCATACAAAGAAGCAGCTTGGAAAAGTGCAATAGTGTTGTAGCTGGGCAGAATCTCTCAAGTTATGAAAGAAGCATCCTTGGGGAATGTTTAGATCATACCCTTGAAATAGTTCTTCTCCATCATATCTGCTATCCTTCTCTTGTGATGGTCACTCGATCTCCAAAGTCTGGATTCAAATCAAGTTCTTCTGTTAGTTACTTGAAGACTCTATCCCATGGTTCTGCATCGTGTTGAGAACAGAGCCTTATAGATGGGAGACACTTGGACCACATTTCCCTTGGAGAAAGAGGTACAGAATATAGAGTGAGCTTTTCTCTCATTTCAAAGGATCCCTAAAGAGAATGTTCTAACCAGAATAACTCTCTCTTCTCCAGAAAAACTTGGGGTAGTTTTATATTAGCAACTAAGATTCCTAAACATGAACTTGTGAAATTGTTGTAATAAGCTGCACTCCCACATGTAGCTAGTAATGTGAGCTGGTAGACGAAGACTTGGAAGGGAGCCACTTTGGTAGATTCCTGCAGAAATAAGCCCAGCACGCTCTGAGTGCATGGCTGATGGACAATGCAGCAGTTCTGAACACAGGTATAACTGTGCTCCTCTTCAAGAAGAGGGCATAAGGCAAGAATGATGATAGTTAAGCCTCCATTTGTCTCCTTTTGATATCCTCTTTAGGTGTTTCCTGAGGCTTCTGGCATCAAAGTAAGTGTTTTCCAAGAGCAAAGTCATTCTTCAGACAATCATCATGCTTGCTTCTTTTCACTGCAGTCTGAGTTCCTGTCTTGAGGCAGATCTGAAGCGAATATAAAGTTTGGGCTGTTCATGGGGAAACTCATGGGTCTAGAACCTTGAAACCTAGATCAGAAATTTTCAGCACTGAGGCCTGCCTACTCTTGGGTAATCTGTGACTTAGAAGGCGAAGAAGTCATTTAATGGAGCTCAGTACTATTGTAATATGCCCTGTAGAAATGCTTGTGCATATATGTACAGATACTTGTACTATCATCATACTGCCCATCAGCGCACGTGATATTCTATACTTATTTTTCTCTCATGTTGTTATAAATCAGTTACTGAATCCTCATGAGATATGATTGGAATGTTGGTATGGAAGGCTACAGCCTGGTTTGGAAAGATAGACAGGGAAAAAAGGGGGGAGGTGTTGCCTTATATATAAAAAATGTACACACTTGGACTGAGGTGGAGATGGACATAGGAGATGGACGTGTTGAGAGTCTGTGGGTTAGTTTAAGAGGGGTAAAAAACAAGGGTGATGTCCTGTTAGGAGTCTACTACAGGCCACCTAATGAGGTGGATGATGCTTTTTTTAAACAACTAACAAAATCATCCAGAGCCCAGGATTTGGTGGTGATGGGGGACTTTAACTATGCAGATATATGCTGGGACACTAATACAGCGGGGCACAGACTATCCAATAAGTTCTTAGACTGCATTGGAGACAATTTTTTATTCCAAAAAGTTGAAAAAGCCACCAGGGGAGAAACTGTTCTGGATTTGATTTTAACAAATAAGGAGGACTTGGTTGAGAATTTGAATGTGGGAGGCTGCTTGGGTGAAAGTGATCATGAAATCATAAAATTCACAATTCTAAGGACTGGTAGGAGGGAAAATAGCAAAATAGAGATGATGGATTTCAGGGAGGCAGATTTTGGTAAACTCAGAGAGCTGGTAGGTAAGATCCCATGGGAGGAAAAACTGAGGGGAAAAACAACTGAGGAGAGTTGGCAGTTTTTCAAAGAGACATTATTAAGGGCCCAAAAACAAGCTATTCCCCTATGTAGGAAAGATAGTAAATATGGGGAAAGACTGCCTTGGCTTAACAAGGAGATCCTGCAAGATCTCAAACTAA
Organism: Carettochelys insculpta; assembly: GCF_033958435.1. Classification (NCBI taxonomy): domain Eukaryota; kingdom Metazoa; phylum Chordata; order Testudines; family Carettochelyidae; genus Carettochelys; species Carettochelys insculpta. Next base: position 19,397,969 of record NC_134160.1, read on the forward strand.
AAAAGGAATCCAAAAAAAATGGAAGCTAGGACAAATTACAAAGAATGAACATAGGCAAATAACACAGGAATGCAGGACTAAAATTAGAAAGGCTAAGGCACAAAATGAGCTCCAGCTAGCTACAGGCATAAAGGGTAACAAGAAGGCCTTTTACAAATATATTAGAAACAAGAGGAAGACCAAGGACAGGGTAGGGCCATTGCTCAGTGAGGAGGGAGAGACAGTAACGGGGAACTTGGAAATGGCAGAGATGCTTAATGACTTCTTTGTTTCGGTCTTCACAAAGAAGCCTGAAGGAATGCCTGACATAGTGAATGCTGGTGGAAAAGGGGTAGAGTTAGTTTTTGAAATAAAAAAAAAACAAGTTAAAAGCCATTTGGAAAAATTAGATGTCTGCAAGTCGCCAGGGCCTGATGAAATGCATCCTAGAATCCTCAAGGAGCTGATAGAAGAGGTAGCTGAGCCGTTAGCTCTCATTTTTGGAAAGTCATGGGAGACAGGAGAGATTCCAGAAGACTGGAAGAGGGCAAATATAGTGCCCATCTACAAAAAGGGGAATAAGAACAACCCAGGAAATTACAGGCCAGTCAGCTTAACTTCTGTGCCAGGAAAGGTAATGGAGCAGGTAGTTAAGCAAGTCATCTGCAAGCACTTGGAAGGTAGTAAAGTGATAGGGAACAGCCAACATGGTTTTGTAAAAAACAAATCATGTCAAACCAACCTGATAGCTTTTTTGACACGATAACTAGACTTGTAGATTAAGGGAGAAGCAGTAGATGTGGTATACCTAGACTTTAGTAAAGCATTTGATACGGTCTCGCATAATATTCTTATCGACAAACTAGGCAAGTCCAACTTAAATGGGGCTGCAATAAGGTGGGTGCATAACTGGCTGGCTAATCGTACCCAGAGAGCAGTTGTTAATGGTGCTCAATCCTGCTGGAAAAGCATAACAAGTGGGGTTCCGCAGGGGTCTGTTTTGGGACCAGTTCTGTTCAACATCTTCATTAATGATTTGGATATTGGCATAGAAAGTACGCTTATTAAGTTTGCAGATGATACCAAGCTGGGAGGGGTTGCAACTACCTTGGAGGATAGGGTCAAAATTCAGAATGATCTAGATAAATTGGAGAAATGGTCTGAAGTAAACAGGATGGAGTTTAATAAAGATAAATGTAAGGTGCTGCACTTATGAAGGAATAATCTGTTTCACACATACAGAATGGGAAAAGACTTCTAGGAAGGAGTACAGCAGAAAGGGATCTAGGGGTTCTAGTAGATCACAAGTTAAATATGAGTCAACAGTGTGATGCTGTTGCAAAAAAAAGCAAACATGATTCTGGGATGCATTAGCAGGTGTGTTGTGAACAAGATACGAGAAATCATTCTACCGCTCTACTCTGCGCTGGTTAGGCCTCAGCTGGAATACTGTGTCCAGTTCTGGGCACCCCAATTCAAGAAAGATGTGGAGAAATTAGAGAAGGTCCAGAGAAGAGCAACTAGAATGATAAAAGGTCTGGAGAACATGACTTATGAAGAAAGGCTGAAAGAATTGGGCTTGTTTAGCTTGGAAAAAAGAAGATTGAGGGGGGACATGATAGCGGTTTTCAGATATCTTAAAGGGTGTAATGAGGAGGAGGGAGAAAACTTGTTCTTCTTGGCCTCTGAGGAGAGAACAAGAGGCAATGGACTTAAGCTGCAGCAAGGGAAGTTTAGGTTGGACATTAGGAAAAAGTTTCTAACTGTCAGGGTGGTCAAGTACTGGAATAAGTTGCCAAGGGAGGTTGTGGAATCTCCCTCTCTGGAGATATTTAAGAACAGATTAGATAGATGTCTATCAGGGATGGTGTAGATAGTGGTCGGTCCTGCCGTCAGGGCAGGGGACTGGACTCGATGGCCTCTCGAGGCCCCTTCCGGTCCTAGTGTTCTATGATTCTATGACTTTAGAGTGCAGTGTGGAGAATGTTTTCCCTTAAATATTTTGCTTTTCCTCCTGCCCCCTTTGCTTTTGCATTTTATTTAAGGATTGCTACAGAGGTCCATTTGGTTGTGACTTAATCTTGTGAAGGTACAGAAATAGATTGGTATCAGAGAGGTAGCCGTGTTAGTCTGTAGCTTCGAGAACAACAAGAAGTCTTGTGGCACCTTACAGACTAACAGATATTTTGGAGCATAAGCTTTCTTGGGCAAAGACCCGCTTCATCAGATGGATGAGTCGTCTGTTTATCCTAGCAAATGTTCACTATTCTGTGTACTGAAAGTAAATGGTGTGCTAGCACAAACGTTTTTCCTGTTGACCGCTCAGAAGCACAGGACTACATGCATGTGTCTACACAGCCCCGTCTCCAACTTCTGTGCATCTTACCAGGCCCTGAGGAACTGAATCTTTAGGTCAGCCTCCTCTCATTTCCTGTCCCCCTTTCATTGCATCATACAGCCTTCCTTAGCAATACAACTTACAAGCTTGGCCAAAGATCTCTGTACAAGGAGTGCACTGCATGAAGCATTCAAAGGGTCACGTATTAGGCAAATCAATTAGGCAATCAACCAATTGCACTATTCCAATCCAGTGAAGACACTCCACCAAATTTCCACTTAAGAAATGTTCAGGGGAAGGAAAGGGTTGCAAGAATCGTCCTGAGGTCTCCTCCAGCCCTGTGATTCTGTAATCTTTGGTGTATTTCCTTTCTCACGAAGCCTGAAAATGTTCTGAAAGGTGAAACTTTCCAAAAGTTATGAAGAAATGATTTCAAGAGGTTAAAACAGAAACTCTTATGCAGTTTGAGCTCCTTAGCTATAGCACCGGGTGCTGTGGTTTTTGTACCTTCTCTATGAGGATCCCAGAGTAATTTTATAAAGTTCACTGAGTCTCTGAACATTCTTATCTATCTTCTATGGAAAAGGAAACTAAATCAGGTATTTTGTCCAGTTATGAATCAGGGACAGTGCTGCTCTTACCACTTGACTATTTCCTCCCTTTTAAAGATATCTAGGCTGTGTCTACACTAGCTCAAAACTTCGAAATGACCATGCAAATGCCCATTTTGAAGTTTACTTATGAAGCGCTGAAATACATTTTCAGCGCCTCATGAGAATGCCATCAGCTGTGGCACTTCGAAATTGATGCGGCTCGTCCAGACGGGGCTCCTTTTCAAAAGGACCCCACCAACTTCGAAATTCCCTTATTCCTGTGAGCAGATAGGAATAAAGGAATTTCGAAAAGGAGTCCCGTCTGGATGTGCTGCACAATGGTGAGCCACGTCAATTTTGGAATGCTGTGGCTGCCAGAATTCTAATGAAGTGCTGCATATGTATTTCAGCGCTTCATTAATAAACTTCAAAATGGCCATTTGCATGGCCATTTCAAAGTTTTGGGCTAGTGTAGACATAGCCGTAGATTAGAAACTCAGTTGCAGAATTCATTATGAAAACACGTAATTAGTTTGATCCATTGAGATTTATTATGGAATCACTATTTATTATAGACTCACTTTCAGCTGGTGAAGAAACCCCATATTTTCTCCCAGGAGACATCAGAGACTTCTTCCATTTGGGTGAGTTTGCTGCCTGCAAAGAGCAAGATCAGCGTATCAGGAATGTATATGCTGGATCCAGTTAACAGGTAAACGTTCCCATCTTGGAGTTTTTTTCATAAGCAGGATGTGGCAATAGGAAGGAAGTACAAAGTGTCAGGTCTACTGGAAAAGCAGAATTTAGAATATTGTCCTTGAGGAGGAGAAATTATCAGTAACCGCTAGGTTCCCATTCTCTGGCCAGCTAATCAGTGTGAGTTGGACTACTGTGAGTACTCTGCAGTCATGATATACTAAGTTTTCCCCCTCTAATTATACTCTGCTTCACTTAGTGACTGATCTGTGAAGGACTGGTTTGCTTCCAGTAGGCTTGGCTGGAGGTGTTTGGCAAGAATAAGTAAAAATATTTTCAGTAGTGTCCACTTAGTGTAGAATAATTCAGTCTGTACTTCTGTAGTTACTGGTCATTGTAAGTGAAGGGCTTGAATGGGGTAAATAATGAAATTGGGTTTCTACTATTTTTTAACAGAAAACCATGTATTTTTAAAAAAAAAAAAAAAAAAAAAGGGAGGAGAGGTGGGGAATTTGGGAGTTATCTATACATAGCACATAATTTACAGTAAAAATGATCTGTTGTTTCTTAGTGACTGACTTATTAGTGAACTGGCTGCATCTTCACTGTCCCAGTGTCTCTAACAGTGGGCCAAGATGCATTTTGACTTAGGAATCGTGGTGGTTCTGTGTTATATTTGGCCAAAATATACATGTGTTTAGTTCATAGTGCATGTAGGTAGCATCAGTGAATGGAATTGTTCTGAATAAAACTACCTTTAGTTTAAACTGCCATATCGAGAAGCTCTTCTTGCTATACAAGAACTGAAAGTTACATTTGGAAAAAAAAAGTTTTTAATTCGGTTAGGCCAGGGGTCTTTAACCAAAATTGCAAGAAGCGCCATGATTTCAAATTCAGTTTCAAAATCAGTCCTTCAAGAGCTCCAATGCACGTGACTACAAGACAGTCCGTAATAAATAACATCAAACCATGCTTGTATCTCTCCTGTTTTAAGAACAGTGCACAAGAAATGATTTGTGCCACTTTAGAAAATTGTTACCCCCATCTCCAGGCTTTATGCCTGCCATGCTGCAAACCTGCTCCCCATCTCCAGGCTTAACCCTCCTGAGCTCCAACCTCTGAGCCACAGCCTCCCAACCCCCATGATTAATCCTTCTGAGCCCTGTTCGTCTGTTGTAGCCGCTGCCTCCCTCTGCTGCTCCCCACCACCGCCTTCTCGGTACAACTTCAGCAGTGGCACGCTCGGCCTGCCTGTCCTGCCCCCACATCTTTCACGATGGCTTAGTTTTCTACCCACATGGGATAGCTCCCCGCTTGGCCAGCTTTCACTTCCGGGCTCCCTGTGCCGCTACAGCTGGCACCTGAGCAGCTCTGGCTGCTGGCACTTAAACAACAAACTAAATTCAGTTTGTTCAATAGTAACAGAGAGGAAGCCGTGCTAGTCTATACACTATCAAAACAAAAAGCAGTCAAGTAGCCCTTTAAAGACTAGCAAAATAGTTTATTAGGTGAGCTTTTGTGGGACAGACCCACTTCTTGAGACCATAGCCAGACCAGAACAGACTCAATATTTAAGGCACAGAGAACCAAAAACAGTAAGCAAGGAGGAAAAATCAGAAAAAGATAATCAAGGTGAGCAAATCAGAGAGTGGAGGGGTGGGGGGGAAGATCAAGAATTAGATTAAGCCAAGTATGCAGACGAGCCCCTATAGTGACTCAGAAAGTTCCCATCACAATTTAAACCATGTGTTAATGTGCCGAATTTGAATATAAAAGCCAGCTCGACTGCTTCTCTTTACAGAACGGTGCGATAATTCCTCTTCAGTAACACACATACCTTTAGGTCATTGACAGAATGCCCCATTCCATTAAAATGTTGACTAACTGGTTTGTGGATCTGGAGTGTTTTGATGTCTGTTTTGTGCCCATTGACCCTTTGTCTAAGGGAGTTAGAAGTCTGTCCAATATACAAAGCATCTGGGCATTGTTGTCACATGATAGCATATATGATGTTAGTAGAGGAGCATGAGAAAGTGCCCATAATTCTGTGAGTAACCTGGTTAGGTCCAGTGATGGTATTTCCAGAGAAGCCAAGGAAAAAAAAAAAGCCAAGAACAGAACACCACTGGTGGTCACCTACAGCCCCCAACTCAGACCACTGCAACGAATTATTAAAGACCTACAACCTATTGTTAATCAGGATGCTACACTCGAGAAGGCCCTGGATGACATGCCTGTTCTTTCCTACAGACAACCTCCCAACCTTATGAGGATCCTCATTAACAGCACAGTCTCCACCCCAGGAACACCAGTCCTGGAGCCTTTCCCTGCAACATAGCCGTCTGCCAGGTTTGTCCACATATCTTCTCTGGAAATACCATCACTGGACCTAACCAGGTTACTCACAGAATTACAGGCACTTTCTCATGCTCCTCTACTAACATCATATATGCCATCATGTGCCAACAATGCCCAGATGCTTTGAGAAGCAGCCGAGCTGGCTTTTATATTCAAATTTGGCACATTAACACATGGTTTAAATTGTGATGGGAACTTTCTGAGTCACTATAGGGGCTCGTCTGCATACTTGACTCAGTCTAATTCTTGACCTTCCCCCCTACTCCTCCGCTCTCTGATTTGCTGACCTTGATTATCTTTTTCTGATTTGTCCCCCTTGCTTACTGTTTTTGGTTCTCTGTGTCTTAAATATTGAGTCTGTTCAGTTTGTTCAGTGATGCACAACTGAATTTAGAGTTTTGTTTAAGCAGTGGCAGTGGCAGCCTCTGGAGCTGCGCATGGAGTCAGTAGAGGCAGTGTTCAGAGCTGCAAGTGACCGCTCAAGGAGTTGCATGTTGCTGACCCCTAAGTTAGGAGTTTCTGGTCTTTCCTGTGGTGGGTGGACCAACTGCTTGAAAGTTGATGTTGGGGGCTCTGCTGTCATGATTCAATATAAAATCAGTAGTGCTGTCCAAACAATTAAATCATGATTAATCATGTTGTTAAACAATACAATGCCATTTACATATTTTGGGTATTTTCTACATTTTCAAATAAGTTTTCAGTTACAAAAACACAGTGTACAGTGCTCACTTTATTTTTTTATTACAAATATTTGCTTTGTAAAAAAGGAAAAGTATTTTTCAATTCACTTTATCATTGTATCAGTTTATCATTAAAGTTGACCTTATAAATGTTGACTTATGTACAAAAATAACTGCATTCAAAAATAAAATGTAAAACATTAGCACCTACAAGTCCACTGAGTCCTACTTCTTGTTCAGCCAATCACTCAAGTGAGTTTATTTACGTTTGTCAGAGATAATACTATCCACTTGTCTTACAGGGTCACCTGCAAGTGAGAACATGAGTTCACATTAGTGTTGTAGCTGGCCCTCCAAGACGTTTGTGCCAGACGTGCTAAAGATTCATGTCCCTTCATACTTCAGCCATCATTCTAGAGAACACGTATCCATGCTGATGACGGGTTATGCTTGGTAAGTCCAAAGCATTGTAGACTGGCACATGTTCATTTTCATCAGCTGAGTTAGATGCCACCAGCAGAAGGCTGATTTTCTTTTTTGGTGATTTGAATTCTGTAGTTTCCACCTCAGAGGATTGCTTTTTAAGTCATCTGAAAGCATGCCCCACAGCTTGTCCTTCAGATTTCTGAATACACCTCATATTCTTAAACCTTGGCGTGAATGCTACAGTAAATCCTTGAGGTGAGTGCATTCGACATGCACATATCTCATTAGCGTGACTGGAGGGGGCCCTGGAAGCTCCAGCCCAGTGCATAGGCAAGCAGGGAGGAGAATCCCCCCCCCCCCCCCCCTCAGTCAAAAGGGATCAGAGCTTGTACAGGCAGCTCTGCCTCTGAGTGCTGTTAGTGGAGGGTGGGTGGGTGTGAGAGAGAACCAGCCCCCACCAGCGACGGCACTCAGGAAGATCTGTTCCCCTTTGGACAGGGGGATCTCCTCTGCCCTCACCTGTGTGGCAGCGGCGGCTGCCCCTGGCTGAGCTGGGGAAGATTTGCTCTAGCAGCCTTTTAATGGGGGAATCCCTGTTAAAAAAGGGCCCCCCCATGATGGCACTGAGTGCGCCCGAGGCTGGTTGCGATCCCCACTTAATAGGAGGATTGTGCTCCCTACCCCAGTGGTGGCAGCCGCTGCAGCTGAGCTGACTCTTTAGCCAGCAGCCTTTTAACACAGGGCTCCCTGTTAATAATCATAGCATACTAGGCCTTGAAGGGACCTCAAGAGGTCATCAAGTCCAGCCCTCTGCCCTCATGGCAGGACCAAATACTGTCTAGACCATCCCTGGTAGACATTTATATAACCTGTTCTTAAATATCTCCAGAAATGGAGATTCTTCCTTGAGTGTCCCCGTGGGTGCTCCACAATGGGTGTCGGGCTCGCCCCGGCGCCGCAGATCGGATCTTTCCAGCAGTTTCTGCCGGACCGCGCATGCACCAGCGCGCGCCGCTCCCTTGCACGCTGCCGGCCATGTGTGCGATCCGGTCCCCGCTAGTTCCTTCTTAACCGCCATCGGCTGCAGACGGAATCCGCTCAGGCTGTGGCCAGAGGCAGCGTATTTAGAGTTTTCAGAGTTTTTAGAGTTTCTTTTCAGAGTTCTTAGTTAGATTGTTTGTTTGTTTGTTTCTTTATTGCAAAATATATCTATCTATCTATCTATCTATCTATCTATCTATCTATCTATCTATCTATATAAAAAGTAGAAAGTCTTAGTAAACGAGAAGGAGGAGCGGAGGCAACCTGGGGACGTGAAGGCCAGTAGGCCTCCTGCCACGGCAGGCTGGGGTCCGTGAGAGGGGAGCAGGCACAGAGAAGGTGCTAAGTACCCTATTAACAGCTCAAAGACTCACCGCAATGTCCTCTTCAGGATTCAAGAAGTGTGAGTCGTGCCATGAACCTATGCCAGCCTCTGATGGGCACAGTCAATGTATTAGGTGTCGGGGAATCACATGTCACCCAGAAATGCTCCTTTTGTGCAAAGCTCACGGCCAGAACCAGAAAGGATAGAGAAATGCGGCTGAAAATGCTGCTGGCTGTTAAGGCCCTCCAGCCACACGTGCCTCAGAGGCCTCAACCGGAGGGACCCACAGGGCTCCACAAAAGGAGGGCGGTGTCCCTCACCCCCTTGGCGCAGAAACGGAGGAAGCTCTCTCCAGCCCATCCCTGCTGGCAGCCACAGCGAGCGAGACGGGCATAGCACACAGCCCCCAGCCGCAGTCACAAACAAGAGGCAGTGTGGCAGCGCATGTGGCAGAGGCTGAGCCTCCGATTACTGAGCAGCCGGCCCGCGCAGTGTTCAGAGCGGTGGCCGGGCAAGCGCTGGAACTGGTGGCACCGAACCCCGCGGCGCCAACGGTGCAGGGCCAACAGGCATGCAGCCTGCAGGCACCGGAGGAGAACACCTGCGCGGCACCGCAGATAAGCGTGCCAAGCGTGGTGCTGACAGTGGGGCTGAGATCCCCGGCATGGGAAGGGGCGGAGCCAGCCCCACAGGGGAGGGCAAAGGCAGCAGCGAAAACCCGGCACCACAGCCCTTCTCTGGACAGGGCTGCAGGGCTGCTCTCAACAAGTCCTCCCTTTATGCTGCGAACACCAACCAGGAGACATGGGTCTCCCCCAGCCTACCCAGAGCCGCCTCCTCCGTTCCTCCAACCAGCATCACCATGGCTTGGGCCACCCTCGCCCTTTCTGGGATTTGACCCTGTGGAGTACTATCACATACCAGTTTCACCGTTGTCTTAGTCATCCAGACGATCTCGCTCTCCCAGACATCGGGGGTGTCCACCTCGAGAGTGGTCCAGGTCTCCATCCCAGGAACCGTGCCCGTGCTGCCACGGTCGTCCTTATCACGCTGGGCATAGACACCACAGGCATACACCCAGGGACAGGTCCCCCTTGACCTTCCAGTACCCCCGCGGGCACTCTCAGACGTGGACGGAAACACAGTTGTCTCAAGGGGAGTTGATTTTGGAACCCCGAGATTTTCCCTCGCAAGCCTCCAGTGAGAGGGTGTACCACCGACAGCAGGACCCTGAGAGTTCCAGGGAGGCTTACCCCAGTGGTTCCTCCTTGTCCTCCCCCGACGAGGCTACGGCCCCCGGGGATTTTGCCCCCCCTGAACGACCTCAAACAGTTTCAGGAGTTGTTTAAAAGGGTGGCTTTCATGCAAGGCATCCAAACAGCAGAGGTGCAGGAGAAGCACCACAAGCTCCTCAAAAACCTGAGGCCTCCAGCCTCGTCCAAAATTGCTATCCTGCTTGACGAAGCAATCATGGAGTCTGCTACTACTATATGGCAGACCCCGGCTTCTGCTCCACCCATAAACAAGAGGGCGGATAAGAAATACTTCGTCCCAATGAAGGGCATGGAGTTCCTGTTTAGTCACCCACAACCAAATTCACTGGTGGTAGAATCGTCTCAGTAGAGATTGAAGACTTCCCAGTACAAAGCAGGGGGGACGGATAGAGATGCCAAGAAGCTAGAGCTATTCGGCAGAAAGGTATACTCCTCCTCTACCCTGCTGTTGAGAATGGCAAATTATGCAGCACATCTAGCGAACCACAATTTCGACAATTATTCCAGGCTTACTTCTCTCATGGATTCACTTCCAGAAGATAAGAAGCCGGTGCTGAAGGCCATCGTGCAAGAGGGCTATGCAGCTTTGAGGATAGGAGTCCAGATCGCCCTGGACGTAGGGGACACGGCGGCACGCTCAACAGCTACGGCAGTAGTCATGCGCAGGGAATCCTGGCTTCAGACATCGGGTATCCCGAGGGATCTGCAGGCAAAAATTGTCAATCTCCCCTTTGACACGCAGAAGTTGTTTGCAGAGTCAACTGATTCGGTCCTTCATTCCAGTAAAGACTCAAGAGCTACACTCAGAACCTTGGGTATTTATACCCCTCCATACAGAGAGAAAAAGTATTACCCTCTACAAAGGCAATACCCGAACCAACCTCAGCGTGCTAAGTACCAACGGGGCTACGACCAAGGGCGGCATCAACAACAACAACAGTATAGAACTCCTAGGCGACGTTCCCAACAGAGCCGTGCGTCCTTGGGGCAGGGCCAAAGGCAATAAGCTTGATGGACAGGTCGAGGGCTGCACTATGACTACCATCGCGCAATGTCATCCACAATTAATGTTCCATCATCGCCTCCGACCATTCCACTCACAATGGCAGAAGATCACCACAGACAAATGGGTACTGGAGATGATAGCCATGGGTTACGTAATCCCCTTTCAGTCGCTCCCACGGTCAAGACCTCCGCCCAGGCCTCATCTCAGGGACGCCTCCCACGAAGCAAAACTCAAGCAGGAGGTGGACCATCTTATGCTCATAGGGGCGGTGGAAGGAGTGCTGGAGCGACTCCAGGGGAAAGGGTTTTATTCATGATATTTCCTCACAGAAAAGAAAACAGGAGGCTGGAGGCCCATCTTAGATCTTTGAGGCCTCAACCGGTACTTGCGCAAACAACGCTTTTGGATGATCACAGTCACCTCTATACTCACGGCACTGGACGATGGAGATTGGTTTGCAGCCCTCGACTTACAAGATGCGTATTTTTCATATAACAATCCACCCGGCTCACAGACGTTTTCTCCGGTTTATGGTCGGCAAAGAACATTTCCAATACAAGGTTCTGCCATTCGGCCTCTCCTCAGCCCCCAGAGTCTTTACCAAGACCCTGGCAGTGGTGTCAGCCTACCTGCACAGAGAGGGGGTATTTATATTCCCATATGTGGACGACTGCCAACTGAAAGGGGCCTCGAAGGCAGAGGTACTATGCATGATACGTGTAACAGCAAACACGTTTTCTTCGCTGGGCCTGGTCATCAACCTCGCAAAATCAAAGATTGACCCCACATAGGACATAGAGTTCATAGGGGCACGCATAAACTATATCACAGCAAGGGTTTATCTGCCCGACGCTCGCTTTTGCGCCATCGGTTCCCTAGTACAAGTCATTTACATACAACCCCACAGTGCCGGTTTTAACGTGCTTGCAGCTGCTCGGCCGCATGGTAGCGGCAACGTTCGTGGTACAGAACTCCAGATTGCATATGCGCAACCTGCAACATTGGCTGGCGAGCGTCTACAAGCTGGCATCCCACACTGTCTGCAGGGTGGTGTCGCCCACGACAGAGCTGCGCAAATCCCTGCACTGGTAGGTAAACCCCAAGAACATGCTAACAGGGTACCCTTTCACCAACCACAAATCTCTCTTTTTTTTTTTTCTCACCACCGACGCCTCCCACATAGGGTGGGGAGCACACATTGGCGAAAAGGTGACGCAAGGACTGTGGTCCCCTACGGAACAGTCATTGCATATAATTATACTGGAGCTCAGAGCAGTGTTCAACGCCTGCAAACGCTTTCGAGACCACATACAAGGCAAGGTAGTCGGGATCAGTACAGACAGTACCTCCACCATGTTTTATATAAATCGACAAGGCGGAGCTCGATCCCGTGCCTTATGTGCGGAAGCAGTCCGGCTGTGGAACTGGTGCATCGCCAACAATATAACGTTGAAAGTCTCGTACTTACCAGGTGCTCACAACGTGAAGGCCGACCAGCTGAGCAGGCGCTTTGCACTCTCACACGAGTGCCAGATCCACTCCGATCTGCTGCGACTGATCTTTCATGCATGGGGATTTCTCCAGATAGACCTGTTTGCCACTCAGCACAACAAGAAGTGCCCCCAATACTGCTCCAGGGTAGGACTGGGGCGGGGGTTCTTGGGGGACGCGTTCGTGATGTCTTGGAAGGGCCCCCTGCTTTACGCGTTTCCCCCCACAGTGCTCATCCACAAGGTCCTGCAGAAAGCCAGGAGGGAGAGAGCCCGCATGATCCTAGTGGTCCCAACATGGGATCGACAGCAATGGTTCCCCTTGCTTCTCTGCATGTCGGATCGTCCACCGCTTCCCCTTTCGCTGGCGCTGTACCTGCTCACGCAGGCCCAGGCGTCCATAGTGCATCCACACCCCCGAGGCCTGCGCCTACAAGCATGGTTAATCCATGGCTCAGCTCCCTAGAAAGTACATGTGCGGAGGGAGTACAACAAGTCCTGGAAAGTAGCCGAAGGATCTCCACCAGGAAGACCTACAAACAGAAATGGACTCGATTCACTGCATGGTGTTCCACCAAGCAGTTAGTTCCCCTTGAAGTGCCTATACCTGTCATACTAAAATACTTACTGGACCTCGAGAGTCGGGCTCTCCCTCTCCTCCGTTGAAAGTCCATCTTGCCGCTATTTCGGCATGAAGAGGAAGGGCCCACGGTGTTTGCCCATCCTATTGTTACCAGGTTCCTGAAGGGGCTGGTAAACCTGTACCTCCCTCGGAAACCGCTTCCACCATCGTGGAGCTTGGACCTGGTGCTCAGCATGCTAACGGGACCACCGTTTGAACCCTTAGCCACAGTTTCCCTCCGTCTCCTTGCGATAAAGACAACGTTCCTTCTTGCAGTCACGTCAGCTCGCAGGGTGAGTGAGCTCGCAGCAGTTATGGCAACGCCACCCTGCATGGTATTCTCAAAGGAGGCAGTAACCTTACGGCTTCACCTAGCCTTTGTTCTGAAAGTTTCTTCAGAGTTCCATCTTAATGAACCTACACTTTTACCCGAAGTCTCATAGCTCCAGCAAGGAGGCACGCCTGCACCTCCTGGACGTGAGGAGGGCATTGGCCTTCTACATAGACAGGACTAAGTCCTTCCGGAAAACGGACAGACTTAGTCTCTGTTGCTCCCAGGTCAAAAGGGGAGGGTCTCTCTTCACAGAGAATCTCGAAGCACATTGTGTCCTGCATAAAGATGTGCTACAAACTTCGAAAAACTCCTTTCCTGGCCCCGCCTAGGGCTCACTCCACCAGGGTGGTGGCAGCATCAACAGCCTTTTTCAAGGGTATCACGCTAAAAGACATCTGCAGAGCGGCGACCTGGTCATCCTATGACACCTTTTCCAAGCATTATGCCCTACACTGAGTATTCCAAGAGGATACCCGTCTCTCGACAGCGGTCCTTTTGGCGGCAAGCTGCACATAAACCGATTACCCACCTCCTTTCTTGGGTTACTGCTGGGTAGTCAGCTATTGTGGAGCACCCACGGGGACACTCGAGGAAGAAAGAGAAGTTACTCACCGTAGTAACAATGGTACTTCGAGATGTGTCCCCGTGGGTGCTCAACCACCCGCCCATCCTCCCTGCTTCGGATCTCTGTTCAGTGTTTTTCAGGAGCATCCGAGGCAGTTGGTCAAAGAACTGGCGGGGACCGGATCGCGCACGTGGCCGGGAGCGCACAAGGGAGCGGCGCGTGCCAGCGCATGAGCGGTCCAGTAGAAACTGCTGGAAAGATCCGATCTGCGGCGCCGGGACGAGCCTGACACCTATTGTGGAGCACCCATGGGGACGCATCTGGAAGAACCATCGTTACTACGGTGAGTAACTTCTCCTTCCTCACCTCCCTTGGCAATTTTATTCCAGTGTTTGACCACCCTGACAGTAAGGAACTTTTTCTTAATGTCCAATCTAAACCTCCGTTGCTGCAGTTTAAGTCCATTGCTTCTTGTTCCATCCTCGGGGGCCAAGAAGAGCAAGTTTTCTCCCTCTTCCTTATGACACCCTTTTAGATACCAGAAAACTGCTATCATGTCCCATCTCAATCTTCTTTTCCAAACTAAACAAGCCCAATTCTTTCAGCCTTCCTTCATAGGTCATGTTCTCTAGACGTTTTGATCATTCTTGTTGCTCTTTTTTGGAATCTCTCCAGTTTCTCCACATCTTCCTTGAAATGCGGTGCCCAGAACTGGACACACTACTCCAACTGAGGCCTAACCAGCACAGAGTAGAGTAGATCCCCATCCCTTACCTACCCTGTGGCAGCATCTCAGGGCAGAGCTGGCTCAGCAAATTGCTCTGCTAGCTCTTTCCCCCTTAATACAGGGATCTTTTGTTCTGGCTGCGGCAGCTGCTGGTGTTGAGCTGGTGGCACTGCCCCCTTGACTTGGCAAATTTCAAGTTACACCTGCTTTTCCAGGAATGTAATTCTTGCGCAAACTGAGGGTCTAGTGTATACCTGTCTCTTTCAAAAAATGTCAGATTTGCTGTGAAGGTGTTCTTAAAGTGAAAAATACATGTTAGGGCATCATCTGAGCCTGCTCTCAGAGGAAGCAAATCATAGAATGTGTGTAAGACAGGAGAAAGCATACAGTTCTCCACAAGTGAGCTCAGTCAAAACTTAATTCATTTTTATAACAAGTGCTGTCAGCATGGAAGCATTTTCCCTGGAATGGAGGCCAAAGCATAGTAGGATAAATATTTGTATGTACCGTTTGGCACATAAATACAGAAGCAGGCGGCATTATATCTCATAAATGTAAGCAAACTTGTTTGCCATAGCGATTGGCTGAACAAGAAGAGGGACTGAGTAGAGTCATATGCACTAAAGATTTTTACATCTTATTTAGTGCAGTTGTGTAACCAAAAAAGAATGTCCATTGGCAAGTTAACTTGGCTGAGGAGAACTGAAAAATACTTAGAGTATCAGAGAGGTAGCCGTGTTGGTCTATATCTTCGAGAACAACAAGAAGTCCTGTGGCACCTTATGGACTAACAGATATTTTGGAGCATTAACTTTCGTGGGAAAGACCCACTTCATCAGATGCATATACGTATAGTGCATATATCCCCCCTCCGGTGCTGTTTCTCAATGGAACCTTAACCTGGCCTTCTCCAGGCATATTGGGCTGCCCCAGCCTTTCTCTCAGTGATTGCCTCAAGACTGTCTCCAAGTTGCACATGTGCCTTATCTTCAGAGCCCCCATAGACTGTCTTCTTTAAATACAGGGTTCAGCTGTTGCCCTTGCCTTCCAGCCTTTCACATGGCACAAGATAATTTTCTCCCAGTCTTCCCTCTGAAACCTTATACTGCCGATGAGGAGATATTAGTTTCTACGATGAGATAACTAGCTCTGCGGATAGGGGAAGATCAATGGATGTGATTTATCTTGACTTTAGCCAAGCTTTTGATACGGTCTCCCACAATATTCTTGTCAGCAAGTTAAAGGAATGTGGATTGGATAAATGGACGGTAAGATGGATAGAAAGCTGGCTAGAAGGTGAGGCCCAGTGGGTAGTGATCAACGGCTCAATGTCAGGATGGCAGTCAGTTTCTAGTGGAGTGCCCCAAGGTTCCATTCTGGGTCCTGTTCTGTTCAACATATTTATCAGTGACCTGGATGAGGGGTTGGATTGCACCCTCAGCAAGTTTGCGGATGACATTAAGCTAGGGGGAGAGAGAGAGATGCTGGAGGGTAGGGACAGGGTTCAGAGTGTCTTAGACAAATTGGAAGACTGGGCTGCAAGAAATCTGATGAGGTTCAATAAGGACAAGTGCAGAGTCCTGCACTTGGGCCAGAAGAATCCCAAGCATTGTTACACGCTGGAGTCCAACTGGCTCTGTAGTAGTTCTGCAGAAAAGGACCTGGGAGTTGTAGTGGATGAGAAGCTGGACGTGAGTCAACAGTGTGCCATTGTAGCCAAGAAGGCTAACGGCATATTAGGTTGCATCAAGAGGAGCATTGCCAGTAGATCCAGAGAAGTGATTATTCCTCTTTATTTGGCTTTGGTGAGGCTGCATCTGGAGTACTGTGTCCAGTTCTGGGCCCCCATTTATAGGAAGGATGTAGACACATTGGAGAGGGTCACCAAAATAATCTGGGGGCTGGAGGAAAGGTTGAGGAAATTTGAACTGTTTAGTTTGGAGAAGAGAAGACTGAGGGGGACTTGATAACAGCCTTCAACTTACTGAAGGGAGGTTGCAAAGAGGCTGGAGAGAGGCTGTTCACAGTGGTCATGGATGGCAGAATATAGAACAATGGTCTCAAGTTGCAGTTGGGAAGGTCCAGGTTGAACATTAGGAAAAACTTTTTCTTTGGGAGGGTGGTGTAGCATTGGAACGGTCTACCCAGGGAATTAGTGGAGTCTCCATCCCTGGAGGTGTTTGCCTTACCTCGACAAAGCCCTGGCTGGGCTGATCTGATGGGTTTGGTACTTCTGGAAAGCAGGGGGCTGGACTCGATTGGCTTTTTTAGGTCTCTTCCAGCTCTAAAGGACCCTCTGCTTCTACATTGACAGAATCAAGCTGTTCTGTACATTGTCAGAAACCTTTGAGTATCCTAGCACAGGATCTCTGGTTGGGTAACCTCATATATTTGGACACTTGGCTTAGCTGTCTCTGCTTCTCAGGACCCACTTGACCAGAGCACAGGCTTCCTCAGCCACCTTCCTCGCCATTGTTCTTATCATGGATATTTGTAAGTCCACAGCACGATCCTCAGTGCGGACCTTTGCACGCTCTGTGCCCTGATGCAACAAGCTCAAGGAGACCCTGCTTCAGAAAGATTGTTGCATTTGTTAGGTCAGTGAACCCCTATGCTGCTTGCTTTAATCTTCATTAAATGGACATGAGCAACACATCTAGAAGACCAGGTACCAAAACAGGTTACTGTCTTTTCATTCATCATTGTTACTTTCTATTACAAATACTTGCACTGTAATATCAGGTGACTGCTATTCTGTGTTGTAACTGAAATCAATATATTTGCAAATATTCAGTACACTTAAGTGGTATTTTAACAGCACAATTAAAACTGTGATTGTGATTTTAAAAGTTGTGGTAGTGTGAGTTAGTGATTGACAACCCTAAAAATCAGCTTATTTAGAGAAGTGATTTTTTTCTGAATGTGAAACAAGCAAGTCACTTTCCATCTGTCTGCCTCAGTTTCCCATAAGTAAATAGGGGTAATGATGCTTCTTCCTCGAGTGTCCCCGTGGGTGCTCCACGATAGGTGTCAGGCTCGCCCCGGCGCCGCAGGTCAGATCTTTTCAGCAGTTTCTGCCGGACGGCGCATGCGCCGGCGTGCGCCACTCCCTTGCGCGCTCCCGGCCGCGTGCGTGATCCGGTCCCCGCCAGTTCCTCTTTAACCGCCATCGGCTGCAGACTGAATCTGCTCAGGCTACAGCCAGAGTTAGCGTATTTAATGTTTTTAAAGTGTTTAGAGCTTCTTTTTCAGTCTTTAGCTTAAGTTAGCTTGTTATTGTTTTCAAAAAAACAAAAAGAGAGAGTAAAAAGTAAAGTTTTACAGCCTTAGTAGTGAGCGGAGCAGCGGAGGCCCGGGGACGTAAGGCCATTAGGCCTCCTGCCACGGCAGACTGAGTCCGAGAGGGGAACAGGCACAGAGAAGGTGCTAAGTACCTTATTAACAACTCAAAGACTCACCACAATGTCCTCTTCAGGATTCAAAAAGTGTGAGTCATGCCGCAAAGGGGTGCCAGCCTCCGACGGGCACAGAAATGCTCCTTCTGCGCAAAGCTCACAGCCAGAGCAAGGAAGGACAGAGAGATGCGGCTGAAAATGCTGCTCTTTGACAAGGCCCTCCAGCCAGACGTGCCGGAGCGCCCTCAGCAGTAGAGACCCGCAGGGGCCCATAAAAGTAAAGCTGCTTCCCTAACCCCATCAGCACAAAAACGGAGGAAGCTTTCACCAACCCGATCCCTGCCAGCAGCCACAGGGAGCGGGATGGGTGGAGCGCATAGCCCCCAGCCGCAGTCACAGCTGAGGGGCGGCGGCGTGGAGACGCACGTGGCAGAGGCTGAGCCTCCGATAATCAAACAGCCGCCCCTCACCGCAGGTAGGGTGGCGGCCAGGCAAGCGCCAGAACCGGCGGCACCACAGCTAGCGGCACCAACCCCCGGGGAACTGGCGGTGCAGAGCTCGCAGGCACGTGGCCTGCAGGCACCGGGGGAGACCACCTGCGCGGCACCGCAGCGGAGCTGACCGAGCGTGGTGCAGACAGCGGGGCCGAGATCCCTGATGTGGAAAGGGGCGGAGCCAGCCCCACAGGGGAGGGGAAAGGCAGCACAGAAAACCCAGCACCGCAGCCCTTCTCCAGACAGGGCTGCAGGGCTACTTGCTCTAAGTCCTCCACTTATGCTGCAGACTCCAACAAGGCGGCAGGGGTCACCTCCAGTATACCCTGAGCCCCCATCCCCGTTCCTACAGCCAGCATCACCATGGCTGGGACCACCATCGCCCTTCCTGGGCTTTGAACCCCTGGAGTACTGCCACAAATCAGTCTCTCCATTATCTCCAATCACCCAGATGATTTTGCTCCCCCAGATGCAGGGGGTATGCGCCTCCAGAGTGGTCCAGGTCTCCATCTCCGGAACAGTGCCCGTATTGCCATGGTTGCCCCTATCACGCGGGGCATAGACACCACAGGCATACTCCCACGGACAGATCTCCCCAGACGTTTCAATATCCCCGAGGGCAATTGCGGACGGGGACGGAAACGGAGATATCTCAGGGGGAGTTGATTCTGGAACCCCGAGATTTTCCCTCGGAAGTATCTAGCGAGAGGATGTATCACCGTCAACGGGACCCAGAGAGGCTTACCCTAGCGGTTCCTCGCTATCTTCCCTTGACGAGGCCAAGGCCTCAGGGGCCGTCCATCCTCTGGACGATCTCAAACAGTTTCAAGAGCTGTTTAAAAGAGTGACCTTCACGCAAGGCATCCAGACAGCAGAGGTGCAACAGAAACACCATAAGCTCCTCAAAAATCTGAGACCTCCGGCCTCCTCCAAAATAGCAATACCGCTTGATGAAGCAATCTTGGAGTCCGTCACTACGATATGGCAGACCCCTGCGACTATTCCGCCTGTCCAAAAGAGAGCGGACAAGAAATACTTTGTGCCGGCGAAGGGCATGGAGTTCCTGTTCAGCCACCCACAACCAAATTCCTTGGTGGTAGAGTCATCGCAACAAAGATCAAAGACATCTCAATTCAAGACAAGGGGGAACAGACAAAGATGCCAAGAAGCTAGAGCTGTTCGGCAGAAAGGTCTACTCCTCCTCCACACTACTGTTGCGAATGGCAAATTACGCAGCGCATCTAGTGAACCACAATTTCGACAACTACACTAGGTTAACCTTCCTCATGGACTCGCTTCCAGAGGACATGAAGCCGGTGCTCAAGGCCATCATGAAGGAAGGCTACGCAGCCTCGAGGACAGGAGTTCAGATCGCCCTAGTCGTAGCGGATACGGCAGCACGCTCAACAGCTACGGCAGTGGTCATGAGCAGGGAGTCCTGGCTCCAGACATCGGGTATCCCGAGGGATCTGCAGGCGAAGATCTTTGATCTCCCCTTAGACACGCAGAAGCTGTTTGCAGTATCAACCACAGCGTCCCCAGTACCACAGGGGCTACAAGCAAGGGCAACATCAACAGCACCAACAGTACAGAACTCCCAGGCGACGTTCTCAACAGAGCCGTATGTCCTCGGGGCAGGGCCAAAGGCCACAAGTTTGACACACAGATCAAGGGCTGCACTATCACTACCATCGCGCAATGTCATCCGAAGCTGCTGTTCCACCATCGCCTCGGACCATTCTACGACCCGTGGCAAAAGATCACCACAGACAAATGGGTGCTGGAGATCATAGCCACGGGTTACACGATTCCCTTCCAATTGCTCCCACTGCCACGACCTCCACCCAGACCCCACCTAAAGGACGCCTCCCACGAAGCGAGACTCAAGCAGGAGGTAGGCCATCTTATGCTTATAGGGGCAGTGGAAAGAGTGCCGGAGCAACTCCGAGGGAAAGGGTTCTACTCAAGATACTTCCTCACAGAGAAAAAGACAGGAGGCTGGAGGCCCATCCTAGATCTTCGAGGCCTCAACTGGTACTTGCGCAAGCAGTGCTTTCGGGTGATCACAGTTGCCTCTATACTTAACGGCACTGGACGATGGAGATTGGTTCACAGCCCTCGACTTACAAGACGCGTATTTCCACATAACTATTCACCCGGCTCACAGGTGTTTTCTCCGGGTTATGGTAGGCAAAGAACATTTTCAGTACAAGGTTCTGCCGTTTGGCCTCTCCTCGGCCCCCGGAGTCTTCACCAAGACCTTGGCAGTGGTGTCAGCCTACCTGCACAGACGGGGTGTTTATATTCCCATATCTGGGGGGAGCGGGGGGAAAAAGACTGCCTACTGAAAGGGGCCTCGAAGGAGGACGTGCTTCGCATGATACTCGTCGCAGCAGACACGTTCTCTTCGCTGGGCCTGGTCATCAATCTGGCAAAATCAAAGATAGACCCCGCACAGGACATAGAGTTCATAGGGGCACGTATAAATTCCATCACAACAAGGGTTTATCTACCAGATGCCCGCTTTCGCGCCATTGGTTCCCTCGTGGAAGTCATCACCTTCAGCCCTACGGTGCCGGTTCTGACGTGCTTACAGCTGCTGGGCCACATGGCAGCAGCAACGTTTGTGGTACAGAATGCCCGATTGCATAGGCGCAGCATGCAGCACTGGCTGGCAAGCATCTACAAACCGGCAGCACACACTGTCCATAGGGTGGTGTCGCCCATGACAGAGGTGCGCAGATCCCTGCAATGGTGGGTGAACCCCAAGAACATGCTAACAGGGGTGCCCTTTCACCAACCACAAATATCTGTTTTTCTCACTACCGACGCCTCCCACATAGGGTGGGGAGCACACATGGGCGAAAAGGTGACGCAAAGACTGTTCGTCCTCCACGGAACAGTCACTGCACATAAATATACTGGAGCTCAGAGCAGTGTTCAACGCCTGCAAACACTTTCGAGACCGTATACAAGGCAAGTAGTCAGAATCAGTACAGACAATACCTCCACCATGTTTTATATAAATTGGCAAGGAGGAGCTCGGTCCCGTGCCTTATGTGCGGAAGCAGTCCGATTTGTGGAACTGGTGCATTGCCAACAATATAACCTTGAAAGCCTCGTATTTACCAGGCGCTCACAACGTGAAGGCAGACTAGCTGAGCAGGCGCGTCGCACTCACACACGAGTTGTAGATACGTTCTGATCTGCTACGACCGATTTTCCACGTATGGGGATTTCCCTAAATAGACCTGTTTGCCACTCAACACAACAAGAAGTGCCCACAATACTGCTCCAGGGCAGGACTGGGAACGGGGGGTGGGATGCATTCACAATCTCATGGAGGGGGGGCCCCCTGCTCTACGCCTTTACTCACACAGTGCTTATCCACAAAGTCTTGCAGAAAGCCAGGAGAGAGAGAGCCCGAATGATCCTCATAGTCCCAACGTGGGATCGACAGCAATGGTTCCCCTTACTCCTGCGCATGTCGGACCATCCACCGATGCCCCTCCCGGTGGCGCCGGATCTGCTCATGCAAGCCCAGGGGTCCATAGTGCATCCACACTCCTGAGGCCTGTGACTGCAAGCATGGTTAATCCATGGCTCAGCTCCCTAGAGAGCACGCGTACGGAGGGAGTGCAACAAGTCCTAGAAAGTAGCAGGAGGACTTCCACCAGCAAGCCTTATAAGCAAAAATGGACTCGATTAACTGCATGGTGTTCTACCAAGCAATTAGCCCCCCTTGCTGCACATATACCTGTAATACTAGAGTATTCACTGGACCTCAAGAGAGGCGGACTCTCCCTATCCTCGTTGAAGTTCCACCTTGCCGCTATATCGGGTTTCAGACATGAAGAGGAAGGGCACACGGAGTTTGCCCATCCCATGGCTACCAGGTTCCTCAAAGGGCTGGTAAACCTATTCCCCCCTCAGAAACCGCTTCCACCTTCGTGGAGCTTGGACTTGGTGCTTAATGCGCTATAGGGACTACTGTTTGAACCTTTAGCCACGGTTTTCCTCTGTCTCCTTACGATAAAGATGACCTTCCTTCTTGCAATCACGTCAGCTCGCAGGGTGAGCGAGCTTGCAGCAGTTATGGCAACGCCACCCTGCACAGTAATTTCCAAGGAGGCGGTAACCTTACGGCTGCATCCAGCTTTTGTTCCCAAAGTTTCTTCAGAGTTTCATATTAACGAACCTATAGTTTTACCCTCATTTATCCAAAGCCTCATAACTCCAACAAAGAGGCGCGCCTACACCTCCTGGACGTGAGGAGGGCGCTGGCTTTCTATATAGACAGGACTAAGTCCTTCCGGAAAACGGATAGACTCCTTGTCTCACTCGCTCCCAAATCAAAAGGAGAAGGTCTCTCTTCACAGAGAATCTCGAAGCACATCGTATCCTGCATAAGAATGTGCTACGAACTTAGACTCCTTTACTGTCCCCGCCTAGGGCTCACTCCACTAGGGCGGTGGCGGCATCAACAGCCTTTTTCAAGGGCATTCCTCTAAAAGACATTTGCAGAGCGGCGACCTGGTCTTCCTATGACACCTTCGCCAAGCATTATGCCCTTCACAGGGTATTCCAAGAGGATACCCTTCTCTCGACAGTGGTCCTCTCAGGGACAAGCTGCACATAACCCGATTACCACCTCCTTTCTTGGGTTACTGCTGGGTAGTCACCTATCGTGGAGCACCCACGGGGACACTCGAGGGAGAAAGAGAAGTTACTCACCGTAGTAACGATGGTTCTTCGAGATGTGTCCCCGTGGGTGCTCCACCACCCGCCCATCCTCCCTGCTTCGGATCTCTGTTTAGTATTTTTCAGGAGCATCCGAGGCGGTTGGTCAAGGAACTGGCGGGGACCGGATCGCGCACGCGGCCGGGAGCGCGCAAGGGAGCGGCGCGTGCCGGCGCATGCACGGTCCGGCAGAAACTGCTGAAAAGATCTGACCTGCGGCGCTGGGGCGAGTCCGACACCTATCGTGGAGCACCCACGGGGACACATCTCGAAGAACCATCGTTACTACGGTGAGTAACTTCTCTTTTCTCTGACTTGTAAACTGTGTCGCGATCTACTAATGAAAGCACTATAAAGCAGGTGTTGTAGTGTTGGTGTTACAGCAGCATGGGGAGTTCTGACATTAGATTCCATTTGCTAAGGTGTCCTCTTCCAGTAGATGATGGCTGCCAGCAGGAGACTCAAGTGCCATCCTAAATTCAAAACTTTATTTTGGTTCTGTACTTTTGGTTATGTGCAATACATACATGCCATGTTGAATGATCATTATACCAGTGGTGAGCGAAGTGGGGGACATGCCCTCTTGTGGGGGCATGAAATATCGAAAGGGGGCACAGCATGACTGGCTGTCACGTCTGAGGCATATCCATATCCTTAAATATTGAAATGTTACTGCTTTTAAGTGTGTGTAATCACATTTATATACCAATTAATAAAGTTTTTACATTCTACGTACTTTTCTTACGTGTGCTGAAAGGGTTTTTTATATGAACATAACTGAAATTGCCATTGGTTTGGATTACATTAGACTTGTTGGAGGTGCAGGGGGCTGCTACTTGCAGGGATGAAATGTGGGGCCCGGCCAGTGTAAAACATTGGCTCATCCCTGCATTTTACAGTTAATGATTCAGCAAAACACTCACATGCTTAAATTCAGGCACGTGATTAATCTTATCCATATTCAGCAAAACACTGAAGCATGAGTCAAGTCAGGTGTAATGTTTAATCTGATTCCATTGCTTTTTGTTTAGCAGCTTCATTAATAGCGTTTTTGTTAGAGCCAATGGAGCATGGGAGAGCCGATGTCTGAAGCCTCCTATTTTGCCAAAGTCAAGCTGCTGAGCTTATTACTTAAAATAATTTTGAAAAGGTCCAAGTAAAAATGCATTTCTTATTCACAGCACACTTTCCGTAAGGAATTCATTCATCTACACACCTCCTGTCAAGGAATCCTTAGAGCAGGGGTGGGCATTAACTTTGATTTGGGGGAGGGAATGAGGGTGTAATCCTAGATTTTGGGAAGGGGTCAAAGGCCACACTGTTCTATGGAGGGGCTGCAGGGTCTGGAATGGAGGTTGGGTGCAGAAGGAAGCTCAGGGTAGGGGATTGAGATGCAGGAGAGTAGTAACAAATTGGAGGATTCTAGGGTATATTCCAAACTGAGTCACTGTTCCATTGTGTGTATGACCATGACCAAGTGACAGCCTTCTCCTAGCTCAGTATGTCCAGATGAACACTGGGGAAATGAATAGAATACTCTGTGGAACAATATACTGTATCTGACCTGAGCTTTCCTCGAATGGCCTGCGGGAGGACAGTGGGAGTATGCAGCTCTGGATAGTCTGAAGCTATGCTAAAGCAGAATGCATTCGTTCCCCATCCATAGAGTTTCGATACAATATATCAAAGTAGCAGGCCTGACTAGAAGATTGGATACTTTCACTTTAGAAGTGTCTAAATCAGGTTATTAAACTCTTCAGAGATGATTTATTTTAATAAAATAAAGTTTGAAATGGAAGAGCTCGACCTTGAGTCCCAGAGTGTCACTTGTACCCACTACTCAGTTCCACTCGGATAATGTGGACAGTGGAGGAGTTTTCTGTCCACATCAATGTGTGCAAGCTTTGGGCTGTATGCCTTGCTTGTCTGGCGTGTCTACCTCGTTTCTGTGGCCATTGTTTGATGGTAATGTTAGACCATACGACAGCCAGGTATTATGTCAATTGGCAGAGGGGAAGTGCTCCTCCCTGCTCTGCTCAGAAGCTCTGCACCTGTGGGAGCTTTGCATAGCCCACTGCATTCACCTGGAGGCATCCTACCTCCTGGGGGTCCAGAATCAGGTGGCAAAGCGTTGCTGTTTCTTTGCCCACTAGTGGTCTATTCACGTGGACATCCTCCACTCAACTTTCAGAAATTGGGGCTTAGCCCAGCTGGACCTCTTCGTGTCTCAGAGCAACCCAAGTGTCCTGCATTCTGCTCTTTCCAGGGCCTGAGCCTGGGCTCCATAGTAGATGCTTTCTTCATTCCATGAACCCCAGACTGATCTGTGCCTTCCTTCCATTTTCCCTTGTGCACAAGGTGCTTCTCAAGGTTCACAGGGACAGGGTGGATGTAGTTCTTGTAGCCCCAGCGTGGGCTTGCCAGCATTGGTACCCCATGCTGATGGAGCTCTCTGTGCTGCCACCCATTTGGGTTCCCCTGTTGCTGAAGCTCATCATGCAGAAACATAGCCACCTTCAAAATCTGGACCTTCAGTCTCTGCATGCATCCCATGGCATGGCAGCTTCGTGGTTGAATCCTGCTGAGCAGGCCTGCGCAGGGCCAGTGCAGTGGGTTCTCCTAAGCAGCTGCAAGCCATCTACACATCGGGCCTACCTGGCCAAGTGGATGCACTTCTGCTGGTGTAGTCAGTGCAACCTTGTACCTCTCTACTTTTGCACAGGAGTGTGATACCACTACTTGTGGTCCCTCTACTTCCCTGTGATGCTAAATTGTGCACAAATCACTGCTCAGTCAATGATCACAAATGCTGTTTTGGTCCTTTGTGAAGAATGCAGATGCTTGTGAAATGAAAAGAAGAGGGGAAAGCCTTTGCGTGTTATATATAATATGCTTATATAAAATTAACCTCTTCGAGTGATGTCCCGTGGGTGCTCCACTGTAGGTGCTGGGCTTGTCCCAGTACTGCAGATCAGTGACTTGTCTAGCTGTATCAAGACAGTCTGCACATGTGCTGCTACGGTGTCTGTTTGCACTCTTTTGATCATGTGCACAGACCATCTCAAGCCTGTTCCCCTCAACCACCCCAGGCTGCAGATGGAGATAACTGCCGCTCTGTGTTTTGAAGTCATGAGACTCAGTTTATACTTAAAAGTTGCAGTACAATGGTTTTTACTTATATAACCACCATGATTGGCCAGGACCATGCCTAGTTCACAAGGGTGTAAGAGATGTGAATGGTGCTGCAAAGCTATGCCTGCCTCAGATGGTCATTCTGTGTGCATACGCTGCCTGGGAGAAGGTCATATCCCTCAAAAGTGCCAGCATTGCTCTAAACTAATGGCCAGGGCATGGCGTGATCTGGAGATGCACCTCAAGATGATCTTGTTCGAAAAGGCCCTTCAGCTTTACCCTGATGTGAATGTGAAGGGGTCAGAGCAGCTTGAACATAAGTGCAGGGCTTCCTCTTCAACAGCCATTCCTGCTAAGAAAACCAAGTCTTCGCTGACAAGGTTGTTGCTTTCCCCCATCACAGAGCACACCTGACATTACATTGAAGCCCACCTTCACCTCTTTGAGCTCTAAGGTGGCTGGGAGCAGCAAGACAGCAATGCACATGCCGGTGGAACTGTAACCTTCAGGCCCGAAGGCCTCAGAACAGAGAGTGCAGATAACTCTTCCCAAGCACTCAGTTCCTAGTGTGTCTGCACCACCGGTATCCTTGGCACCAGCTACGGTACAGTCATTGGGCCCACCAAGGGCCACAGCACCAGTTCCGGCCTCCTTGTGCCAGGCTGTGAGCACCGGGAGTTCCACGTGAGACAGCACCGAGAAAGGCACTGACCAAGTCACAGCACCGAAGTGTTAGCCCTCGGTCGCCATCAACAACTTTCTCTCCAGCAGTATCAGCACTGAGGTCGCCCCCTCCACACTCTTGCAGATGGGAAAGTTGTAGCCCTCAGTATTATGAGGTACGCAGGCTGCCATCTGCCTTCTTGACCCCAACACATGAGGACAGGGCACGCCACAGATACAGGTTGCCTTCCCTGTTGCTGTCATCCAGGATGTGAGCGTTCTCTTCCCATCAGACACTCATCCTGGTACTGGCACAGGAGATCAATGGCTCAATATCTGGATGGTGGTCTGTTTCAAGCAGAGTGCCTCAAGGCTCGGTTCTGGGGCCGGTATTATTCAACATCTTTATAAATGACCTGGATGAGGGACTGGATTGCACCCTCAGCAAGTTTGCGGATGATCCAAAACTGGGGGGAGAGGTAGATTTGTTGGAGAGGAGAGAGAATCCAGAGGGACCTGGATAAATTGGAGGACTGGGCCAAAAGAAATCTGATGCGGTTCAGTAAGGAGAAGTGTAGAGTCCTGCACCTGGGGCGGAAGAATCCCAAACATTGTTACAGGCTGGGGATCGACTGGCTCAGCAGCAGTACGATGGAAAGGGAGCTAGGGGTTCTGGTGGATGAAAGGCTGGATATGAGTAAACAGTGTGCCCTTGTAGCCAAGAAGGCTAACGGCATACTAGGGTGCATTAGGAAGAGCATTTCAAGCAGATCTAGAGAAGTAGTTATTCCTCTTTATTCGGCACTGGTGAGGCCACATCTAGAATATTGTGTCCAGTTTTGGGGCCCCCAGTATAAAAAGGATGTGGATTTGCTGGAGCAGGTTCAGCGAAGGGCAACAAAAATGATTAAGGGTCTGGAGCACAAGACCTATGAGGATAGGCTGAGGGATTTGGGCTTGTTTAGTTTACAGAAGAGAAGACTTAGAGGTGACTTAATAGCAGCCTTCAACTTCCTGAAAGGGAGCTCTGAAAAGGAGGGTGAGAAACTGTTCTCAGTGGTGTCGGATGGCAGAACAAGGAGTAATGGTCAGAAGTTGAAGAGGGAAAGGTGTAGGTTGGATATTAGGAAAAACTACTTCACCAGGTGGGTGGTGAAGCACTGGAATGCGTTGCCTAGAGAGGTCGTGGATTCTCCATCCCTCGAGGTTTTTAAGTCCCGGCTGGGCAAAGTCCTGGCTGGGATGACTTAGTGGGGGTTGATCCTGCTTGAAGCAGGGGGCTGGACTAGATCACCTCCTGAGGTCCCTTCCAGCCCTGTGATTCTGTGACTTGCCACATTCCTGCCACTCTAGCATCTCTCACGATGAAGACTGTCAGTATTACTACTCCTCTTACAGGTACTCCCCTAGGAGGGAGTCAACAGGCAGGTCTCGATCATGGGCCTCTTCTACTGTGGGTTACGCCTCTCCCTGATTGTCGCTAGCTCTGATCCTGTCTCTGCCGCTGCAGTCTCCATCATGCTGGCATTGGATGCAAAGGAATAAGGGCCTCCTGTATCTCATATGGACCAGTCCTCCTCATCCCCTGACATTTCCCCTCCAGATGATTTAAAGAATTTCAGTGTTCTTTTGAAAAGTGTCTATCAGCCAGGACATTCCACTGGCTGAAGTGCAAGAAGAGACGTAGGTTCCTAAAAAATTTACAATCAGCTCATTCTTCTAGGGTAGCCATCCCCCTGGGAGAAGACATTATGGAGGCAGCTGATGACATATGGCAGACCCCTTCCTCAGTTCCCCCTATCAACAAGAGGCTCAACAAGAAATACTTTTTCTATCCTAAGGGGGTGGAGTTCTTGTTCACATATTTACAGCCCAGTTTGCTAGTGGCAGATGCTGCCTTGCATAGGTCACGCATACCACAGTTCAGGGGGGCAACATCAGATAAGGACGCTAAATGCTTAGGTATCTTTGGCAGGAAGCTGTTCTCCTCAGCGACCCTGCTTCTCTGTATAGTGAACTGTGGCTCTGCTCTCCAATCATGATTTTGACAGCTACACCAGGTTGATACCCCTTGTAGACTACCTACCTCAATCTAAGAGACCGATTATGAAGCATGTAGTTGAGGGCTACACCACACCCAGGGCAGTGGCTCATCTGGCCTTGGATGTAGCAGACACAGCAGCAAGGGCCACTGCAACCACAGTGGTTATGCGGTGGGCCTCATACCTACAGGCTTCCGCCATACCCAAAGAGCTACAAGTGAAAATCAAAGATCTACTCTTTGATTTAAAAAGTAGTTTGCTGACTATACCGACAGTCGTTCACTTGAGCAAGGACTTGCGAACTACGCGATATACTCTGAGCATGTATACCGCTCCCTATAGGAGGCACTGCTACAACCCATACCACAGACATGATGATGATGGATTCTGTAGGCTGCAGTTTCAACAATCTGCTAGGCTTAATCGGTCCTGCTCTCAACAGCTGGAAACACCGCAGAAACCAAGGCGTGCGTAACCAGTCATCACTGTCCAACAGGCAGCAAGTTTGACTTGTTGGTTGAGAGCAGCAACATTGCCAACGCCACTTGCCATCTTCCCGCTCTGTTCCACCACCAAGTACAGCCCTTCTTCCATCAGTGGGCCTCCATCACCACCGACGGGGGTTCTGGACCTTTAGTCAAAACCAGATATGTGATTTCGTTCACTGCCATCCCACCTCCCACACCACCCACCCAGTTCCTTTTCAGGGACCCCTGTCTTGAGACATTACTGTGTGAGGAGCTGAGCTATCTCCTATCCATAGGGGCGGTGGAGAAAGTTCCCAATGAGTTCTGAGGCAAAGGCTGCTATTCCCATTACATCCTTACTCAGGAAAAGAATGGTGATTGGAGACCAATACTGGCCCTATGCCTGCTCAGTCGCTATGTGCGGAAGCAGAATTTCAAGATGGTGACCTTGGCCTTGATAATCCCAATCTTAAATCTCAACAAGTGGGTTGCCACTCTTGACTTTAATTATGCGTACTTTCACATAACTATCCATCTGGCTTACAAATGTTTTCTTCATTTCACTGTAAAAAAGGATCATTTTCAGTACAGGGTCCTCCCATTTGGATTTTCTACAGGTCCTGGAGTGTTCTCCAAGACTCTGGCAGTGGTCACCACTCATCTTCATCAGCAAGGGGCCATGATGTTCCCCTATCTGGATGACTGTCTCCTTAAGGGGCCCTCTCCTTTGGAGACGGCACAGATGATACATACCACAAGGACTGTGTTCCACTCCCTGGGTTGTCTTGTCAGTGAGCAGAAGTCTACCCTTCAGCCCAACCAGGAGCTGGAATTCATCGGGGCTTGCCTGCCTACCACTTCAGGGGAAGCCCTACAGTCCAAGTGGTCACATGTCTCAAACTCATGGGTTGTAGGGCAGCCAGAACATTCGTTGTGCAACGTGCCAGACTCCACCTATGATCATTGCAGCATTGTGTGGCAGTAATCTACAACAGCGCGCACTACAATCTCTGCAGCTTATTGGCACCTCCACCCATGGTCCTTTCCTCTCTCCACTGGTGGCAAAGCAGGAAGAATCTGTTGTCTAGGGTTCCCTTTCATCCCAGGCAACATTCCTGGCTCATCAATACGGACGCTTCCCTACTTGGCTGGGGAGTCCACATGGGCAATCTGTCTATTCAGGGGCACCGCTCCCCTCAGGAGCGCCACCTAGACATCAACCTGTTGGAACTCAGAACCATCACTGGGACTTGTCAACATTTCCAACAGCACATCCAGTGTTCCACAGTCAATGTACTATGTTAGTCACCAGGGAGGAGCTCACTCATGCCCCCTCTGTGCAGAGTCATTCCAGCTTTGGAAGTGGTGCATTCTCAATGACACCACAGTTGTGGCACCTTACTTACCTGGGCTCAATTATGGATCTGCAGAGTCATTGAGCAGACACTTCACACGGGATCACAAATGGGAACTCAGTGACAGAGTGGTTCATTCCTTGTTCCATCATTGGGGCACTCCCCTTGTTGATCTGTTCTCCACCTGTCACAACAAGTGTCATCAGTATTGTTCCAGAGCAAGAGTGGGGTGCAGATTGTTGGGTGACACATTCTTATTACTGCGGAACGTCCCTCTGTCCTGTGTCGTCTCCTCCTCCCCCCGCCCCCCGAGTGCTAATTCCCAAGGAGCTGCACATGGTCAGGACAGAGAGCACCATTATGATACTAGTGGCCCCCACATGGGCTTGACAATGTTAGTTTGCTCTTCTACAGCGAATGTTGCCGTACTCCCCACCCAGTTCCCTCCCCCTCCTTCTGGACCTTCCTACTCAGAATCAAGGAACCCTGCAACATCCGGAGGCACAGACATTATGCCTCGCAACCTGGCTTCTATTGGTTCCATGGCTCCGAACTCACCTACTCTGCACAAGTCAGGGACATCTTAATGTGCAGTACAAGACAAACTACGAAAACTACTTACCTTTCCAAGTGACACAGATTTGTGGTCTGGTGCTCAGGGCATCACATTGACCCATTGTCATCTCTTCTCCAGACTATCCTAGACTACATAGTAAATGTTGGCATTAACCTCCCTGAGAGCGCATCTGGCAGCCGTTACGGCATTTAGAGGTCATGTTGAAGGGGTTTTGGTATTCACCCGTC
The DNA here is from genome assembly GCF_033958435.1 of Carettochelys insculpta. Taxonomy (NCBI): domain Eukaryota; kingdom Metazoa; phylum Chordata; order Testudines; family Carettochelyidae; genus Carettochelys; species Carettochelys insculpta. The sequence continues at coordinate 19,429,518 of NC_134160.1, forward strand.
CAATTACCAAAAGATTTCTCAAGGGACTCACAAATATGTATCCTCCTAGGTAAACCAACTTCTCCTTGGAGTCTGGATGTAATCGTCTGGGCATTAATGAAGTCACCCTTGAAACCACTGGCTACTACTTCCTTCAAGTTACTTACTGTGAAGGTAGTGTTCCTCCTTGCCATCACATCCACATGTAGAGTTAGCGAGATGCCAGCACTTGTGGCGGGACTTCCATGCATTGCCTTCACTAAGGACGGAGCGACCCTCAGACATTACCCAGCTTTCTTTCCAAAAGTTTGTTCAGACTTTCACATCAATGAACCAATGGTGCTACCTGCTTTTTATTCTAAGCCACACGCATTGCCACACGGAATGGTGCTGCATTCTTTGGACGTGCACACAGCACTTGCCTTTTACATAGACCAAGCCAAATCGTTGTGTAAAAGACAGACAGACTGCTAGTCTCCCTGGCAGAACACTCCAAGGGTGAATCCCTCTCATCTCAACACGGGGGGTGTATCATCCAGTGTTACGCCTCCAGCGGGTGCCTTTTTCAACTCAGGTACAAGCTCATTCCACACGAGCAATGGCAGCTTCTGTGGCCTGCCTGCAGGGAGTTCCCCTCAGAGACATCTGCAGAGTGGCTACCTGGTCATCCCATGTCCCTTTCATGAGGCATTACATGATCCAGACCCAATGGGCCGCAGACACTTTGCTGGCCTCAGCAGTCCTCTCCATGTCAATTGCACGGTGACTCCTTCACCCCTTTCCTAGTCAGTGGGGAACTGCTTGTCAGTCACCTACAGTGGAGCACCCCTGGGGACATCTCTCAAAGAGGAAAGCGAAGTTACTCACCTCAGCGCAGTAACTATTGTTTTTCGAGATGTCCATCTCCCTCCCCTGCCCCGCCACGGGTGCTCCACTATCCATCCTCCTCCTCACTTTGGAGTCTGCCTTGTCTGTTTTTCGGGTTCCAGAGAGGTTTCAAGGAAAGGGCTTGAGCTGGTCTGCGTATGTGATCCAAAGAGCGCAAACGGAGTGTCAGGGCATTCGCAGACTGGCTGAATACAGCTAGAAGAGTCTCCGATCTGCAGCACTGGGACGAGCCCGGCTCCTACAGACATCTCAAAGAACATAGTTACTGCACCGAGGTAACTGTTTTTTTTTCCCATCGCTTGTCAGAATGACCATCTGAATAACCCATTAAATGAGCAGATGCTTTGGAAATAGTTTCACTGAGAAATACCAGTCAGAAATTAATCTTCAAACTGAGTCCAGATTTTTGATTGACAGTTTAGTCGTGTCTGTTTTATTTGTGTTTTGCGTATGTTCTCTCCTGTGTTTAATAATGTATTTTAGCCTCCTTCCCCTTAGGATATGCATCAGATGCTATGCATCTGTGTGGTAAGTAATGTTAATTTTTAATTCTCATACCTCTGAAGTGCCATTTGGACTCAAATTATGGTGCAATTTTGTTTGTATTACCTTCCTATTACTGTTTCAGACATTTTTGAACCATCTCATCCAAATAATTGTTCTGGTAATGTCCATGTCATTACAGTCACCATTTGAAATCAGGCTAGGGCCGTTGAGTTGCATCTTGGATAAGCTTTGTATTTATATTGAAAAGCTTCTATACTACATTACAATCAGAATTTGTTGTTCAAATGAAAAACCATTCTGGGAGGAGCACTGAGATGCAAGAGCTGAAATCTGATTGGTAATGTAACAAACAATTTAAGCATGGTTCCAAAACATGCATCGCTTTCATCTGCTTCATGGTATATCAGATTAGTTCCTAAAATATAACACCTGACATTTTTTTAAAGCCAGTGTCGTGTGCAGAGGGGTGTGAAGTGGAGAGGCATTTAGTAAAGCATAAGTATTTACATTTTATCAGTGTTGTGCATTTAAGAAGAACAGTTTAAGTACAAGGAGGCAGCTGTAGTAAATCTCTACTTATACCAGGCTTGAATTTAGTACAACAGTTCTTTATTTAAAATAGGTTGAAGTTTTGGTTTGTGATAATGAATTTGATTCATTTTGTTTTAATTTCTGTAGTTTTGAGTAGGAGTTCAGCTTTGTTTATATTAATATAGGAAATCATAATGTTCCAATGCTGTATTGTAGCAATAAACTGACAGGATAAATGCCTGAATGCCTTCTGCCATGCAACAAGTGCTCCAACTGTGGAGGGGTGTGCACTTCAGAATGGCTGATTGCTATTAGAACTTGGTTTATTAACATTTATATTTAAATGGTTTTACCTTTTTGGTGGATAAGGGAGTTTAAGCAATAAACCCTTCCATTTGAGCTGATAGTTCCCAGTGAAAGGCAGAAGAAGTTATATGCATTATTTGTTTACTATTTAATTATTATATTCCTTTAAAATGTTTCTTCTTCTAGGTTGCTTTGTGGGGATTTCTGTTATCTAGGTGCTCAACAGTTTGTGGCTCACAGTCCTTGCTTTGTTAGAAAAAATTAATGCTCCTATTTGCTAAATGTAGAACATAAACTTTTTAGCACACAGAAGCATCTTCTTCAGCACCTAGCTAATAATCTGAAGTTCTCTCTGGTGACCTTCATCTTGCAGTGAAATGGCCCCATGCAGTGTTCACAGCTGCTAAATAGCTGTTGAAGAATCTTGAAATTCACTTTTTCTGCAGAATTGGTGATCATTTGTCCCACCCAGGCCTTGTGAATATCCAGAATTGGATAGAAGATATTCTTTCAGCAAACTCAGTGGAGCACTGTTACAGATGCTGTTGCTGCTGTCTTTAATTTTATTGTGATGGATTTGTGCTCATCGCTTAAAATCCCTTCCATGGGACTGAGTGACTCTCTGCAGCTCAGGTGCCACTCAGCTTCCTCAGGTTCTGTTGGGCTCAGTTGGGACTGCAAGGGCCTTATGGACAACGGAGGGTCGTCTAAAAAAGGTCACTGTTTGCAGTGTTTTAAATTCACTAGTCCAACTGCAGTAGTCTGATGCCACCAGACCCCTGTCTACAGCAGGGCTCCCACCCAGAGCAGCTTGATAAAATTCCTTGCACAGAAAAAGCTTGCGGGAAGTGTTGTGAAATACCATTCAGTCTGTCTTCAGAAGTGTTAGTAGAGACAGAACTTAATAAGTCTAATAACTCTGTCTTTTATTACTGGTATTACCATGGTGCTTAGCAGCCCTGCCCAGGTCCCCACTGGGCTTGGTGCAGTACAAAGAAAAGAAAATATGCCCATATGAGCTTACTGTCAAAGTAGAAGACAGTAAATGGGTATGGGCCAGGCTGTGGGGATGGGTGGGGGTGGGGGACAAGGATACAATGAAAAAGTAACAGTAACCAGAGTAACACTCTGCACTGATCTTTTCATGGTCCCATGTGAAATTCCCAGTACATACTAGAGGAAGAACACAAGCATTAAATAGTCTGCACACCATTCCCAAATCTCTCCCTTTCAGATTCCTGCTTGGAAGGTGGGTTGGTTGTATGTTTTTAAGCACATGTACCTGTTAGTATATCTACCTCAGTTGAGCATTCAGTGTGAGTGTCTAATTAAGCAGATAGAAAACAAATATTTTTCTCTATTCAACTCCAGTTCTGGCTTATCTGTGCAACCCAAATACTGCTCATATATAGTGTCTGCCAGTTTGCAGCACAGTAGAACCATACAGTTATGAATGGTTCAGAAATAGTGTGTCGGAGGGGTAGCCGTGTTAGTCTGGATCTGTAACAGCAACGAAGGGTCCTGTGGCACCTTATAGACTAGTAGGCATCCTTCAGTCTGCATAGACTATGGATCGCGCCCTTTAAAGTTTCAGTTGAGGACTTCATTTACAGCATCTATTGTTATAGACTAACAGAAAAGTTTTGAGCATGAACTTTCGTGAGCACAGACTCACTTCATCAGATGCTGGTCTTGGAAATCTGCAGGGCCTGCAGATTTCCAAGACTAGCATCTGATGAAGTGAGTCTGTGCTCACGAAAGCTCATGCTCAAAACTTTTCTGAAATAGAGGTTGTTTGTTATCCCGAACAAAACATCATAGCTAGTCTTTCAAAAGTTTACAGCTGGACATTGACTTAATACAGCTTTGAAACTTTGCAGAAGAAAAATGCTCTTATTTTTGTTTACCGCTGTATTTTTTAATTGTCTTTTTGTGTCTTCTGATGCTTGATTGTGTTCTTCCAGTTCCAAATGAGGTGTGTGGTTGCCTAGTCAGTTCTTAACTCTAGTATTTGTAACTCTTGAGGTTCTTACTGTACCTTTATGTTGCTTTTTACTTAACAGCTCTTTGCCATATATTTCCTTTGGGAGATAATAAAATCTGCCGTGGAATGTAGGCATTGGCTACAGAAATCTCCCTGGAATGTCATCTTCATAACATCGTTTTCCTGGCCAGACTTGGCTGTGAGGCTTAATCCGTCCACATCTTGTATTGACAGCTGTGCATCAGAGTATATTTGCTCATCCAGCAGCATTCTATTTTTGTTTTGATGCAGCATAGATTGTCCTTTTTCACTCTTCTTTGCAACAGCTGCCATTTCTGTTACGAATATAATCTGAAACAGCTTTTTCCTTGTGTGTACATTTTATAAGTGCTATAGCTGCCTATTTAATTTTAGAATTTAATTATTTCAAATTCATTGTTTTGATAGCTTGTCTCAGCAACACTACAAATAACTGGGGCTTACACTAAAAGCGGGAGCTAACATTGTGAAAGTTAGTGGCAGCAAATCATACTTAAAACCTCTATAATGTACCAACGTGTTATGGGACGACTTGGATGCTAAGTACAACTTTTGCTTGGCTAATATCTTTTCTCTCTTTTACATTATGGTTTCACAATCTCAATAAAAATACATTTATTTAGTAATGAAATGGTATTGAATGCAGACTGGTAAGAGAAGGAGCAGCAAAAAGCTTTCTATAACTTTCCCTAACATTGTTTTGGGAATCAAAATGAGGCAGACCAAGAAGTGTACGAGAAGCAGGTGAACGTCTGATAAAACACAAAGAATAGTGCAAGGAGAACTAGGAGCACATTTTAACTGTCTAATGGTAGCATGGTCTGGAGCAATGAACATTGGTTGGATTTAGACTTGTCTGCCACTCACTTTGGCAAGTCACTTCTGGGACTCATTTTCACCACATATGAAATGAGAAAAATGTATATCTGACATGCAAAGCACTACTCAAGTGCCAGTTTCTGTTCCAGGCAGATTTTGTGCATGTTTAAATTAGTATCACTGTTTGCTTTATTGTGCGAGAATGTAGCTTTCTTGCAGTCAGAGGTGGTGAAGGACAGGGAATAAAGTTCATTGATTTTTTTAAGGCAGCCTTTGCTGCAAAAGCTAATGAAAAGTTTAACTGTGGCAAGTATATCAAGGTTATCAGACAGCAAATGAAGAGATTCAGGAAAACGCTGGTTACATGCATAATGCAGGTTAAATAAAGTTGCTGCAAGAATTCTCAGGTTAAGCATTAGTTGCTAGAACTATACATTCAAAATTGTTTTTTGAAAGAAAAGAGCCTTTTATTTCGGAATATCTTGGTACTACTAAAAAGAAAATGACCGCGAGTAAAATGATGCAAAGAAGCATTGTTTAGACAGCTGTCCTCTTCAAGAAACTTCTGCATGTGCTGACCAGACAGCATGTGATCCCAGAAATGATCTACATGTGTATCAAAATAATCAGGTGGGTGTTGTAAATGTATTTACAGTATCCTGTGTTGTAGTTTGCTGTGTATTGAAGTGCACATGTGTATTGTATTTCTTTATTGGTCCTTCTTGTCATGGCCAGTTTCCTCTAATAAATATTTGTCTGAAATTGCTGTTTTGTGGCTGTTTTCCAGAGGTCTGGTTGTTTTCATGTCACCTTCTTTCACTGCAGCACCTTTCTCCTGCTAAACCAAGAGGAGAAGAGAAATCTTCTGTCAGACATTTGTTTTTTGGTTTAGAACTCTGCATATGAGCTTAGCATCTGTCTACAACTAAAATCTTTTCCATTCCAGTTGGAAGTGGGGGGAGAAGAACCTGTAGCTGGTTTATATGTTTTGAAGATGTTATATTGATTCAAGTCAACTTTGAAAATCTCAAAAAAATGTCAGTTTTATCAAGTGATTCCTGTAGAGCATGGTTCAGTAACTTTGGATATCGTGAGAAAGGGAGGAAATCCCCCACAGACCAAAACAATTAAACGGAAATGCTCGTGGTTGAGAGATTCACTCTAAGGGCCATGTCCAAACTGGAATTACAGTGTAAAAGAAGAGAGAGCATTGAGTTGAATTTACATCAGTGACTGAAAAAGAGATTTAGTATCATCTGCTTTTGTCAGCTGCCGTATTCAATTTAAAAATTAATCAAAATACCTGCCTGAAGACAGATGTGCACAGCGTCTTCTAAACTGCCACACTTGTGCGAAAGTCTGTGCCGAACTGACTTTAGGAGGTGTGGCCGAAGGGAATTGCCATACAAAACATAGGCACAGATGCAGTTCACACTCTTTCATATAGGAGAGCTGTTCTGGTCAGTGCTGATAATCAGCTGGGCTTTTATTTTGATTACCAGTGACAGAAATGGGTTCCTTTTTCTTTACTGTCTTCTCAGTGTAGATTACCAGCATGCCAATATAGCTGTATCCACAGACATACAAAAATCAGTCAGTTCTACCAACTTAATGGAAATGAAGTTTCCAAATCGGGGACAAGTTCACTGTTAGCTATGTGGTAAATTGTTTGAGGGAATTAAAGGAAATAGAGTATCCTGACCTTGCAGAGCTCTTCTCATTAGCATTGGACAGCTGAGCTCGGAAGTTCTTGACGTAGGTTAAGGACCTCTTAAAACTGATAGTTAGTGGTGAGTACTTAGATCTACTGTAGATCATGTGTACAGCTGTCACTGCAGAGAGAGAGAGAATGTGGGCGTGTGTGTGCGCGTGCACGTCCACAGGTCATTTAACATGGAGCAAATGAACACTGCTGGGTTTCCCAGGTACATAAGTGGTTCTCTCCTTTCACAGTGCCCCCTCCATCCACCCAAGGACAGTACTGTGGAATCTGTCAAGTTTCCTTGAAGCCCCAGCTGTTTAATCTCTTGAAGCTGTTTTCACCATTGTTTGCTTTGTAGAACAAGAGCTGTTTGGTGTTCTGTTGAAATTATTTTAGTGATGAATGATGGGTTAAGCACTGCGGCTTTGAACACGAACAGTCTAGATGAGTATCACATAGTGAGTCCAGCAACAGAGAGAAAGCTGTGCTAGTGTGTGTTATCAAAACAAAAAAGCAGTAAAGTAGCACTTTAAAGAGTAACAAAATAATTTATTAGGTGATGAGCTTTCGTGGGACAGACCCACTTCGTCAGACTATAGCCATACCAGAACAAACTCAATATGTAAGGCATAGAGAACCAAAAATAGTAATCAAGGTTGACAAATCGGGAAAAAAATTATCAAGGTGAGCAAATGGGGTGTGGGGTCAAGAATTAGATTAAGCAAGTATGTAAAAGAGCCCTTATAATGACCCAGAAAATTCCCATCCCGGTTCAAATCACGTGTTAATATAAAAGAGTTCAGCAGCCTCTCTTTCCAAAGTAGTGTGAAAATTCCTCTTCGGTAAGACTCAAACTCTTAAGTTTTTTGTAGGAGAGAACAGGCCTGTCACCTAGGGCCTTCTGGAGTGTGGCATCCTGATTAAGGATAGGTTGTAGGTCTTTAATAATTCATTGCAGTGGTTTGAGTTGGGGGCTGTAGGTAATGACTAGTGGTGTTCTGTTCTTGGCTTTTTTGGGCCGATCTTGGAGTAGCTGGTCTCTGGGTATTCATCTGGCCCTGTCAATTTGTTTTTTATTTCTCCTGGTGGGTAATTCAGGTTTATGAATATTCGTTTATAGGTTTATAAACGTTCATTTGTTTATAGTTTTATGAATAAAATACAAACTCAACTCAAACCACAGGTTAGTCACAGAATCACAGGCACATTCTCATTTTCCTCAACTAACATCATATATGCCATCGTGTGCCAACAATGCCCAGATGCTTTGTATATTGGACAGACTTCTAACTCCCTTAGACAAAGAGTTAATGGGCACAAAACAGACATAAAAACACTCCTGATTCACAAACTGGTCAGCTGACATTTTAATAGAGCTGGCCGTTCTGTTAATGACTGAAGAGTTTGCATCTGACTGAAGAGGAATTTTCATACTACTTTGGAAAGAGGCTGCCGAACTCTTTTATAGTCAAATTTGACACGTGGTTTGAACCAGGATGCAAATTGTCTGGGTCATTATAGGGGCTCTTTGGCATATGTGGCGTCATCTAATTCTTGACCTCCCACACACATACCCCCGCCCTTCTACTCTCTGATTTTTGTTTAGATAAGCCCAGCAAGTGCCTGCTGAAGATCCTCTTGGGAACAGAACTGTTTGGGTATCTGAATAAATACATTTTTAATATTTAGGCTTGATTGTGTGAGTTGCTGAAGTCAGTGGAACCTGGATGCGTGCTGCATATCCAGAGTGGGTTTTCCTTTTGTTGGCAAGGCAGGAGCCATTTAGAAGTGAGGCTTTATAGATAGCTGTATCTAAACTCCTACAGCAATATTTTGGAGTCTTAATTATTGATGCAGCAGACTGAAAACTGTATGGCAGCTTCACTTAAGTAAACACTGATGCCATTTACCAGTTGTTTTTATGATACCAGTGGGGAACAGCTCAGAAGAACATCTTAGAGAGATGTCAGTGAAACTTTCATTAGCACTGGAATAATTAAGTGATGTTAAAATATTTGCTCCCAGTGTCCGAGAGATGAGTTGGTTAGTTCTCAATCAGAACTGCCTATGAAATGGCAGCCCTTTTCCACAGAGGAATGTTGCACCAGTATAAGTTAATTTAAACAAATTTAAACTGGTTTGGGTAACTTTAATTTTAGCTTAAGGTACAAGGTTCATGAAGACCTATGAGTTATGTGAATATTATCTCTCCATGTGAATACTCTTCTTTTTGTTTTCAATTCAACTTCAACTCCCTTCCAAAAATATAAACTAACCCCCAATACACTCATATCAGAGCAAGTATCCACACAGTATGGTATCACTAATATTGGTCATATCTTGGGTTATAGTGGGAGATTTTCCCAATATGGATTAAGCTCATGATAATTGGCAACAGGCCTAAATGAAACTGAAATAAAATGAAATACCATCAGAGTGGTTTTCTTGTTGAAGGGTAACTTTCCCTATGTTAATTAGTAACATATCTATATACTATCAAAACAAAAAAGCAGTAAAGTAGCCCTTTAAAGACTAACAAAATAGTTTATTAGGTGAGCTTTCGTGGGTCTGTCCCACGAAAGCTCACCTAAGAAATTAGTTTGTTAGTCTTTAAAGGGCTACTTGACTGCTTTTCCCTATGTTGCTGAGTCTGCAAGAAAACAATCCTTTCAGGTTGGAAGAGCATTTAAAATAAGCCAGCCTCCTGTTTTTGGAAGAGAGGCTAGAAGTACTTACTAAAAATGTAAACTAGGAGTGAGCAGCCACACTCTACAGGGGCTGCCATATTCAGTGAAGTTTACAGGAGTTTTGTATCCTCTGACTGAACTTGAAAGCTGCCTTCATACTTAATATTAAACAAAGCAGGTCCCTTAACAGGTATTTTAAAGGCATTAAACCTCAGTGTGAGTTTGTTAAAACATTTTAGGCTTGTTCACACTGCCAGGTGCAGCTGGAAATGAAAATAGAAAAAGATCACCTTTCTTCTGAGTCTGACACTTTCTTACCCAAAGCATCTATGCTAGAGGAAGTAGAACAAACCAGCAGTCATGTAGGACTATGACTGCTGGTTGGTTCTGTTTGAATAGACAAACACAGCTATCTCTCTGTTCCCTAGAGGAAACAGAGTGGTATGAAAACACCCCTGTGGCATTCATGTGCCTGTACCTGTAAATTCCAATGTCTGTGTGCACAAGTGTCAGAAGACTCTTTATGAGCAGTGCCTGTTGGGTAGCTTGTAGTGCCCCCTGTGGTGACATTTCCCCATTAGGGCTGATTTCTCAGACTCTGCCTACAGATGGAAGCTGAGGTAGAGTGTAAGGTATATTTCACAGTGCACAATTGTTGGCCTTGATTTAGCTCCTATGTAAGGCCAATGGACCAGGTTTTGCAAGGCAGTCTGAGAATATTGTTACTTGGATGGATTATGACCAAGGGACGTGATGAACAATGTCTGGAAACACTGAAAAGAATATTAAAATCTTAGAATACATGCTCTGAATTAGAATTTTTCAAGGACTCATAGTTCCACAACGGTTACATAACTCACAGGAGAAGATTAAAGTAGTATGCAAAGCTGCACTGGCAGAGACACTCACAACTTAGATCATTTCTATGATTTGTCAACTATGATAGCTGAACTATACCAAACCTAGAAACTGAATTGTACCCTTTAAACTATTTTTACTTCAGACTAGTCAAAAGGGAGTATGGTCATGTTAATGTAAAAATGCTGTCCTGGAAACAAAACAAGTAGCTTTACAAATCCTTAACAGCCTAAGCCTATAACATTGGAGTTGAAAGAACAAAAGCAGATGCAAATACTGATGTGCTCTCCCAACTGCTCTTGCTAGTGGAAGGGTGACCTATAATAAAGCCAACTGTCCTATTGTTGAGTGAGTTTGAGTGTTCCCTGCAATGTGTAGTTTGGTCAAGCAAGTCCTTTTCATGCATGCAAAAGTGATCTTGGTATACATCAGAGGTGGTGTGTGAAGAATATGTTGTTCTACGTGATAAACGGAGCACAAGAATCTTCACTGTTCCATGTAGGTCACCTAAGAGTAGTAATAATGAAAGCACTTGCCAGAAGTTTTGTAGGGTGGCCAAGCATGGAGCAGCTAATGGGTCAGAGTGCTAGGGACTGTTCAGGAGTCTAACAGCTGTAGGTTGGGCCCATGCTGGCACCATTTACACCTCTAGGAGTATATGCACACAGTAAACCCTCAATTTAATGAACCTGATAAACAGACTTTAGAAATAACAGGTGTCTGCCAGCTCCTCCCTCACCCCACAAAATAAATGCCAGAGACTTGCTGCAGCCGCCACTGGGGCTGGAGGAGCTTTCACATGGCTGGGGTTGGAAGGCCCACCACAGAAGCGGGAGCCGAGGGGGGTGGGGCTGCAGTGGGGCACAGGAGTTCTCCTCCCCCAGCCTGGTGTGCGTGCAGCACGTTGGTGTCTGGCTACTGCTGCCAGCAGTGGCGCTGAGCAGCAGCCGTGGGGTTGAGGCTGCTGGGGGCAGCCTCACTTCACCTTCATGCGGGTGGCTCGGAGCTGGGGGCTGGAGGAGCTGCAGTGCTGAGAGCTCAGGAGGTGGAAGGAACCAGGCTGGTGTTTAGCTCCTCTGCTAGGGAGAGGGAGGTGTGAGGGGAAGAACGGGGCAGGAGGGGGAAGGGAAGTGGGGCAGAGCACAGAAGTGAGTGATGGGCTGGTGAGGTCAGTGCACCATGACACAGTACAAGCATTCACATATAACAGACTCTGGCATTAACCAACACCACTTCCCCCATTAGTCAATTAAATTGGGTGTTTACTGTATTGATTTGTGGCCCTTTTTTTTTAATGTATGACCATTCCAAATGCCCAGATGTTTTTTGTATAAAGCTAGCACAGCTGCACAGACAATAAATAGAAAACCTTTGAAGTCTGTAAGACCTGGCCTGCAAGAGCAAGCTGTGTGACAACACCCCTCAGTTCAGATGATGTTCAGCAGTTCATAAAGAAAACAAGCATTAGATACACCACCTCAGCACCATGTTGCTTCCCTGGGTCAAAAGGTTTGTATGAACTGTGAAGCAGGCCCTGTGATTGATGATGGGGAGAAGGGGTCATTACAGCAGAAGCTGCCACACTTGTTTGTAGCGTGTACTGCCTTTCAATACACAACAAGCCAACCCCTTGCAATGCTGCCTATGGGCTGAAATCTCAGGTCACATGGTCCAGATCCACAGCCTTGCTGAAGTCAAGATATACAACATCTACTGCTTTCCCTCAACCACAATGCTTGTCACTTATCAAAGGAGGATTTTAGCTTGGATTGACATAATTGCCTCGACGCATCTACATTGACTGTCACTTATCACCTTTATCTTCTAGGTGGAGGTGAGGAACATATGGCCTGGGGGGCCAATGCAGCTCATGACTTGCCTGGATCCAGCTTGCAAGGCCTGGGACTTGACCCCATCCCTGCCAGAGGGAAGCCCATGCTGGTACTCCAGATCCATGGCCCTGCTGCATGTCTGTAGTGTAAGTGCTGCCTCCCCTCTGCAGGGATGGGGGGAGCCCCAAGCCTCATGGGCTGGACCCAGTCCCTGGACTCTGTCTGGTGGTGGGACGAACTGATTGCACACTGCAGCTTGCCCTCGTCCCAGCTGGGGAAAGAGCAGTACGGGCAAGTGCTTTGTTCCTGCTGCTCCCATTGGCCAGAATCCTGGGCCAGGGGAGCAGCGGGGAGTGGTAGGGGCTTCAGAGCCACATGTCATGGAATCAGAGAACCCTAGGGCTGGAAGTGTCCTCGGGAGGTCATTGAGTCCAACCCCCTGACCAAAGCAGGACCAACCCCAGCGAAGTCATGCCAGCCAGGACTATGTCAAGCCATTGGAAATGAAGATTCCGCCACCTGTCTAGGTAACACATTCTAGTGCTTCACTCTCCTGGTGAAAGTTTTTCCCAGTATCTGACCTCCACCTCCACCTCTGTAACTTTAGACCAGGAATTCCCAGCCTATGGGCTGGGACCCAAACGGGTTGCGATTACATGTGGTAAGGGTCACCAGCGTCTTAGAGAAGCCATTTGCTGCTCCTTAACACTGCCACATCCAGCAGCTATCTCTATCAACACAGAAGCAATTAGGCATTACAAAGACAGTTTCCCCACCTTTAATATTTGAAAACAACCTGGCAAGCCACTCGCAATAAGTAATGGACTTTTGCAGTAAGTAATTTTTGCCTTCACTCCACCCTTCCCTGCTTTTGCGCTCCTCCTTCTGTTTTACGTAGCTGATTTGTCAGGTTTCTCTTTTTCTTGTTTGTATCTTCCCCAGCCCCCGAGTGTGACTCATGCAGTTCCTCCAGCCTCTGTGTGATCCTCCCAGCTCCCTGCCCCCAGCCATGAGTATCTTTCCCAAGTCTCTGAGTGTGGACCCTCCAGTCTTTGAGTGTGACTCTCCCCAGCCTGAGTGTGGACCCTCCAGCCCCTGACTGTGATTCCCCCAGCCCCTGAGTGTGGCTTCCCAACCTCTTAACCCCCAATTATGGCCCCCCCCAGTCCCCCAGACTCTCCCGCCTCTGAGTGGGGGTTTAAGCTGTAATAAATGTAGTGTTATTAATTTATTATTATTAATGTATTTTCCCCTTTTCTATGAACTAACTACTATAAATATATAAACACGAGGAGGCACAATTTTATATTTTTGCCTCAGGTGCACAATCAGCTCGTTCCAGCACTGCTCCCCCAACCACTGTGGTTTTGAATTGCCTTGGTCACCAAGTCTTCCTGAATCGTCAAAATGGGTCCCCAACTGGAAAAGGTTGAGAACTGTTTTATGGACAATTGCTCCTTGTTCTGCCATCCATTGCTACTGAGAATAGCCTCTCGCCATCCTCTTTAGAGCCCCCTATCAGGAAGTCGAAAGCTGCTATCAAATCACCCCTCACTCTTCTCTTCTGCAAACTAAATAAGCCCAAGTCCCTCAGCCTCTCCTCATAGGGCATGTGCTCCAGACCCCTATTCATTCTTGTTGCCTTTCACTGAACCGTCTCCAATGCATCCACATCCTTTCTATACGGGGGGGCCCAGAACTGGATGCAATACTGCAGATGTGGCCTCAGCAGTGCCAAGTAGAGGGGACTAATAACTTCTCTAGATCTGCTGGCAATGCTTCTCACAATGCACCCCAATATACCTTTAGCCTTCTTGGCTACAAGGGCACACTGTTGACTCATATTCAGCCTCTCATCCAGTGTAATCCCCAGGCCCTTTTCTGCTACTTAGCCAGTCAGCAGCCAGCCTGTAACAGTGCTTGGGATTCTTTCATCCCAAGTGCAGAACTCTGTGTTTGTCTTTGTTGAACCTCATCAGATTTCTTTTGGACCAATCCTCCAATTTATCCAGGTCACTCTGGACCTTATCCCTAACCTCCAGTGTGTCTATTTGACCCCCTAGCTTAGTGTCATCTGTGAATTTGCTGAGGGTCCATCCTCTCATCCAGGTCATCCTCTCCTTTGCAATCCATATTCTCATCCAGGTCATTAATAAAGATGTTGAACAATACCAGCCCTAGAACCGATCCTTGGGGCACTCCACTTGAAACCAGCCACCAACCAGATGTAGAGGCATTGATCACTATCTGTTGGGCCTGACTGTATAGCCAGATTTCTATCCATCATTCAGTCCATGCATCTAATCTATGCTTCCTTAACTTGTCGGCAAGAATGTTGTGGGAGACTGTATCAAAGGCTTTGCTAAAATCAAGGTATATCACATCCATTGACTTTCTCATGTCCACAGAGCCAATTACCTCATCATAGAAGCTAATCAAATTGGTCAGGCATAACTTGCCCTTGGTGAATCCATGTTGACTGCTTTTCATCACTTTCCCCTTTTCCAAGTGCTTTAAAATGGATTCCTTGAGGATCCCCTCCATGATTTTACTAGAGACTGAGGTAAGTCTGACCGGTCTATACTTCCCTGGATTATCCTGCTATCCTTTTTTTGTAGATACATTTGTCTTTTTCCAATCATTCAGGAGCTCTCCCAGTCTCCATGAGTTTTCAAAGATAATAGCCAAAGGCTCTGTAATGACATCTGCCAATTCCCTCAGTACCCTTGGATGCACTAAATCTGGATCTGTGGATTTGTGCATGTCTAGCTTTTCTAAATAGCTCTTAACTTGTTCTTTCCCCCATGAGGGCTGCCCACCTCCTTCCCATACTGCATCGCCTGGTACAGTAGTCTGGAGCTGAACTTGTCCATGAAGACTGAGGAAGAAAAAGCATTGAGTGCTTCAGCCTTTTCCTCATCATCTGTCACCAGGTTACTTCCCTCATCCAGCAGCGGCCCCATTCCCTCCCTGATAATCCTCTTATTGTTAACATGCCTGTAGAAACCCTTCTTGCTGCCCTTCATATTCCTTACTAGCTGCAGTTCCAATTTTGTTTTCATTTTTCTGATTCAGTACTAGGCATCCTTTGATCCCGAGGGATCATGGGTTTGCGCCCCAACTGGACTGATTCGAGCAGCATCTTCTGTGGCTGTGCAATCCAATCTGGGAGTGGCAGTTCTTTCCGCACTGTGAGCAGCAGTAGGCAGATGTCACTCTGGTATCACGGGCACAGATCTTCCTGAAGGCTCTCCTGTCGTCTGCTTCCTTCACCAAGGTAGTTTCACACATAGCAAGAGCTTCCTTCGGCATGCCTGTCTGAGGCAAGTGAATGCCAGGTGTTCACACTGATAGAGAGAGCGCTGAGGTCATGCTTGCACATGTCCTTGTAGCGCAATTTAGGTCGCCCTTTCAGCCTCTGTCCAGATGCCAGTTCGCCAAAGAGGAGGTCCTTCGGTATTCGTCCATCCGTCATGCATGAGACATGGCCCAGCCAGCGCATATGCCTCTGTTTGAGAAGGGTGACCATGGAGGCAGTGCCTGCCTTCTCAAGCACTGCACTATTGGGAACCTTGTCCTACCATGAGATACCAAGTATGCGCCTAAGGCAGTGCATGTGGAATGTGTTGAGCCGCTGCTCTTGTTTTGAGCACAAAGTCCATGTTTCACTGGTGTGCAGCAGTGTGCTCAAAACACAGGCTGTGTACACCTGCACCTTGGTGTGTACAGTGAGCTTATTGTTAGCCCATACGCTCTTCTCAGCCTGGAGAACGTTGTGGCGGCTTTTCCAATGCGCTTGTTGATCTCGTTATCAAGCGACAAGTTGTCCGAGATCGTCGAGCCTAGGTACACGAACTCATGGACGACTTCCAGTTCGTAGTCTAGCACACTGATAGATGGCTCGTTACCCACGTTTTTGGCCCATCACCTAGGTCTTCTTTAAGCTGATTGTGAGGCCAAATTCCGTGCATGCATCTGCAAAGTGAGTTATGAGTGATTGCAGTTCCTGCTGAGTGTGAGCGGCAATAGCTGCATCATTAGCAAAAAGGAACTCCCTTAGACACTTTGTAAGCACCCTGGTCTTTGCTCTAAGCCTCGACAGCTTGAAGAGGTTGCCATCCATTCTTGTGCGAAGTCGTGTCTGTCTAATCTATTAGAATTCTTTGAAGGGGTTAATAAACATGCGGACAAGGGGCACCCAGTGGACATAATATACCTAGATTTCCAGAAAGCCTTTGACACGGTCCCACACCAAAGGCTTTTATGTAAATTAGGTGGTCATGGGATAGGAGGAAAGGTCCTTTCATGGATCGGGAATTGGTTAAAAGACAGAAAACAAAGGGTTGGAATAAATGGTAAATTTTCACAATGGAGGGGGGTAACTAGTGGTGTTCCCCAGGGGTCAGTCCTGGGACCGATCCTGTTCAACTTGTTCATCAATGATCTAGAAAATGAGGTAAGCAGTGAGGTGGCAAAGTTTGCAGATGACACCAAGTTGTTCAGGACAGTCAAAAGCAAAAGGGATTGTGAAGAACTACAAAAAGATCTCAGCAAACTGAGTGATTGGGCAGCAAAATGGCAAATGAAATTTAATGTGGGTAAGTGTAAGGTAATGCATGTTGGAAAAAATAACCCAAATTACACGTACTACATGATGGGGTCAAATTTAGCTACGACAGATCAGGAAACGGATCTTGGAGTTATAGTGGATAGTTCTCTGAAGACATCCACGCAGTGTGCAGCGGCAGTTAGTAAGGCAAATAGGATGTTAGGAATTATTAAAAAAGGGATCGATAATAAGACAAAAGATATCATACTTCCCCTATATAAAACTATGGTACGCCCACATCTCGAGTACTGCGTGCAGATGTGGTCTCCTCACCTCAAAAAAGATATATTGGCATTAGAAAAGGTTCAGAAAAGGGCGACTAAGATGATTAGGGGCTTGGAAAGGGTCCCATATGGGGAGAGGCTAGAGAGACTGGGACTTTTCAGTTTGGAAAAAAGGCGATTGAGGGGCGATATGATAGAGGTATATAAAATCATGAATGGTGTGGAGAAAGTGAATATAGAAAAATTATTTACCTTTTCCCATAATACAAGAACTAGGGGACACCAAATGAAATTGATGGGTAGTAGGTTCAAAACTAATAAAAGGAAATTTTTCTTCACACAGCGCACAGTCAACCTGTGGAACTCCTTGCCTGAGGAGGCTGTGAAGGCCAGGACTCTATTAGGGTTTAAAAAAGAGCTTGATAAATTTTTGCAGGTTAGGTCCATAAATGGCTATTAGCCAGGGATAAAGTATGGTGCCCTAGCCTTCATAACAAGGGCAGGAGATGGATGGCAGGAGATAAATCACTTGATCATTGTCTTCTGTTCTCCTTCTCTGGGGCACCTGGCATTGGCCACCGTCAGCAGATGGGATGCTGGGCTTGATGGACCTTTGGTCTGACCCAGTATGGCCGTTCTTATGTTCTTATGACAGATGGCCTCTGTAGCAGTTCTGAAGGCATATTTGAGCAAAACTGCAAAGAAGATGCTGAACAGTGTTGGAGTCAGCACACACCCCTGCTGCACTCTGCTGAGAATCTCAAAGGGTTCAGATGTGGATCCGTCGTATACGATGGTCCCCTTCATGGAAGGCCCTAATACTGAGCAGAGTTGGGGGACAGCCGATCTTAGCTAGAATCGCAGACCAACCTTTTCTGCTGACGAGGTCAAATGCCTTGGTCAGGTCGATGAAGGCAATATAAAGAGGTTTGTTCTGCTCCCTGCACTTTTCTTGCAGTTGCCTAACAGAGAAGACCATGTCTATGGTGGACTGTTCAGCTCTGAACCCACACTGAGACTCAGGGTAGACTCTCTCCGCAAGGACATTGAGCCTCTTCAGAACAACGCATGCGAATAGCTTCCCCACAATACCGAGAAGGGAGATGCCGTGCTAGTTGTTACAATCGCTTTTGTCACCCTTGTTCTTGTAGACAGTAACAATGTTAACATCCCTCATATCTTGCGGTACGCTGTCCAGCATTCTCCAGCCATATATTTATACTCCTCCTAAATTTATCTGTCCAAGTTTCCACTTCTTATATGCATCCCTTTTGAGTGCAAACTCACGAAGGATTTCCCTGGTAAGCCAATCTGGATGCCTATCATATTTGCTTTCTTTAACTGCACAGCAGGATGGTTTGTTCTTCTTCGAGTGTCCCCGTGGGTGCTCCACATTAGGTGTCGGGCTCGCCGGCGCCGCAGATCGGATCTTCCAAGCAGTTTCTGCCGGACCGCGCATGCGCCGGTGCACGCCGCTCCCCCACGCGCTCCCAGCCATGTGCGCGATCCGGTCCCTGCCAGTTCCTCTTAACCGCCGTCGGCTGCAGACGGAATCCAACTAGGCTAAGGCCAAGTAGCGTATTCAACGACTTTATCTGTTTTTCTTTAAAGTTTTTTTCAGGCACTTAGGCTACTATAAGCTAGCCGGTTGTTATTTTGTAAAAAAAAAAAAAAAAAAAAAAAAAACAACAACGAACAAGCTACGAGAGGGACAGCTCAGCCAGTCCCAGTAACAAGCGCCGGAGGCCAGGAGCTAGGGCCATCAGCCCTCCTGCTAAGGCAGGCCATCGGATGGGGAAAACGGCACAAAGAAGGTGCTAAGTACCCACTTAAAAACTCAAAGACTCACCAACAATGTCCTCTTCAGGCTTAAAAAAACATGAGTCCTGCCGAGAGGCGATGCCAGTGTCCGATGGGCACAGTCTATGCATAAGGTGCCTGGGGGAGTCCCATGTGGCACAGAAATGCGCCTTCTGCGCTAAATTAGCAACCAGAGCACGAAGGGACAGGGAGATGAGGATAAAAATGCTGCTTCTTGATAAGGCCCTCCAGCCAGAAGCGCCGGAGCGGCCGCAGCAGGAGGGACCCTCCGGGGCCCTTAAAAGGAAAGCTGCCTCCCTCACTCCATCAGCGCAGAAACGGAGGAAAGTATCTCCAGCCCGATCCCTGTCGGCAGCAACAGCGAGCGGGACGGGAGGAGCAAGCAGCCCCCAGCCGCAGCAACAGCTGATCGGCGGCGGCACGGAGAGCCACGTGGAAACGGCTCAGCCTCCGATACTCAGCCAGCCACCCCGCACCGCAGGCAGGGCGGCGGCTAAACAAGCGCCGGTACCGGCGGCACCGCAGGCAGCGGCACCGACCCCCGGGGAACCGGCGGTGCAGAGAGCGCAGGCACGCAGCCTGCCGGCACCGAAGGACACCGCACATGCGGCACCGCCCTCGAGCGTGCCGAGCTCGGTGCGGACGGGGCCGGAATCCCCTTTATGCTCCCTAGCCCGATCCCTGCCAGCAGCAACAGCGAGCGGGACGGGAGGAGCCAGCAGCCCCCAGCCGCAGCAACAGCTGATCGGCGGCGGCACGGAGAGCCACGTGGAAGCGGATCAGTCTCCGATAATCAGCCAGCCGCCCCGCACCGCAGGCAGGGCGGCGGCTAAACAAGCGCCGGTACCGGCGGCACCGCGGGCAGCGGCACCGACCCCCGGGGAACCGGCGGTGCAGAGCGCGCAGGCGCGCAGCCTGCCGGCACTGGAGGACACCGCACGTGCGGCACCGCCCTTGAGC
Organism: Carettochelys insculpta; assembly: GCF_033958435.1. Taxonomy (NCBI): domain Eukaryota; kingdom Metazoa; phylum Chordata; order Testudines; family Carettochelyidae; genus Carettochelys; species Carettochelys insculpta. The sequence goes on from NC_134160.1 coordinate 19,449,264, forward strand.
GTGCCGAGCTCGGTGCGGACGCCGGAATCCCCTGTATGCCCCCCAGCCCGATCCCTGCCGGCAGCAACAGCGAGCGGGACGGGAGGAGCGAGCAGCCCCCAGCCGCAGCAACAGCTGATCGGCGGCGGCACGGAGAGCCACGTGCAAGCGGCTCAGCCTCCGATAATCAGCCAGCCGCCCCGCACCACAGGCAGGGCGGCGGCTAAACAAGCGCCGGTACCACCGACCCCCGGAAAACCGGCGGTGCAGAGCGCGCAGGCACGCAGCCTGCCGGCACTGAAGGACACCGCACGTGCGGCACCGCCTTCGAGTGTGCCGAGCTCGGTGCGGACGGGGCCGGGATCCCCTGTATGTCAGGGGCGGAGTTACCTCCTCAAGGGAGGGGGAAGACTGCACACAAGAGGGGGCATTGCAGCCCCTCTCCGCACAGGGCTGTGGAGTTGCTTTCTCACAGCCCTCCGCTATGTTGCAGACTCCAACTAGAAGGCAGAGGTCCGCCCCCAGCCTACCCGGAGCCCCCTTCTCCATTTCTGCAACCAGCCTCACCCTGGCTGGGACCATGCAGGGCATAGACACCATCGGCAATCTACTAGGGAAAAATCCCTACAAACGATCTCGTACCCGCGAGGGCAATTGCGACCGGGGACAGAGACTTAAGCATCTCAGGGGGGACTGGTTATGGAACCCCGAGATTTTTCCTCGCAAACCTCTAGTGAGAGGGTGTACCATCATCAGCAGGAACCGGAAGGGTCCAGAGAGACGTACCCCAGCGGTTCCTCGCTCTCCTCCCCGGATGAGGCTACGGCCCCGGGGGACGTCCATCCTCCGGACGATCTCAAACAGTTCCAAGAGCTGTTTTACGAGGGTGGCCTTCACGCAAGGCATCCAGACAGCAAAGGTGCAAGAGCAACACCATAAGCTCCTCAAAAATCTGAGACCTCCGGCCTCCTCCAAAATAGCAATACTGCTGATGATGCAATCTTGGAGTCTACCACTATGATATGGCAGACTCCTGCGACTATTCCGCCTGTCCACAAGAGAGCGAAAAAAAAAACAAAAAACTTCGTGCCGACGAAGGGCATGGAGTTCCTGTTTAGCCACCCACAACCAAATTCTTTGGTGGTGGAGTCGTCGCAACGTGGGGGAACAGACAAACATGCCAAAAAGCTAGAGCGGTTGGGCAGAAAGGTCTACTCCTCCTCCACGCTACTGTTGCCAATGGCAAATTACGCAGCGCATCTAGCGAACCATAATTTCGACAACCACATTAGGTTAACCTCCCTCATGGACTCGCTTCCAGAGGGCATGAAACCAGTGCTCAAGGCCATCATCCGACCATTTTATAACCAGTGGCAAAGGATCACCACAGACAAATGGGTGCTGGAGATCATAGCCACGGGGTACGCCATCCCCTCCCAGTTGCTCCCACCGCCATGACCTCCACCCGGGGCCCCACCTCCAGGAGGCCTCCCATGTAGCGAGGCTCAAGCAGGAGGTAGACCATCTCATGCTTGTAGGGGCAGTGGAAAGAGTGCTGGAGCAACTGCAAGGGAGAGGGTTCTACTCGAGGTACTTCCTCACGGGGAGGTCCATCTTAGATTTTCGAGGCCTCACCGGTACCTGCGCAAGCAACGCTTTCGGATGATCACAAACGCCTCCATCCTTACGGCACTAGATGATGGAGATTGGTTCACAGCCCTCGACTTACAAGGTCCTACCGTTTGGGCTCTCCTCAGCCCCCAGAGTCTTCACCAAGACCTTGGCAGTGGTGTCAGCCTACCTGCACAGACAGGGGGTATTTATATTCCAGTATCTGGATGACTGCCTACTCAAAGGGGCCTCGAAGGAGGAGGTACTACGCATAATATGTGTCACAGCAGGCACGTTCTCTTCGCTCGGCCTGCTTATCAATCTGACAAAATCAAAGATAGACCCCACACAGGACATAGAGTTCGTAGGGGCACGCATAAATTCTATTACAGCGAGGGCGTATATACCAGAGACTCGCTTTCGGGCCATCGGCTCCCTTGCGCAAGGCTTCACCTTCAGCCCTATGGTGCCGGTTCTGACGTGCTTACAGCCGCTGGGCCACATGGCAGCAGCGACGTTTCGTAGAACAGAACGCCAGGTTACACATGCGCAGCATGCAGCATTGGCTGGCGAGCGTATACAAACCGGCAGCACACACTGTTCACAGGATGGCGTCGCCCACAACAGAGGTGCGCAAATCCCTGCAATGGTGGGTAAACCCCGGGAACCTGCTAACAAGGGTACCCTTCCACCAACCACACGTATTGGTTTTTCTTACTACAGATGCCTCCCTCATAGGGTGGGGAGCACACATGGGCGAAGAGGTGACGCAAGGGCTGTGGTCCTCCATGGAGCAGTCACGGCACACAAATATACTGGAGCTCAGAGCAGTGTTCAACGCCTGGAGACACTTTCGAGACCAAATGAAAGGCAAGGTAGTCGGGATCAGTACAGACGATACCTCCACCATGTTTTATATAAATCGGCAAGGAGGAGCTCGGTCCCGTGCCTTATGTGTAGAAGCAGTCCGGTTGTGGAACTGCTGCATCGCCAACAATATAACTTTGAAAGCCTCGTACTTACCAGGCGCTCGCAATGTGAAGGCAGACCAGCTGAGCAGGCGTTTCGCACTCACGCACGAGTGGCAGATCCGTCCCGATCTGCTGCAACCGATTTTTCCACGCATGGGGTTTTCCCCAGATAGACCTGTTTGCTACTCAGCACAACAAGAAGTGCCCACGATTCTGCTCCAGGGCAGGACTGGGATGAGGGTCCCTGAGGGACGCCTTCGCGATCTCATGGAGGGGCCCCCTGCTTTACGCTTTCCCTCCCACAGTGCTCATCCACAAAGTGTTGCAGAAAGCCAGGAGGGAAGGAACCTGAATGATCCCAATAGTCCCAACGTGGGATCGACAGCAATGGTTCCCCCTACTCCTGCGCATGTCGGACCGGCCACCGATGTCCCCTCCGGTGGCGCTGGATCTGCTCACGCAAGCCCAGGGGTCCATAGTGCATCCGCACCCCCAAGGCCTGCGACTACAAACGTGGTTAATCCATGGCTCAGCTCCCTAGAGAGCACATGTACGGAGGAAGTGCAGCAAGTCCTAGAAAGTAGCAGGAGGACTTCCACCAGGAAGACCTACAAGCAGAAATGGACTCGCTTTACGGCATGGTGTTCTACCAAACAGCTAGCCCCCTTTCGGTGCCTATGGCTGTGATACTAGAGTATTCACTGGACCTCAAGAGAGGAGGACTCTTGCTATCCTCGTTTCAGGTCCACCTGGCCGCCATTTTGGCGTTCAGACACGAAGAGAAAGGGCACACGGTGTTCGCCCATCCCATGGTTACCAGGTTCTTCAAAGGGCTGGTAAGCCTATACCCCCCCTCAGAAACCACTTCCACCTCTGTGGAACTTGGACCTGGTGCTTAATGCGAAAAGGGGACCACCGTTCGAGCCTTTGGCCACGGTTTCCCTCTGCCTCCTTATGATGAAGACGACCTTTCTTCTTGCAATCACGTCAGCTCGCAGGGTGAGCGAGCTTGAGGCAGTTATGGCAACGCCACCCTGCACTGTTTTTCCAAGGAGGTGGTAACCATACGGCTGCATCCAGCCCTTGTTCCTAAAGTTTCTTTCAGAGTTTCATACTAACGAACCTATTGTTTATCCAAAGCCTCATAACTCTAACAAGGAGGCGCGCCTACACCTCCTGGACGTGAGGAGGCGCTAGCTTTCTATATGGACAGGACCAAGTCCTTCCGGAGAACGGATAGGCTCCTAGTCTCTATCGCTCCCAAATCAAAAGGAGAATGTCTCTCTTCACAGAGAATCTGTAAGCACATCGTATCTTGCATAAAAATGTGCTACAAACTCAAAAAGACTCCTTTACTGGCCACGCCCAGGGCTCATTCCACTAGGGCGGTGGCAGCATCAACAGTCTTTTTTCAAGGGCGTTGCGCTAAAAGACATTTGCAGAGTGGCGACCTGGTCATCCTGTGACACCTTCGCCAAACATTACGCCCTTCACAGGGTATTCCAAGAGGATACCCGTCTCTCGGCAGCAGTCCTCTCGGGGACAAGCTGCACATAATCCGATTACCCACCTCCTATCTTGGGTTACTGCTGGGTAGTCACCTAATGTGGAGCACCCACGGGGACACTCGAAGAAGACAGAAAGGTTACTCACCATAGTAACGGTGGTTCTTCGAGATGTGTCCCTATGGGTGCTCCACTACCCGCCCATCCTCCCCGCTCCGGATCTCTGTTTAGTGTTTTGCAGGAGCATCCGAGGCGGTTGGTTAAGGAACTGGTGGGGACCGGATCGCGCATATGGCCGGGAGCGCGCGGGGGAGTGGCGCGCACCGGCGCATGCGCGGTCCAGCAGAAACTGCTTGGAAGATCCGATCTGCGGCGCCGGGCGAGCCCGACACCTAATGTGGAGCATCCACGGGGACACATCTCGAAGAACCACCGTTACTACGGTGAGTAACCTTTCTTTCCTGTGCCTTCAATAAGACTTCTTTAAAATACTGCCAGTTCTCCTGACCTCCTTTCCCTGTCATATTAGCTTCCCAGAGGATCCTGCACATCCGTTCTCTAAGAGAGTCGAAGTCTGCTCTTCTGAAATCAAGGGTCTGCATTTTACTGCTCACCTTCCTTCCTTTTGTCAGAATCCTGAAATCTAACCTCTCATGGTTGCTGCAGCCCAGGTTGCCACCCACTTCTGTTTCTCCTACTAGTTCTTCCCTGTTTGTGTGCAGCAGGTCAAGCTGTGCATGGCCCCTGGGTACCTGCACAGGGGAGCTCTTCCCCATCACCCTCACACCCCTCCCTGTGAAGACCCCCACCCCAAAGCCACTCTTGCACCCCACCTCCTGTCAAGACACTCTGCCCCTAGTCTGCTGCTCTACCCCCACGCACCCAGAGTTCTCAGCCCCCAGGCCTTTCTTGCACCCCTCTCCCACCCAGATCCCCACCCCACTCCTGCAGATCAACTCTTGCCCAGACACCCAGCCTCCAGCCTGCTTCTGCACCCACGCTCCCACCCAGCCACCCCTATTCCTTACACACCCAGCCCCAGCCCAATTCTGCACCCAACCTCCCCCACAGACCATTCACATGCATCCTCCTCCCCTTCCTGCACACTGACCCCTCATTTGATCCCACCACAGAGGCTATCATGGGCCCATAAAATTTACTAGCTCTGGGTCCCCAGAAGCCCTGAACTTTGATCTTCCCTCTTCTCTCTGTGGGTCTGGAACGTGAAGGAAGTCACTTATGTCAGTCGGGGCCACGTCAGTGAAGGTTGGTGGTTTGGGAGGAGGTTGGGTTATTTTTGTGTTTGCTTCTCACTTTTGTGTAGCTCCCCCCATTGATATTTCTGTGGGTCAGTGGCCTGACCCCAAAAGGTTACAAATTGATTGTTTGATTATTTGCTCCATTACCTTTCAGGTCCCAAATTTCAGCTGGCTATCTCTAATTCCCTGAATTGTCCCTGTTCCCAGCTTTGTAGATAGATACTATATTCATAGCATCATAGAACAATAGAGCTGGAAGAGACCTAAAAAAGCCATCAAGTCCAACCCCCTGCCCTAGGCAGGACCAAGCCCATCAGATCAGCCCAGCCAGGGCTTTGGCGAGGCGAGACTTAAACACCTCCAGGGATGGAGACTCCACTACTTCCCTGGGTAGACCATTCCAATGCTTCACCACCCTCCTAGTGAAAAAGATTTTCCTAATGTTCAACCTGGGCCTTCCCAAGCTCAACTTGAGACCACTGTTGCATGTTCTGCCATCTGTGACCACTGTGAACAGTCTCTCTCCAGCCTCTGTGCAATCTCCCTTTAGTAAGCTGAAGGCTGTTATCAGTGCCCCACCTCAGTCTTTCTTCTGCAGACTAAACAGTCCCAATTCCCTCAACCTTTCTTCAAAGGTCGTATGCTCCAGCCCCCTAATTATTTTGATCCCCCTCCACTGGACCGTCTCCAGTGTATCCACATCCTTCCTATAATTGGGGGCCCAGAACTGGACACAGTACTCCAGATGTGGCCTCATCAAAGCCGAATAAAGAGGACTAATCACTTCTCTGGATCTATGGAAATGCTCCTCTTGATGCAACCTAATATGCCATTATCCTTCTTGGCTACAATGGCACACTGTTGACTCATGTCCAGCTTCTTATCCACTACAACTCCCAGGACCTTTTCTGCAGAACTTCTACTCAGCCAGTTGGACCCCAGCCTGTAACAATGCTTGGGATTCTTCTGGCCCAAGTGCAGGACTCTGCACATGTCCTTATTGAACCTCATCGGATTTCTTGCAGCCCAGTCTTCCAATTTGTCTAAGTCAATCTGGACCCTATCCTGACCCTCCAGCTTATCTATCTCTCCCCCAGCTTAGTGTCATTCGCAGACTTGCTGAGGGTGCAATCCAACCCCTCATCCAGGTCATTGATAAATATGTTGAACAGAACAGTACCCAGAACCGAACCTTGGGGCACTCGACTAGAAACCGACTGTCATGCCAACATCGAGCCATTGATCATTACCCACTGGGCCTGACCTTCTTGCCAGCTTTCTATCCATCTTACCGTCAGTTTATCCAATCCACATTCCTTTAACTTGCTGACAAGAATATTGTGGGAGACCGTAGCAAAAGCTTTGCTAAAGGCAAGATAAATCACATCCATTGATTTTCCCCTATCCACAGAGGCAGCTGTCTCATCACAGAAACTAGTCAGATTGGTCAGGCATGACTTGCCCTTCATGAATCCATGCTGACTATTCCTGATCACTCTCCCCTCCTCCACGTGCCTCAAAATGACAAAATATTGCCCTCTTCCAGTCCTGTGGGATGTCTGCTGTGCTCCACAAGTTCTCAAAGATAATTGCTAATGGCTTGGAGATCTCTTCAGACAGTTGTTTAGGTATTTTAGGGTGCAGTTTATCAGGCTCTGCCAAGTTGAAGACATCAAACTTGTCTAAGTAATTCTTAAAGAATCAGGCACTGGAGTATTCGTCTCACTGCGATCCAGTTTAATGACTAAACATCACCAGCATCACTTCATTCTACCAAAAAATACACTAAACAGTCATCTGCAATTGCCGAGCCAGTAGCTGAGTCTTTCCTTGTTGCTGACATGAAGACCAGTGTATGGATACCTGAGGCATGGGTGCAAGGTGTGGGCTGGGTTCCCAAGAATAGCAACTGGCATTTCAATATTACAAATAGTAATCAGCTGGGTGGGAAAGAGTGTTCCTGCCTGAACCCTTTGGAACAGTCTTGTGTTCGCAAAGACACATGTGCTATGCACCTTCTCTGCCCAACCCACAATGATATGATGGAAGCGTTCCAAGTAACTGGCCAGTGCTTGCTCAATCAGGGAAAAGCAGCCCTTTTTGTTGACATACACTGGCAAGGAGGTCTGGTGCCAAAATAGGGTGATGCCTTTCCTCCATCACTCCCCTGGAATTTGGGATCATTGTTGCATATCTACCCACTGTAGGTGTGGGCAATAAGTTTTGATGGAATTTGGTAAGTGACCAAGGGCTGCCCTTTTCTCTGATAATAGTGGAGGGCTGTGGTGTCTGGGACGGAGGGTGGGTACAGGAAGGCACTCTGGGTATGGGATTGCGGTGCAGTAGGGGTGTATGTTGGGTGGGTGGATTCAGGAGAGGGTTCTGATCTGGGGGAGGGGAGTAGGAAAGGGTGCAGGGTCTGGGAGAGAGTTGTGATCAGGAAGGGGTGCAGAGGATTTGGGCTGTGGCTTGGGGCAGGGAGTTGCGGTATGAGAGGGGCTGGGGGTACCTGATGAAGGCTCTGGCCTTGAGGCATTTCCTTTAGGTGGCCCCTGGCCAGTAGCCCAACAAGACCCAGGGACACACTGCCTGCTAGCCATATCCCCCACATGCTGCTCAGAGCAGCCAACTGCTGGGGCCAGCATATGCATCTGTGGGTGGCATGCCCCTCCCTGTGCTGCTGCACATGCCTGCAAGTACAGCCCAGGCAGCCCCCCTTGGCCAGGAACTCCCACTTCCTCCCCATTCCATTTCCTTTTCCGTCCTAGTAGGCCAGTGGAGCAGCTGGGTACCACTGGATCTGGCTGAGCTTTGGGGGCAGTTCCCCCTCCCCATACTACACCTATGGCCCATACAGCTGGACTCAATCCTGCACAGGAGAGAGGGATGCTACTGGGCCTGATCCTGGGGGGTGTCAACACTGCTGGGCCTGATCCTGGGTGGGAAGCTACTACCACTGATCCTGATCCCGGAGAGGGTGCTGGTGCCACTGGGTCAGATCCTGGGGGAGGCGGACCAAGCTTATGCCACTGAGCCTGAAGCTGCACTACCCCATTTTTGCACTGTCGCTGGCTTTGTGCACTGGGGCTCTCTGGCCTGGCTTAGTTATGGCCTTGGGGGTCAGCCAGGCCCTGTGGTCTCTCATAGAGCAGCCTTGGTGGAGGAGGGTTCATGGGAGGAAGATTTGCCAAGCCTCAGAGCTGGCTGTGGTTAAGGTCAGATTAGTGAGCCCTGGCCAGTCCCAGTTGGAGAGGATCCTTCTGTGTGTTCTGGGAGCTGTTGGGAGGAAAACAGGCCACCACTGCCCTCACTGCATGCTCCTGTCCCCTGGCCTGCCACATGCACCAATGCCACTCTGAGCAGCACTGTGCCAACCAGACATGCTGCCAGCCTCAGGAAATCCAGTCTCTGGCATCCAGCATGTGTCTTGGGGCAGATGCTTGGGTCATGCACTGACCTTATCCTTGAGTGCTCCGTAAGCATCTCAAGCATCCAGTGGTCCTACTGGTTGTTTAGCAAGCTTCCTGCTTCTGATGTACTTAAAATTTTTTTTGCTATTAGTTTTTGACTCTCTGGCTAGCTGGTCTTCAAATTCTTTTTTGGCCTTCCTAATTACATTTTTACACTTCACTTGACAGGGTTTATGTTCCTTTCTATTTTCCTCACTTGGATTTAACTTCCATTTTTTTAAAGGATGCCTTTGTCACTTACTGCCTCTTGTACTTTTTTGTTTAACCACAGAGGCACTTTTTGGTTCTCTTACTACATTTCCTAAATTGGGATATACATTTAAGTTGAGCCTCTATTATGGTGTCTTTAAAAAGTTTCCATGCAGCTGGTAGGGATTTCACTGAGGTACTGTACCTTTTAATTTCTGTTTAACTAACTTCCTCATTTTTGTGTAATCCCCCTTTCTGAAATTAAATACAACAGTCTTGGTCCACAGTAGTATTTTCCCAGCCATAGGAATGTTACGTTTAATTATATTATGGTCACTATTACCCAGGGGTCCAGACACATTCACCTCTTGGACCAGATCCTGTGCTGCACTTAGTATTAAATCAAGAATTTCCTCTCCTCTTGTGGGTTCCAGGACTAGCTGCTCCAAGAAGCAGTCATTTAAGGTGTCAAGAACCTTTATCTCAGCTTCCCATCCTGAGGTGACATGTACCTGGTCTATAAGAGGATAGTTGAAATCCCCCCTTTTTGTTTTTTTTATTTTGATAGCTTCTCTAATCTCTCTGAGCATTTCACAGTCACTGTCACTGTCCTGGTCAGGTGGTCAGTAATACATACCTACCGTTATATTCTTATTAGTCAAGCTTGGAAAAGCACCAGGAAATGACAGAATTCTAGCTGAAGTCCTGAAGGCAAACAAGGCTGCGCTCTTCCATTCCTGTGTGATTTACTCCTAAAATGTTGGAGCACAGGTGATGTCCCACATGATGTGAGTGATGCAAACATCATCACTCTCTATAAAAACAAAGGCGACAAGGGTGACTACAACAACTACAGAGGCATCGCATTACTGAGCATCGCAGGCAAAACATTTGCCCATGTCATTCTCAAATGCCTGCAAAAACTCACAGATTGATTCTATCCAGAAACATAATGTGGCTTTATGGCTGGCAAGTCAACAATGAACATGATTTTATCACTGTGACAACTACAGGAAAAATGCAGAGAACAAGGAAAGCCATTATTCATAGCACGTGTGGACTTAAAGGCATTTGACACAGTTAGTAGATCAGCATTATACAGAGTATTAACCACAATTGGCTACCCACCAACCCTACTCAAGCTCATAACATCCTTTCACGAAAACATGAAAGCAACAGTACAATATGATGGATCTACATCGAAATTGTTTGCAATGAACAGCAGAGTCAAACAAGGGTGTGTTCTTGCCCTTACTCTCTTCACCATATTCTTCTCAGTTCTACTAAATTGCGCATTTCAAAACTCACGCAGTGATGTATTTCACCACACAAGACTAGATGACGCTCTCTACAACCTGGCAAGACTCAAAGCCAGGTCAAGAAAGTCCTCATCAGGGAACTCCACTTCGCAGATAATGCAGCTTTCCTCGCTCATAATGAAGACACGCTCCACTGATGATTCTCTATCCAGAGCCTGCAAGTTATTTTCTCTTGACATAAGCATGAAGAAAACTGTTGTCTTCACTCAAAGTATACCTCAGCAACTCAATGTCATTCTGGATAGCAGCCCACTAGATCAAAGCAGCAGAAATGTAACACTTTAAAGCCTAACAAAATGATTTATTCAGTGATGAGCTTTCAAGGGACAGACCCACTTCTCCAGATCTGTTCCATGAAAGCTCATCACCAAATAAATCATTTTGTTAGGCTTTAAAGTGCTACATTTCTGCTGGTTTGTTTTGTTGGAGTACAGACAAACATGGCTACCTCTCTGTTACTATTCACCATGCAAGGCAGCCCATTAGCAGTGGTTCAACAATTCTGTTATCTTGGATCTAGTGTCACAACAAACCTCATCTCATCTCTCATCTCTATCCCATAACCCCTTTTGAGGGTCGTTGGGGCACAGCAGATGACTTCCTAATCAACTCACTCCACCTCGTCCTGTCCTGTGCAGCTCTCTGTGACTCACTCACATTCAGGTTTGTCCACTCTTTGATGTTATCTTCCCATCTCTTCTTTTGCCTGCCTTTCCTTCTACCACCAGGTACTGTGCCTTGCAAGATGGTCTTTGAAAGGCCTGATGATCGGATGACGTGGCCATACCATCTGAGCTTGCGCTTCTGCACCACAGTGAGCAGGTCGTCATGTGGGCCTATGACATGCCTGATCCTATGTCGTACTTCTTCGTTTGTGACATGCTCAATATAAGAGGTGCCCAAAAGCCTCCTATAGCGTCTCATCTCCATGCTTTGGATCTTTTTCTGCAGTTCTGCTGTAAGGGTCCACATTTCGCAAATGTACAAGAACACTGAGATGACCAGTGAGCACATCAATCTTACTTTCGATCTCAGACTGATGTTCTTGTCCCTCCAGATGGGTCTAAGTTTTGTAAGCATTGCTGTTGTTTGCACTATTCTGGAGAGGACTTCTGGTCTGGACCCCTCATCTGACACGATTGCACCTAAGTACTTGAAGCTGGACACACACTGAAGAGCTTGTCCATTCACCATTATATCCCTACTGATGCCATTGGTGTTATTGGTCATCAGTTTTGTCTTTTCTGCATTTATCTCCATTCCACAGGCTTTCGAGGTGGTATCCAGCCATTCTACCAAGCTGGCAAGTTCCTCCTCCTCCAGCTAAACCTATCCCTGGACAAAGAACTGAACATCAGAACTGGGAAGGCAGCTGTGATTTTTGGCAGACTTACAAAATGAGCATGGAACAATCCTAAGCTGACAGTGAAAACGAAGATATTAATCTACCAAGCATGTGTATTGAGTATCCTGCTACATGGTTCTGAGGCATGGACCACCTACTTGAACCAGAAGAAAAAATTGGACACCTTTCAGCTTCGCTGCCTCTGTTCTTCCCAACACAGGAATATTAAAAGTTATTATATTGTGGTCACTATTTCCAGCGGTCCAGTAACAGTTACCTCTTGGACCAGATCCTGCTTTCCAGTCAGGACTAGATCGAGAATTGACTCTCCCCTTGTGGGTTCCTGTACTAGCTGCTCCAAGAAGCAGTCATTTAAGGCCTCAAGAAATTTAATCTCTGAATCCCGTCCTGAGGTAACATGCACCCAATCAATATGGGGATAATTGAAATCTCCTATTATTACTGTGTTTTTTATTTTGATAGCCTCTCTAATCTCCCTTAACATTTCAGCATCACTATCACTGTCCTGGTTAGGTGGTCGGTAATATATTCCTAATGCCATATTCATATTAGAGGAATGAATTGTTATCCATAATGATTCTATGGAACATTTTGATTCCTTTAGGATTTTTGCTTCATTTGATTCTATATTATCCTTCACATATAGTACCACTCCGCCACCCGCACGACCTGTTCTGTCTTTCCGATATAATTTATATCCCGGTATGGCAGTGTCCCACTGATTGTCCTCATTCCACCATGTTTCTGTGATGCCTATTATGTCAACTTCCTCCTTTGATATGAGGTACTCCAGTTCACCCATCTTATTAGACAGACTCCTAGCATTTGTGTAAAAGCACTTTAAAAAACTATCACTATTTATATGTCCGCCTTTCACAGACGCGTTGGATTTTTTTATATGCGATTGTTTCACATCTGATCTTGCCCATATATTATTTCCCACGTTCCCTATCTGACTAACTTCTAGGGAATCCTGATCTATGGAGCCTCGTGTAAGAGAAGTCTCTGTCCGATCCACATGCTCCCCCGCACCAATCGGCTTTCCCCCACTTCTTAGTTTAAAAATTGCTCTACGACCTTTTTAATGTTTAATGCCAGCAGTCTGGATCCACCTTGATTTAGGTGGAGCCCATCATTCCTGTATAGGCTTCCCCTACCCCGAAAGTGTCCCCAGTTCCTAATAAATCTAAACCCCTCTTCCCTACACCATCGTCTCATCCACGCATTGAGACTCTGAAGTTCTGCCTGTCTATCTGGCCCTGCGCGTGGAACTGGAAGCATTTCAGAGAATACCACCATAGATGTTCTGGATTTCAGTCTCTTTCCTAGTAACCTAAATTGAGTAACCGTGGAGGACAGCCTATCTTGTGGAGCAGTTTGAACAGACCATCCCTGCTGACCAAGTCAAAAGCCTTGGTCAAGTCGATGAAGGCTATGTAGAGTGGCTTTCTCTGCTCCCTACACTTCTCCTGCAGCTGCCTTAGAGAGAAGACCATGTCAACGGTAGACCTCTCTGCGCGGAATCCGCACTGCGATTCGGGGTACACCCTCTCAGCAATCTTCTGGAGTCTGCCAAGGATGACAGGAGCAAACAGTTTACCAGTGATGCTTAGGAGGGAGATTCCACGGTAGTTGTTGCAGTCGCTTCTGTCTCCTTTGTTCTTATACAACGTTACAATGTTAGCGTCACGCATATCCTGTGGAACCTCACCCTCTTTCCAGCACAGGCACAGTAGCTCATGTAGGGATTCCAGGAGTGTGTCCGCGGCACATTTGTTTACCTCTGGTGGTATACCATCCTGGCCAGGGGCCTTTCCTGCTGCAATGCTCTCGATGGCTCTCTTCAGTTCATCCACAGTCAGTTCCTGATCCAGTTTGTCCATTACTGGTAGGAGCTCGACGGCATCAAGGGCTGAGTCAACCACAACGTTCTCACGTGAGTTCAGCTCGGAGTAGTGCTCAACCCAGCGCTCCATGTGTTTGGCTTTGTCAGCGATGACTTCACCAGATTTGGATTTCAGAGGTGCCATCTTGTTCTGGGTGGGTCCTAATGCCTTCTTCATACCCTCGTACGTTCCTCTGAGATGACCAAAGTCAGCACAGGTCTGGATGCTGCTGCATAGCTGGAGCCAGTGGTTGTTGGCACAGCACCTAGCTGTCTGCTGTACTGTTCTTCTGGCCTCTCTAAGCGCTTGCTGGGTACTCTGGCTCGGTGGGCGTTTGTACTCCAGGAGTGCAGCGTGTTTCTTTTCAATGACTGGAATCATCTCATCAGAGTTAGCTTCGAACCAGTCGTTCGTGTTTCTAGCTCTTCTTCCAAACACCGACAAGGCCGTGTTGTAAACTGTATCCCTCAGATGTTGCCATTTGGATGTCACATCGGCGCCCCCAGGGCCGCTGCGCAGATTTTCCTGGAGGGTTTCTCTGAACTTTTCAGCTTTCTCCGAGTTTGCTGTCTTTCTGGCGTCAATGCGGGGCCTCCAGCAGGTATAGAGTGGTACAGCTTCTTGGGTCTCAGCTTGAGCTTGGAGCAAACTAGCGAGTGATCTGTATCACAGTCAGCACTATGATAGCTGCGTGTCAGAAGGACGTTTTTGAGGTTATTACGCCTAGTGATGACCACGTCTAGTTGATGCCAGTGCTTCGAGCGTGGGTGTCTCCACGACACTCTGTGCTGTGGCTTCGTTTGGAAGAATGTGTTTGTGATGCACAGATTGTGGTACGTGCACAGTTCAAGGAGACGCTGTCCATTGTCATTCATTTTTCCCACACCGAAGTGTCCTAAGCAGGAAGGCCATGAGGCCCAATCAGCTCCAACTCTTGCATTGAAGTCACCCAAGATGTACAGTTGTTCATGAGCAGGTGTTTGCGCTACAGCAGCACTAAGCACGTCGTAGAACTTGTCTTTTACTTCTGGTGTGGCGTACAGGGTTGGAACATAAGCGCTGATCAGGTGGACAGGACCGGCGCAAGTTTGAATCGTGATCCGAAGAAGTCTTTCTGATCCGCCCATGACTAATTTCACCATTTGTAGAAGGGTGTTTCTGACAGCAAAGCCAACACCATGCTCTCTGGGTTCTTCTTGGGCTTTACCCTGCCAGAAAAAGGTGTAGTCCTTTTCCTTTAGAGATCCTGAATCTGCGAGTCGCGTCTCTTGCAGTGCAGCGATATCAACTCGGAGCCTCTTCAGTTCCTCGTTGATGACAGAGGTCTTTCGGGTGTCACTGATGGCCTGAAGATCTTCAGTCAAGCCGGTCAGCCTGGTCTGCACATTCCAGCAAGCAAGCTTGAGGCGGGCGGTGACTGTCCAGTGAGATGCGAGGATCTCTCCCACCGTCGAAGGCAACCCCTGGCGCTCATTCTCTACGCCAGTCGAGCAAGAGCTTATAACCGTTATCTGTTGCCTCCCGTGTTGACACAACGCTGTTCAGCGATGCCGGAGTACCTCTCCGGGCGCGAGCCTGGGCATTTATTATGGAGACTCTGGGCTGCCCAGACACCAGTGTCCCCCTCTCGGCTTTACTGATATAGTGCAAAGGAGAGGATAACCTCCACGTCTGGTACCAGCTCAGCTGCAGGAGTTGCTGGGACAGTGCCAGAAGTTGACACCGAACCGCCTTCGCACTCCACTCCGGATTTTCTGTCAGGGTTCACTCCCTTAGCCTTTCTCCTTCCCAGGATAACCCACAAGGCAGTGGGGTGTGGAGAATGTGGTTAAAGATCCCACTACTTCATACCTCCCTGTCACCACAGCTCCCTGTGCAGCAATGACCTCGTATTCCTGGGACCCTCCTCCTTACCTTTCACCCCCCCCAGCTACTATCATCATAGGACCCTCCCCAACCCACTACCCCCATCTGCTCCCATGTCTGCCCTCCTCACTGCACTGGCCCCTCTCCCCCCAGCTGCTCTCAGTGCCCCCAGGTCCACCTTCCCCCATCGCTCTTCAGGCTCTTTTCTTCAGAGACTCCTTTTCCTGGTAGTGCTGCCTTGCAGGGCACAGGTGGAACACCATACCTGAAAACGACAACAAACACGGGGCTCCTCCCTTGGTGAACTCCCAGAGGCAAACTCCCTTCCCTGTTAGCTGCTGCCCCCTGTACGCTGCTCTCTGGGGGGCCGGGGGGAGGAAAAAAAACACACACACACCACGGAGGAGAAAAACACCACAGCCACAGCCAGAAAGCCCCAAACACAAAACACACACAGACAGCCTCTTACTTAAGAGTCCTGTATTTGCTTCTCCTTTATGTGGAGAACTCCCTCTCTAACTCCCTGTTCGCAAGCTCACCTGCTCGCTTGGACACTGCTTTATAAAGCCCTGAACTGCCTCAAAGTCCCTCCCCTTACTGAGGCTCAGCCAATTCATGACATTGTTGTGAATCCTTTCAGTAATCTTATGCCACTGATTTCAAAGGCCTTTGCAGGTGGTGTGAAGCTATCTAAGTATATGTCCCTTAGAAATAGTAGCAAGCTTTCACATTTGCAGAGTTTGGGTACTACTATGGCCACATGTGGAGACTGAGCAGAGACCCAGCTGGATATTTACTCTCCATCCCTCCTTCATTGGGTGTCTGGCTTTATGCTCTCAGGGTGTATATGTAACAGCAACGAAGGGTCCTGTGGCACCTTATAGACTAACAGAAAAGTTTTGAGCATGAGCTTTCGTGAGCACAGACTCACTTCATCAGATGTAAACAGGACTTACTTTATACTTAAATCTAATGTCAGCTTTGAAATGACTTTGATTTTCTATAATGCATTGTCTGTCTGCAGCCCCTCAGAATGTTCCCTCTTGCACATGGTTAGCAGGGCTTTCTCCCATTTCTTTATCAGGACCCTTTCTATGCAAAAACTGGTCACGAGAAAGGTTGCCTGAAGACAGGAAAATGAGGATTCTCCCCTTTTTCACTTTCAGTTCTTGGCTGGGAGTAGGGCAGCCTTCTCTTTAAACCTGACAAGTCTTTCACTGCTACTCATATATTCTCTGGAGGGGCAATGGTAGCTCTGTGCAGCATAAATCCACCCTTGCTTTTATTTGTTAGCATCACTTATAACTGGTGATAACGCTAGCGTGCTTTACTGGTTGGTTTCTAATTTACTTTAGTGTTGCATAGAGTATCTGAAAAGTGCTTATTGAATATAAGGATCTAATTTATTATCCCTTATTTAATTTGTGCAGCAATCAAACTACAGACCTATTAATTACCATAAAAGACATACAGAGAGGCTGAAAACTTCCATTTGCAAATCATTAAAACTTTGAGTCTCTTATCTACCTCAGCTGGGACATCTGCAATAGAAGCTGCCATCCTATAAATATTTTAATGTGGGTCATATGGGAACAGAGCTTGTTTAACCCATGAGGATGCTGTGTTTGAGATGTACTGAAGTGGACTGAGCCTGAACGTGTACTGTACAATGCCATCACCTCACCAACTACGCACAGTACGAGAATCATCAACATGCTGGAACAGAGGTCTCAAGCCCATTGAAGGAAAACCAGTTCACATTTTCCAGAGAATGGGTGTTTGGGAGAATAGAACTTCCGGGCTGAGTGTCATCCACAAACTTGCTGAGGGTGCAATCCTCATCCAGGTCGTCAATACTTATGGGGGGTGCAATCCTTCCCTTATCCACGTCATCAATAAACACATTGAACCAACTGGCTCCAGAACCAACCCCTAAAGCATGGCAATTAATACCAACCAGATACTGAGCTGTTGACCACTACCCATTGAATCAAATGATCTAGCCAGCTTTCTATCCATCTTACCCTCCATTTTCCAATTCATACTTCTTTAAATTGCTGGCGAGAATATGGTGGGACAATGTATAGAAAGCTTTGCTAAAGTCAAAGTATATCACTTTCATTGACTTCCAATGTCCACAGAGCCAGTTACTTTGTTATAGAAGCTAATTGGGCTGGTCAGGCATGACTTGCCCTCAGTGTATCCATGTTGACCATTCTTGATTACTTTTCCCTCTTCCAAGTGCTCCAAAATGGATTCCTTGAGGATCCCCCCCCCCATGATTTTTCTGAGGACTGAGGTAAAGCTGACTGGTCTATAGTTCCCTGGATTGTCTGTCTTTCCTTTTGTAAAGATGGGCACTACATTTGCCTTTTTTCCAGTCATCTGGGACCTCTGCCAATCTCCACAAGTTTTCAAAGAAAATAGTCAAAGGCTCTGCAATGACATCTGCCAATTCCCTCAGTACCTTTGGATGCATTAAAGACCCACGGGTTTGTGTATGTCTAGCTTTTCTAAATAGCCCTTAATCTGTTCTTTCCCACCGAAGGCTGCCCACCTCCTTCCCATACTGCATTGCCTAGTGCCGTAGTCTGGGAGCTGACCTTGTCTGTGAACACAGTGGCAAAAAAATCATTGAGTACTTCAGCTTTTCCCACATCATCTGTCAGCAGGTTACCTCCCTCATCCAATAATGGCCCCACACCCTCCTGATCACTCTCTCATTGTTAACATGTCTGTAAAAATCTTTCTTGTTACCCTACACATCCCTTACTATCTGCAGTTCCAAATGTGCTTTCACCTTCCTAATTTCTCCCCTGCAGCCTCCAGCAATATATTTCTACTCCTCCTTAGTCATCTATCCAAGTTTCCACTTCTTATACGCATCCTTTTTGAGTTTAAGCTCGCCAAGGATTTCCCTTGTAAGCCAAACTGGTTGCCTACCGTATTTGCTTTTCTTACTGTTCATCGGGATGGTTTGTTCCTGTGCTTTCAGTGAGGCTTCTTTAAAAAACTGCTTGCTCTCCTGAACACTTTTCCCCTTCGTATTAGCTTCCCAGGGGATCCTGCCTATCAGCTCTCTAAAGCCGTGTCTACACGTACACGCTACTTCGAAGTAGCGGCACGAACTTCGAAATAGCACCTGTGACGGCTACACGCGCCGGGCGCTATTTCGAAGTTAACTTCGACGTTAGGCGGCGAGACGTCGAAGTCGCTAACCCCATGAGGGGATAGGAATAGCGCCCTACTTCGACGTTCAACGTCGAAGTAGGGACTGTGTAGTCGTTGCGCGTCCCGCAACTTCGAAATAGCGGGGTCCGCCATGGCGACCATCAGCTGAGGGGTTGAGAGATGCTGTCTCTCGAGCCCCTGCAGGGCTCTATGGTCACCATGGGCAGCAGCCCTTAGCCCAGGGCTTCTGGCTGCTGCTGCGGCAGCTGGGGATCCATGCTGCAGGCACAGGGTCTGCAACCAGTTGTCGGCTCTGTGTATTTTGTGTTGTTTAGTGCAACTGTGTCTGGGAGGGGCCCTTTAAGGGAGCGGCTTGCTGTTGAGTCTGCCCTGTGACCCTGTCTGCAGCTGTGCCTGGCACCCTTATTTCGATGTGTGCTACTTTAGCATGTAGACGTTCCCTCGCAGCGCCTATTTCGATGTGGTGCCGCGCAACGTCGAAGTTGAACATCGACGTTGCCAGCCCTGGAGGACATGTAGACGTTACTCATCGAAATAGCCTATTTCGATGTTGCTACATCAAAATAAGCTATTTCGATGTAGGCTTCACGTGTAGACGTAGCCTAAGAGATTCAAAGTCTGCTCTTCTGAAATCAAGGGTCTGTATTTTACTGCTCACCTTCCTTCCTTTTTACAGGATCCTGAAATCCATCATCTCATGGTCTCTGCAGCCCAGGTTGCCACCCACTCCTATTACTCCTACTAGTTCTTCCCTGTTTGGGAGCAGCAGATCAAGCTGCGCATGGTCCCTGGTCGGTTCCTTCGGCACATGTACCCAGAAGTTATCCCCAACATTTTCCAAAAACGTCCTGGATTGTCTGTGCGCTGCTGTATTGGTCTCCCAACAAATGTCAGAGTGATTAAAGTCTCTCATGAGAACCAGATCCTGTCATTTGGAACCGTCTCTTAGTTGTCTGAGGAAATTCTCAGTTACCTCATCTACCTGATCTGGCGGTCTATAGCAGACACCATCCACAACATCACCTCTGTTGCTTACCCCTCTAAGCTTAACCCATTCAGTGGGATGATGGCCCATTGCAATACTATATGCACAAAGATGTCAACAGTAGAAAGGTCAAGGAGGATGAGGGTGGAGTAGAGGAAACTCCATCTTTTTTCCCTAAGCTATCTTGCTGCTCTGGACTTTCTGCTCTGAGTAGGTGTAGGGAGACTGGTTCCCGTACAGTCAGAAACCCAAAGAAAGAGATTAAAGGGATTGAAAAAATGTAATTGTCTTTCAAAACCCATTGTTCCTGTTCATGTAGATTTTGTGTGCCTGCTCCCTCTACTGGAACAGAAGGGACCAGTGCTGCAAAGCAGCAGGTTCTCTTACACATCTCTGGCTAAGTCAGAGGTAGTGCAAAGATGCACCCAATAGCTGTAATAAGCCCCTCCCCCTTTGAGCTTGAACCTCTCAGAGAGCTCTTGCAGCCAACTTATCCAGAAGCAAGTGGTGCTTCAACTGTGCAACTCCTAGCCAGATAGAGCTGTCATATTGTAGGCACGTGTTACTGTTCTTCACTATGTTTCAGAGTCAGTGTGGGGCTAGACCAGACCTGTGAAAACTGGAGATCCTGTGCACAGATACCTCTGTGAAAAAGAGCTCCTTCCAGCAGAGGAGTTGCTTGCAACAGGCAGCAGTGAGGCAGACCAAGGCACAGGCATCCTTCTGCTCTGCCTTTTCTAAGAGAGCAACACTAATACCGCCCCCCGCCACCAGCCCTCAATGACCCTCTGCAGCCCCATCCAAGGGGATAACCCTCATGCTGGACCTGGAGGTTTTCCTGAATTCTTAGCTGCTTGAGCCCATGATGCTAGACCAACTTTGTGTCACCATAAGATTGCCCAAGTGTTCACAGACTTTGGCCTGAGCTCAGGAATGTTACTGGTGCACGCAGAGTCCATAGAGATCACCCCAGACCACTCTGTTGCCAGGATTGGGTGCTGTTTTCCACTGCCAAGTCCCGGCCCATGCAGGGAATTACTGCTGACTAGCTGATACTTGCCGCTCTGCTGTTTCTGGAGCGGTATGACATATACTCCCTTCCTGTGCAGACAATCTCCAGTGAGGATGCCCAGACACCATAGCTTGCTAACATACCTTGCATTGCTGACAAGGTTTGACACGTGTTCTCTTCCCCAACCATTTCTTGGCCAGTTTGGAGAGTGCCGAAAAGCAGCACTTACTGTTCCGTGTCAGTTACTCCTGATCTTACTGCAGCTGAACTTTTCCCCATTAATTTATATGCCTATAGTGAGGTGAGTGGCCTTCCACTCACATATAAGCAAAGGAAGTCGCCCAGAGGCCTTGGTGGGCAGGCCCAGAGCACCTGCGCCCTGCCCTGCAGAGAGTGACACCTAAGGCAGGAAATGCCAGAGGCGGGGCCCAGGGCTTATTGAAAGGGCAGCCTCTGAGCCAAGCAGAGGTGGCTGGCAGGGCTCCTGAGAGCAGAAGCTGAAGCGGTTGCACCAGACTGGCCAGCCAGCTGCTCTGACCAAGCCACAGAGCCACAGCCAGGCCTACCACTGGCTTGCTACCTGGAGTTCCCAGATCTGCCTGGGCCGTCTGTTTCACTGAGAGCCCCCTACCCAGAGGTCCTGGACCTGGCCAAGCTTGCCAGCTTTCAGCTGTCCAGAGACCTGGGACTTACCTGAGCCTATGGTCCTGCCACCCATCCATTACCCCAACAACATGGCCATGCCCTGGTTTCCAGACCTGCCTGCTGTTACTTACCTAGAAGACCTGGACCTGCCCGATTTCCCAGAGGATCCAAATGGGACCCAGCACAGATGGAAGTAGAGGTAGGAAGTAGCCAGGGGAATACTCTGCCAGAGCCTGTCAGTGTGTTGTGGCCTGGATCCCCACTGACCAGCCACGGGTGTGACCTGCTGTTAGGGCCCAGGCTGGGGTGCAGTGGAATGGGTGGGCCTGCACCCCCCATCCCCCTTCACCTCTCCAAACCCACACTCTCTCGGTTGTGTGCCTGCTACTCTGCCCTACACCAGGACAAGCTACTGGTATTGTTGGACTGCTCAGCCCTGCCAAAAGGGAGCTGAGCCTTATTAACTGTGGCCTTGCCCTGCCTCAGGGCCAGGGCTCATATATTGTTTGTGTTGGCTCAACTGTGCTTCCAGCCACTGAGCCGTATTAACTGCTGCCCCTCCCTGCCTCAGGCCAGGGCCTTATACTGCATCTGCTCTCAGCCCTGTTGCAAGGCCCAGAGCCTCAGTAACTGCTGCCCTGCCCAGTGTGAGAGGGGCCTGGGAACGGATGAGTTACTTGTTCAGCCTGGCTAACGCTGCCTTATAATGATCTCTGCCTTATAGTGATCTCTGCCCTGCCTGAACTGGGCAGTGCTGAGACTTTAACAAGGTGCTGTGACCATCCCTGCCCCAGAGGGCAAACCAAGACACAGACCTCTACAGCACCTTTCTCACCAACGAAATTGCCGAAGGCCGCCCGTATGGCATTAATTGTTATGTTTCTGGATTCAGCATCCGTAAAAAGTGGGTTCTGCTTTCTAAACTAGTCCATTTCTCTTGACACACATAAGGCAGCCATTTCTTCATGTAAAGCCAAGTGCTATTTTCTTCAAAAGCACTCTATAAAAGCCAGGATTATATTATGGGATTCCTTACCTTTTCCTAGGGTACAGATGCTTTCCAAAATACATCAGAAATGCTTTTTGAGCCCCACAGCTCTCAAAGGTCTTTATCACTGGGTGTGGAATAGAAATGGGTGAAATGTTTCAGACAATTTATTAAATGAAACATGCTGCTTCGGTTGACCTGACCATTTGCAGAATTGCCTCAATAGCTTTGGTGGAAAAAGATTGCTCAGGGCTAACCAAACATGTATCCACCAAACCTTCTTTATAAGCTTTAGCTCAGTGGCTAAGCCATTTCCCTGGCATGCAGGAGATCCCCTTGTACAACGGCAATTCAAATTCAACTCCTTTAAGCAAGAGGCATGCTCCAAGCATCAGCCTATAGGCTGTTCTGCAAAGGAAAAGCACTCAGTCACTCCACTGAAGGCTTTTCCACTTTGTATCACTACAGAACTATTCATTGGGCCAAAGAGAGAGAGCCTGAGTCAGAGGCCATGCCTACACTTGCAAACTCACACCGACACAGCTTTACCGATACAACTGTGTTACTTTAAGAGCTCTCATGTAGCTGCTTTCTGCCAATGGGCCAAAAAAAAAACCTTAATGCGCGGCAGCAACTATATTGACAGGAGAGCATATCTGGCTGACACAGCACTGTGCACACAAGCTCTTATGCCAGCAAAACTTGTCACGTGTGTGTGCATGCTTGTCACATTCCTGAGCGACACAGCATTAGTGCTAGCAAAACAAAAAACAGTCAAGTAGCACTTTAAAGACTAGCAAAGTAATTTATTTGGTGAGCTTTCGTGGGACAGACCCACTTCTTCAGACCAGAACAGACTCAATATTTCAGGCACAGAGAACCAAAAACAGTAAGCAAGGAGGACAAATCAGAAAAAAATGATCAAGGTGAGAGTGGAGGGGTGGGGTTGGGGGAAAAGGTCAAGAATTAGATTAGGCCAAGTATGTAAACGAGCCCCTACAGTGACTCAGAAAATTCCCATCCCAGTTCAAACCACGTGTTAATGTGCCAAATTTGAATATAAAAGACAGCTCAGCTGATTCTCTTTGAATAGTGGTGCGAAATTTTTTTTTCCAGTAACACGAATACTCTTGTCATTAACAGAATTCCCCATTCCATTAAAATGTTGACTAACTGATTTGTGGATCTGGAGTGTTTTGATGTCTGTTTTGTGCCCATTAACCCTTTGTCTAAGGGAGTTTGAAGCCTGTCCAATATACAAAGCATCTGGGCATTGTTGGCACACGATGGCATATATGATGTTAGTAGAGGAGCATGAGCAAGTGCCCGTGATTCTGTGGGTAACCTGGTTAGGTCCAGTGATGGTATTTCCAGAGAAGATATGTGGACAAAGCTGGCAGTGGGCTTTGTTGCAAGGAAAGGTTCCAGGACTGGTATTCCTGGGGTGTAGACTGTGGCTGTTGGTGAGGATCTTCAGAAGGTTGGGAGGTTGCCTGTAGGAGAGAACAGGCATGTCACCTAGGGCCTTCTGGAGTGTAGCATCCTGATTAAGGATAGGTTGTAGGTCTTTAATAATTCATTGCAGTGGTTTGAGTTGGGGGCTGTAGGTGATGACCAGCGGTGTTCTGTTCTTGGCTTTTTTGGGCCTATCTTGGAGTAGTTGGTCTCTGGGTATTCATCTGGCCCTGTTGCTTTGTTTTTTTACTTCTCCTGGTGGGTAATTCAGGTTTATGAATATTTGGTAAAGATCTTACAGTTTTTGGTCTCTGTCAATTGGATCAGAGCAAATGCGATTGTATCTAAGAGCTTGCCTGTAAACAATGGATCTAGTTATCTAGAAGGGTGTAGGTAAGTATAGCAATTAGTAGGTTTTCGGTACAGTGTGGTACTGATCAGGCCATCCTTGATTAGTACTGTAGTGTACAGGAAATGTATCTCTTGTGTGGAGTAATTGAGGCATAAGCTGATGGTGGGATGTAGATTGTTAAAATCTCTGTGGAATTCTTCTAGAGCCTCTATACCATGGGTCCAAATCATAAAGATGTCATCAATGTATCTTAAGCAGAGAAGGGGTAATAGGGGACGAGAGCTGAAGAATCGTTGTT
The DNA here is from genome assembly GCF_033958435.1 of Carettochelys insculpta. NCBI lineage: Eukaryota > Metazoa > Chordata > Testudines > Carettochelyidae > Carettochelys > Carettochelys insculpta. The sequence continues at coordinate 19,473,612 of NC_134160.1, forward strand.
CCAGGTCAGCCATAAATATATTAGCATATTGTGGGGCCATGGGGGTGCCCCTAGCGGTTCCACTAATCTGGAGGTATAAATTGTCCCCAGATCAGAAATAATTGTGTGTGAGAGCAAAGTTACAGAGGTCAGACACCAGATTGGCTGTGGTGACATCAGGAATGGTATCCCTGATTGCTTGTAATCTGTCTTTATGTGGAATATTAGTGTACAGAGCCTCTCCATCCATTGTGGCAAGGATGGAGTTATCAGGAACTTTTCCGATGTTTTGTAATTTCCTCAGGAAGTCGGTAGTATCTCGGAGATAGCTGGGAGTGTTGGTGGCATAGGGATTGAGGAGGGAGTCCATGTAAATGGACAGTCCGTTGGTAAGGGTGCCAATACTTGAAATGATAGGGTGTCCAGGGTTTCCAGGTTTGTGGATTTGGGGAAGTAAATAGAATATTCCAGGCTGGGGCTCAGATGGTGTGCCTGCGTACATTTGCGGAAGCATTGTACATAGAAATCCAGATGTTCACTATGACCCTCAGAGGGAATCCAAGTAGAGTTCTTCTTTTGTTGCTGGTAGCAGGGGTCGAGAGAGTCAGAACCTATGAACAACAGTCTGACTCTCTCGACCCTGCCACCAGCAACAAAAGAAGAAGAACTCTACTTGGACTCCCCCTGGGGTGGGGGGGGCAGTGAAAGAAGCCTTCTTTCGCCACCTCCGTCTAAAGGAATTTTTCCAGCAAACCTATGAACGACAGTCTGACTCTCTCAACCCCGCCACCAACAACTAAAGAAGAAGAACTCTACTTGGACTCCCCCTGAGGATCGTAGTGAAAGTCTGGATTTCTACATACAATGCTTCCACAACTGTGCTCAGGCTGACATTATACACAAACAATGCCAAATGAGACACAATCTCAACTAGGCTGACCACTATGCTGTCCACAGTCTCAAAAATAACCCAGACATCATAATCAAACCAGCTGGCAAAGGGGATGCTGTTGTCATCATGAATAAGTCAGACTATGAACAGGAGGCAGCCAGACAACTCTCCAACACCACATTTTACAGACCTCTCTCCGCTGATCCCACTTTGGAATTCCAAAGGAAATTACAACAACTTCTTAAGGAACTCCCTGCTGCTACTTGGGACCTCATTCACTCAGACACACCATCTGAGCCCCAGCCTGGAATATTCTATTTACTTCCCAAAATCCACAAACCTGGAAACCCTGGACGCCCTATCATTTCAGGTATTGTCACTCTTGCCACAGGATATCCATTTATGTGGACTCCCTCCTCAAACCCTATGCCACCAACACTCCCAGCTATCTCTGAGATACCACCGACTTCCTGAGGAAATTACAAAACATTGGAAAAGTTCCTGATAACTCCATCCTTGCCACAGTGGATGGAGAGGCTCAGTACACTCATATTCTACATAAAGACAGATTATAAAGAATCAGAAATACCATCTCTGATGTCACCACAGCCAATCTGGTTTCTGACCTCTGTAACTTTGTTCTCACACACAATTATTTCCGATTTAGGGACAATTTATGCCTCCAGATTAGTAACTGCTATGGGCACCCGCATGGCCCCACAATATGCTAATATATTTATGGCTGACCTGGAACAATGATTCCTCAGCTCTCGTCCCCTATTACCACTCCTCTACTTAAGATACATTGATGACATCTTTATGATTTGGACTCATGGTATAGAGGCTCTAGAAGAATTCCACAGAGACTTTAACAATCTACACCGCACCATCAACTTATGCCTCAATTACTCCATGCAAGAAATACATTTCCTGGACACCACAGTACTAATCAAGGATGGCCTGATCAGTACCACACTGTACCGAAAACCTATTGATCGCTATACTTATCTACACCCTTCTAGCTTCCATCCTGCACACATAACTAGATCCATTGTTTACAGTCAAGCTCTTAGACACAATCGCATTTGCTCTGATCCAATTGACAGAGACCAAAAACTGTAAGATCTTTACCAAATATTCATAAACCTGAATTACCCACCAGGAGAAGTAAAAAACAAATCGACAGGGCCAGAGGAATACCCAGAGACCAACTACTCCAAGATAGGCCCAAAAAAGCCAAGAACAGAACACCGCTGGTCATCACCTACAGCCCCCAACTCAAACCACTGCAACAAAATATTAAAGACCTACAACCTATCCTTAATCAGGATGCTACACTCCAGAAGGCCCTGGGTGACAGGCCTGTTCTCTCCTACAGACAACCTCCCAACCTCATGAGGATTCTCACCCACAACCACAGTCTATACCACAGGAACACCAGTCCTGGAACCTTTCCTTGCAACAAAGCCCGCTGCCAGCTTTGTCCACATATCTTCTCTGGAAATACCATCACTGGACCTAACCAGGTTACCCACAGAATCACGGGCACTTTCTCATGCTGCTCTACTAACATCATATATGCCATCGTGTGCCAACAATGCCCAGATGCTTTGTATATTGAACAGACTTCAAACTCCCTTAGACAAAGGGTTAATGGGCACAAAACAGACATCAAAACACTCCAGATCCACAAATCAGTCAGTCAACATTTTAATGGAATGGGGCATTCTGTCAATGACTTAAGAGTATACGTGTTTCTGAAAAAAAATTTTCGCACCACTATTCAAAGAGAAGCATCCAAGCTGTCTTTTATATTCAAATTTGGCACATTAACACGTGGTTTGAACTGGGATGGGAATTTTCTGAGTCACTGTAGGGGCTCGTTTGCATACTTGGCTTAATCTAATTCTTGACCTTTTCCCCCAACCCCATCCTTCCACTCTCACCTTGATCATTTTTTTCTGATTTGTCCTCCTTGCTTAATGTTTTTGGTTCTCTGTGCCTTAAATATTGAGTCTGTTCTGGTCTGGCTATGGTCTGAAGAAGTGGGTCTGTCCCACGAAAGCTCACCTAATAAACTGTTTTGCTAGTCTTTAAAGTGCTACTTGACTGCTTTTTGTTTTGATAGCATATAGACTAGCACGGCTCCCTCTCTGTTACTATTCAGCATTAGTGCTAGTGTGCACAACACACCTCTGAAGAAAGCAGTTTTTTTCTAGATTCACAGATCCCAGGGTCATTGTGATCCTGCTTAACACGGGCTACTGAACAGCTTCAAAATAATGTTTAGAAAAACATCCATCTTGATTTAAAAGCATCAGTGACGGAGACTCTGCTACAACCCATGGCAAATTGCTCCAATTGTTAATTACTCTCACTGTTTAAAATGGACATCTTATTGCCTCTCTTAGTTTTGTGGCAGACCCAGAGCAGCGGGCTACAATAGCTTAGCAGCAGGCAGACATACCAGGAGCTGGGTGAATGGTCTTGTTTCCTCCATAAGCTGCCAGAGACTGCTGCCACATAATCAAGGCAGGCAGGCAGGCAGGTAGGTATCTGAGGATAATTAAGAACTTGCCTAAAGCAGCAGGCCAATCAGGCACTTGCAGTCAATTAAAGCCTACTGGGCTACTTTAAAAGGTTTCTCCTCCTGTAAGATGGGGAAGAAGAATAGTGAAGGAGTGAGAGGATGAAGTGTGTTTCTGGAGAGCTGAGGAAAGAGTGTTTGTGCTAACAAATAGAAGACTTGCTCAGGACGCTGGTAGTAGTGTATTGTTTGGGGAAGTAATCCAGAGAAAGGGCTGGTGTGTTGGAGCTAAGAGAAACCCCCCCATCAGCCTCCACTACCTAGAGTTCCTGGGGCAAAAACCTGGAGTGGCTGATAGCCTGGGTTTCTTCCCAACACTCTCCATGCACTAAAAAGTCTCCTTGTGGAAAGTGGGGCTAGGATTACAGTTGTGGTTTCATCCCAATCCTTTGATTTTGCCATTGATGAAGTTGGCTCTGTGAGCTGTGAGCCTGGCCTCTAGAAAAAGGTGAGAGGCAGTGTGGTGGATCACAGTGAGCTTCTGGGACATACAAGAATTGCCTAAAAGTGCAGAACACATGGGGCACAGCTAGAGTTCTGCCACAATTTGTCTAACTTCAGCTTACAGTCACTGGATCTAACTTTCTGCTAGATTGAAAGGTCAATTATGAAATATTTGTTTGCCATGTAGACAATTATCAAGTGGAATCATGTCACCCCTTAATCTTCTTGTTGTTAAGCTAAATACTGTAGATTCAGTTCCTGGTGTCTATCATTTTCATGGCTTGTCTCTGGACCCCCATCATATTTTAGTATAGTTCTTGTAATTGATAAAACAACAACTGGACACAGAACTCCTGGCACAGTCACACCAGTGCCAAATACAAAGGCAAAATAACTGCTTTGCTCCTATTCAAGATTCCTCTGTTCACTATTTTTCTGAATAAATTCTCCCTCCCAACTGTCCTGTGTGTGTATAAATGGTTATGGACTTTATTCTGTTTGCACATTAGAAATGTGATCATCGTGGTCAGCTGCCATTAACTGCAGATGAGGAAAGTGGAACCCTACAGTTTACTCAGTTGCGTATGGTTACAGCAAAGAGCAGTAGCAGAGCTGGGATTAGAACTAAAGAATCCCAGATTCCCACTCCTGTGTACTAGGCCACATAGGGTATGTCTGCACTGCAGTGAAAGACCCATAGTATAGCTGTGGCTGGTGAGTGTCAGCTGATGGACATGCAGTGTTTGGGTTACAAGGCTAAGAATTCCACTAAAGACTTAGCCTGGAGCTAAGACTGTAATGCAGCAAAGTGGGGTGACTCTTGAATCTTAAGTTCCAGCCCAAGCCCAAATACGTACACTGCCAATTTCAGTTCCACGGTACATGTAACTAGGTGCCACTGACTTTTTTTTTTTTTTTTTTTTTTTTTTTTTTTTTTTGTGGGGTAGCTGGATCCGTAGTTGATCCTTCTGGCTCCTGAGCTGCAGCCAGGTGGGATGGAAGGTCCCTGCACCTCATCCATGCCCTCACCAGCTGCACAGAGAGGCAATCTAGGAGCTGCACCAGAGGAATAGACAGGCCAGGGGAGACTGGCTCATGACCTTGCAGATCAGGAATGGCTAGGTGCTCTCCAATGCCTCTCCCAGCTGACCTGGAAGCCCTAGCTTTTGTACACAAGCTCATCTCACTGTCCCTTTTGGTCTATAAATCTTTGTGTTATTGCCACACAACTCTATGGCTGTTCTCTGTATGTGGATGTGTACCCAGGGCACTGTCAATGTGCCCCTCCATCAGGGAGCATTGTAGTTATAAAAACTCCTTGGGAACAGAAAATTAAATACAAATGCTGCTTGTGACTTGTGAAATAGAGATTTTTTAAGTCCCTGCTTGGGGTGGGTCCCGCTTTCAGCAGGGTACTGGATTTCATCACCTCCTGAGGACTCTTCTAACCCTATGATTCTAAGTCAGCTGAATGCAGCTGGTGTTGGGTAGGAGCACATCTGTGTGCTCACAGCCAGGGAGAGAGGGAAGTTGCCTTTCTTCTTTAAACACAATTTCATGTCAGTTTCTTGCTTGTGAGAATGCCACAGGGACAGCTCTGTATCTCTGGGTCCATGGCAGACCAGATACAGCTTGCATGCAAGCTGACTTTCTGCCTCAGAGCCCAAGGGGAGCTCTGACTTCATGTCCACTGTTTCTGTTTAGAGTAAGAGGGGCAACTAGTCACTACAAATCAGAGCCCCAGTTCCTGCCAAATAGCTAACAGCGCAAGGCTAAGTGTGTGCTGCTATGGACCTGGGCTAAGTCTGAACTGCTCTGTAACCACTTAGTGATCGCCTAAGACACACAGTTCCTAAGTGGGAGACTTAAAAGCTTCCCTCTCTTCAAATTGCACCAAATGCATTTTCAGCCCCTGAGTCACACCTACTTGTTTGGAAAGACAATAAGCCAAGATACAAATACTCCTGCACTGTTCCCTGATACACAATCTTCCTCTATGAAGTTAAGTTGCTGTCAGAATTGGAAATGATTCATCAGAATGAGTCCTCCCCCTGCCTGCAAGTGAGATGGCTGGTAGGAATTTTACATGGTGTTGCTGCCCCACTGCAACTCCCTACCTCAAGTTCCCCAGCTGTGTGGATCCCAGTTCTGTGAAAGGTGAAGCTGCACAGTTTCAAACCCTCGTTCCCAGCAGAGGAACTCTGTCACATGAGAGGATAAAGGCAGCTGGGTCAAGGAGACAAACCCCTCACCAGCAGCTCCACTGTGTGCCAGATGGTTCTAATTAGAGATGTTCCCTTTCCTCCTTTCTTTGGAAAAAGAGCATGTGGCAAAGGGAATAAGCCCTGGCTCTCATCCCCTGGTCTGCACTAGGAATTTAAATCAGTACAGCTACTTCTGACAGCAGTGTGGAAAATCCACCCACCAGAGCAGCATAGCTATATTGATTTAAACCCCAGAGTAGACAGCTGTATGTCAGTGGAGGAATTATTCCCCCAGCCTAGGTACTGCCTCTAAGGCAGGTCTACATTACAAACTTACTGAACAAGCCACTCCCCTGAGAGATATAATTCTACTGAACTAACTCCAGTGTAGTCAGCACTGTGCTGATGGGAGGGCTTCTTCACTGTCATAGCTACTCCCTCTCAAGAGCTGGATTACCCAGATGGAAACTACTCTCCCACTGGCATAGTTATGTCTCCAACAAAGTGCTAATGGTGCCCTGGTAGAACAGTGCCAATGCAGGTTTGTAAGGGTAGCTCAGCCCCATAGGCATAGCTACTCCACTGCCTTGCTATGTTGGCAGGATGGCCATGGTCATACACAGGGTCAAATCAATAAAGTGCTTTAGAGGCTGCAGCTCAGGGCCTCGGACGAAGGGTGACCCTTTAAAAAGACTTATAGGCTGCCAAAAATGCAGAGCTTTTTGTGGGGCCCCCTTAGCCCGGGGCTGCAGCCACTAAAGGCCCTGTGTGCTAGCCTTGCCTGGCCCGGGCAGGGAGGGAAGGGGTGCTGCCACTGCTATTCCTCCCTATAGGCCTGCTGGGATAGAGCTGCAAGCTCTGTCAATGAGTTTCTCTCACTTGCAGACTCTGTCCCACAGCTCCCATTGGCCAGGAATCACAGCCAATGGGAGCTGCAGGGGGTAGTGCCTGTAGGGGAGTGCAGAGCAGCTCACAGAGCCACCTGCCCCCTTCCATCCCGGGAGACTGAGTCACCAAAGGGGAGCCGCCCACAAGTAATTACCTCACACCCCAGCGTTGAGCATCCTTGTGGGCCCTAATTCCCTCCCAGACCCCAGACCCACCCTGACACCCCTCTTGCACCCTAACTCCTTCCCAGCTGCCACCCCTCTGCCAGCCCTGGCACCTCTCTTTCACCCTAGCTCCCACCTAGACCCTTTACACCACCTTCTGTCCTAAACCCCCTCCAGAACACCAAACTCCCTGGTTCCAGCCTGAAGCCCCTTCACACACCCTAAATATATCATCTCCAGACCCACGCCAGAAGTCCTACTCCATGTAGGAGCCCACACCTCTGCCCATGTTCTAAACCACTAATTCTGGCCTCACCTAAGGAATCCCCAAACGCTAATCGCCCCAGGCCCCCTGAAGAGTTGATCCAGCCCCGGGTATGTGGGTATGCAGTAGGTCTGTAGTGTATACCAGAGCTCACAATACAGTCTCCGTTACTGAAGTCTGAATTATAGTTCTTCTTCGAGTGTCCCCGTGGGTGCTCCACAATAGGTGTCGGGCTCGCCCGGCGCCGCAGATCGGAAATCTTCCAGCAGTTTCTCCTGGATCACGCATGCACCGGCGCGCGCTGCCCCTGCCCGTGTGTCCCCAGCCACGTGCGCGATCCGGTCCTCGCCAGTTCCTTTTCAACCGCGATCGGCTGCAGATGGAATCCGCTCAGGCTACGGCCAGAGTCAGATTAGATAGTGTTTTCTACATGTAAATTGTTGGTTTTTTTCAGTTCAAAAAAAAAAAAAAGAGGACAAAGAGAATATCAAAATATATATATATATATATATATATATAATATACAACGAGAGAGAGGTGCGGAGAAGAGGAGTGGACATAAGGCCAGTAGGCCGCCCGCTGCCCCGCAGTCCGGTGACCCTGATTCGGGTAAACAGGCACGGACTAAGTGCTAAGTACCCTATTAAGAGTAAAAGACTCACCGCAATGGCCTCTTCAGGTTTTAAAAAGTGTGAGTCCTGCCGTGAAGCTATGCCGGACTCCGATGGGCATAGTGAATGCATCCGATGCCTGGGGGAATCATGTTACCCAGAAGTGTTCTCACTGTGCTAAGCTCACAGCCAGGGCCAAGAAAGACAGAGAAATGCATCTTAAAATGCTCTTGTTTGACAAGGCCCTCCAGCTGGACTTGGCAGAGAGGCCTCACCCAGAAGGGCCCTCTGGGTTCCACAAGAGGAAGGCAGCTTCTCTGACTCCCTCAGTGCAGAAACAGAGGAAACTCTCCCCAGCTTGATCCTTGCCGGCGGTTTCAGCGAGCGGGATGGGCGGAACACACAGCCCCCAGCCACATACTCAGGCAAGTGGCAGCGCACGTGGCAGAGGCTGAGCCTCCGGTTACACAACAGCCGGCACGAATGGCACCTGGAGCGTCAGCCAGGCAAGCGCCAGAACCGGCGGCACTGCCACAGGCGGCACCGACCCCCGCGTTACCAATGGCACAGGGCCACCAGGCATAGAGCCTGCAGGCACCTGAGGAAGTTACCCGCGCAGCAGCACAGCTGAGCGCGCTGAGCGCAGCGCCAACAGCAGGGCCGAGATCCCCGGCGTGGGAGGGGGCGGTGCCAGCCCTGAAAGGGAGGGGCAAGGCAATATCAAAGGCCCGGCACCACAGCCCTTCTCTGGACAGGGCTGCGCTGCTACTGGCAACAAGCCCTCCCCCTGTGCTACACATGCCACCCAGAAGGCCTGGGCCTCTACCGGCCTATCCAGAACCTCCTTCTCCATTCCTCCAACTAATGTCACCATGGCTCGGGCCACCTTCACCTTTTCTGGGATTGGATCCCCTGGAGTACTATCACAAGCCAGTTTCACCGCTATCTGTGTTATCGCGGAGGTCTCGCTCTCCCACACATCGGGGGTACACACCCCACGAGTGGTCTAGGTCTCCATCCCCGGACCCTTGCCCGTGCTGCCGTGGTCATTCTTATCATGCTGGACACAGACACGCCAGGCCTACGCCCAGGGGCAGGTCCCCCCCCAGCCGTTCAATACCCCCGTGGACACTCCCGATCGGGGATGGAAACACAGTTATCTCACGGGGAGTTAATTTTAGAACCCCGAGACTTTCCTTCACAAGCTTCCAGCGAGCAAGTGTATCATCGGCCGCAGGAGCCTGAGAGTTCGAGGGAGGTTTACCCTAGTGGTTCCTCCTCCCCAGATGAGGCCATGGCCCCCGGGGATGTCACTCCCCCGGATGACCTTAAACAGTTTCAGGAGCTGTTTAAAAGGGTGGCTTTCACGCACGGCATTCAAACGGCAGAAGTGCAGGAGAAACATCACAAACTCCTGAAAAATTTGAGACCCCCGGCTTCATCCAAAATTGCTATTCCGCTGGACGAAGCCATTATGGAGTCAGCCACTACCATATGGCAGACTCTGGCCTCCATTCCGCCTATGAACAAGAGAGCGGATAAGAAGTACTTCGTCCCGGCAAAGGGCATGGAGTTCCTCTTCAGTCACCCACAACCAAACTCGTTGGTAGTCGAATCGTCCCAGCAGAGGTCAAAGACTTCTCAGTACAAATCAGGGGGATCGGATAAAGATGCCAAGAAGCTTGAGCTGTTTGGCAGGAAGGTATATTTCTCTTCAACCCTGCTATTGAGAATGGCGAATTATGCGGCACACCTAGCGAACCATAATTTTGATAATTACTCCAGGCTTACTTCTCTCATGGATTCACTTCCGGAAGATAAGAAGCCGGTGTTAAAGGCAATTGTGCAAGAGGACTACGCAGCATCGCGGACGGGAATCCAGATTGCCCTGGATGTGGCAGATAACGGCAGCACGTTCAACGGCTACAGCAGTGGTCATGCGTAGAGAATCCTGGCTCCAGACATCGGGTATCCCGAGGGACCTACAGGCAAAGATCGTGGATCTTCCCTTTGACACGCAAAAGTTGTTTGCAGACTCAAACGACTCGGTCCTCCACTCCAGTAAGGACTCGAGAGCTACACTTAGAACCTTGGGTATTTATACTTCTCCATATAGGAAGAAAAAATATTATCCTCAGCAAAGACGCTACCCGTACCAACCACAGCGTGCGCAGTATCAACGGGGCTACGACCAAGGGCACCATCAACAGCAGCAACAGTACAGAACTCCCAGGCGATGTTCTCAGCAAAGCCGTACGCCCTCAGGACAGGCCCAAAGGCAACAAGTTTGACAGGCATGTCGAGGGCTGCACTATCACTGCCATCACTCAATGCCACTCTCATCTCATGTTCCATCATCGCCTCAGACTGTTTCACCCCCCAATGGCAAAAGATCACCACAGACAAATGGGTGCTGGAGATCATAGCCACGGGTTACGCGATCCCCTTCCAGTTGCTCCCCACCGACGAAGCCTCCCTCCAGGCCTCACCTCTGGGACGCTGCCCACGAGGCGAGGCTCAAGCAGGAGGTGAACCACCTTATGTTCATAGGGGCAGTGGAAAGAGCGCCGGAACAATTCCAGGGGAAAGGTTTTTATTCATGCTACTTCCTCACAGAGAAGAAAACAGGAGTCTGGAGGCCCATCTTAGATCTTCGGGGCCTCAACTGCTACTTCGAAAGCAACGTTCTCGGATGATTACAGTCGCCTCCATACTCACGGCACTGGACAATGGAGATTGGTTTGCAGCCCTCGACTTACAAGATGCTTACTTTCATATAACTATCCACCCGGCACACAGACGCTTCCTCCGCTTCACGGTCGGCAAGGAGCACTTCCAGTACAGGGTTCTTCTGTTCAGCCTCTCCTCGGCCCCCAGAGTCTTTACCAAAACCCTGGCAGTGGTGTCAGCCTACCTGCACAGACAGGGGGTGTTTATTTTCCCATACCCGGACGACTGCCTGCTGAAAGGGGCCTCGAAGGCAGAGGTCCTACGCATGATACGCGTCACAGCGGACACGTTTTCTTCGCTGGGCCTAGTCATCAACCTCGCAAAGTCAAAGACCGATCCCACACAAGACATAGAGTTCATAGGGGCACGTATAAACTCTATCACAGCAAGGGTGTACCTACCCGACGCCCGCTTCTGCACCATCAGTTCGCTGGTGCAGGTCATCACATACAGCCTCACGGTGCCGGTCTTAACGTGCTTACAGCTGATGGGCCACATGGCGGCAGCAACGTTTGTGGTACAGAATGCCAGATTGCACGTGCGAAGCCTGCAGCATTGGCATCTACAAACCGGCATCCCACGCTGTCCACAGGGTGGTGTCGCCCACGACAGAGGTGCGCAGATCCCTGGCATGGTGGGAAAACCCCAAGAACCTGCTAGCAGGGGTGCCCTTTCACCAACCACAAATTTCTATCTTTCTTACTACCGACGCCTCCCACATAGGATGGGGAGGGCACATCGGCGACAAGGTGATGCAAGGGCTATGGTCCTCCCCGGAACAGGCACTGCACATAAACATACTGGAGCTCAGAGCAGTGTTCAACGCCTGCAAACATTTTCGAGACCACATACAAGGCAAAGTAGTCGGGATCAATACCGACAATACCTCCACTATGCTTTACATAAATCGACAAGGAGGAGCCCAATCCCGTGCCCTATGTGCGGAAGCAGTCCGACTGTGGAACTGGTGCATCGCCAACAATATAATGTTGAAAGCCTCATACTTGCCAGGCGCTCACAACGTGAAAGCAGATCAGCTGAGCAGGCGCTTCGCACTCAAGCACGAATGGCAGATCCGCTCCGATCTGCTACGGCTCATTTTTCATACATGGGGGTTTCCCCAGATCGATCTGTTTTCCACCCAGCATAACAAGAAGTGTCCCCAGTACTGCTCCAGGGCAGGAGTGGGGCGGGGGTCCCTGGGGGATGCATTCATGATTTCATGGAGGGGCCCCCGACTTTACGTGTTCCCCCCCCCACAGCGCTCATCCACAAGGTCTTGCAGAAAGCCTGAAGGGAGAGAGCCCGCATGATACTCGTAGTCCCAACGTGGGATCGGCAGCAATGGTTTCCCTTGCTTCTGTGCATGTTGGACCGCCCACCGGTCCCTCTACCGGTGGCGCCGGACCTACTCACGCAGGCTCAGGGGTCCATAGTGCACCCACACCCTCAGGGTCTGCGCCTACAAGCATGGCTAATCCATGGCTCAGCTCCTTAGAGAGCACATGTGCGGCGGGAGTACAACAAGTCCTGGAATATAGCCGAAGGACCTCCACCAGGAAGACTTACAAGTAGAAATGGACTCGATTCACAGCCTGGTGTTCTGCCAAGCAGTTAGCTCCCCTTGACGTTCCTATACCAATAATACTAGAATACTTATTGGACCTTAAGAGGGGCGGGCTTTCTTTATCCTCACTAAAAGTCCACCTCACCGCTGTATCAGCCTTTTGGCATACAGAGGAAGGGCCCACGGTATTCATCCATCCTATTGTTACCAAGTTCTTGAAGGGGCTGGTAAACCTGTACCCCCCTCGGAAACCGCTTCCACCATCGTGGAACTTGGACTTGGTGCTCAGCACGCTAACGGGTCCACCTTTTGAAGCATTAGCCACAGTTCCCCTACGTCTCCTTATGATAAAAACAACCTTCCTCCTTGCAATTACGTCAGTTCGCAGGGTGAGTGAGCTCGCAGCAGTGATGGCAACGCCGCCCTGCACAGTATTCTCAAAGGAGGCGGTAACCTTAAGGCTGCACCCAGCCTTGGTTCCAAAAGTTTCTTCAGAGTTCCATCTTAATGAACCAATAGTTTTACCCTCGTTTTACCCAAAGCCTCACAGCTCCAGCAAGGAAGCACGCCTGCATCTCCTGGATGTGAGGAGGGCGTTGGCCTTCTACATAGACAGAACTAAGTCCTTCCGGAAAACGGACAGGCTTCTAGTGTCTCTCGCTCCAGGTCGAAAGAGGAAGGCCTGTCTTCACAGAGAATTTCAAAGCACATTGTGTCCTGTATAAAAATGTGCTACAAGCTTCAAAAAAACTCCTTTGCTGGCCCCACCTAGGGCTCACTCCACCAGGGCAGTGGCGGCGTCAACAGCTTACTTCAAGGGCATCGCGTTGAAGGACATCTGTAGAGCGGCGACCTGGTCATCCTACGACACCTTCGCCAAGCATTATGCCCTACATCGTTTATTCCAAGAGGATACCCGTCTGTCGACAGCAGTCCTCTCGGGGGCAAGCTGCACATAAACCGATTATCCACTTCCTTTCTTGGGTTGCTGCTGGGTAGTCACCTATTGTGGAGCACCCACGGGGACACTCGATGAAGAAAGAGAAGTTACTCACCGTAGTAACGGTGGTTTTTCGAGATGTGTCCCCGTGGGTGCTCCACCACCCGCCCATCCTCCCCGCTTCGGATCTCTGTCTAGTCTTTTTCAGGAGCATTCGAGGCGGTTGGTCAAGGAACTGGCGGGGACCGGATCGCGCACGTGGCCGGGGACGCGCAGGGGAGTGGTGCGCACCGGCGCATGTGCAATCCAGGAGAAACTGCTGGAAGATTTCCGATCTGCGGCGCCGGGTGAGCCCGACACCTATTGTGGAGCACCCACGGGGACACATCTCGAAGAACCACCGTTACTACGGTGAGTAACTTCTCTTTACTGTACCACCCATAGAACCCAATCTCAGTATAAACAATGGTTGCCAGAGAACCAAATTGTTACTAGCAAGCAGGGGAAGTGCTAGTGTTAGAATTTCTGGCCTTTAAGTTTCTCTCACCATATTGTGTGTGTCTTGCTGCTTCTCGGAATCTCACAAAGGCCAGAACATTTTGCTCCCACACAAACAGGGCTGGCCTTAGTTTTCAACCAGCGTGCCATGGAATGCTGGTTTGCCATGAGAGCTCTCCAAGCGTGCTGTGAAATTTCATCATTTTCCCCTCACTGGCTCTTTGCAGAGCCACCGCAGGGCAAAATTGATGGCCCTGCACCATCTGGGGCTCAAGCAACAAGGCTGCCTGAGTCCCAGCTGGTACAAGGTTCATCAGTTCCCCCTCTGTGGTGCCTCTTTGCAGAGTCACTGTGAGGGGAAATGCCGGTCCTCACAGGACCCTATTCATGCCAGGAGGCAGCTGAAAAGCTGCTTCCTGGCCTGAACAAGCTGGCAGAGAGCTGACCCCCACCACTCCCTGCTGTGGCAAGGGAGCGGGAGAAAGGGAGGGAACATGTTGTAGCTGTGACAAGGTTTAAATGCCGTGTCCTGGCTCTAATGGGCTGGTGGGGGGAACCTGCTTTCAGTGCTTACTCGTTTAGTCAACATCCCTAGCATGGCACTGGGCAGATTTTGAAATGTGTCTGTGCTCGCTGTCTAAGACAGTACAGACTGTGGTGGATTTGAAACATTAATGTAGTTGAACCTTGTTTAACTTCTTGTATGAACTACTATGTTGCAAACCTCTCTAGTACAACCATAACCACCCTAAATGTGATGTTAATGAGCACTTGATTCAGCTCAAAAAAGTGGGTGTGCCATGGAACTGTTTGTTTCATTGCAGTGTGCCATGTTACTGACAAGGTTGGGTCTAGAGGCTGCCTGTGTTGTGCTTTGTCAGCAATAAACTTGACCAAGACCTTTCAGGCAGTTTGATCTGCTAGGCTGGTGTGCCAAAGTGGGGCGTGTGTGGATTTTATTCCCCTGCTTAGGCTGCATGCCTTTCCTGATGCCCTGTAATAACCTGAGGTGGGTGGGTAATAACCTGAGGTGGGCGCCTCAGTTTCCTGAGGCACAGCATCAGTGTATAGTGGTGAGGGCAGTTTCGGTCTAATGACTTCTCACACATAGGCTGGGCCTTCCCTGTTCTTTGTAACCTAGGCAACCAGATGGCACCTTTCTTCACAGGGAGGACAAAAGAGGGAGGAGGGGCCTGGCTGGTTTGAATTTAAATGGGGCAGTGGAGTGGGGCTGTCTCATCTGACTGGAGAGGGAGGGAGGAAGGAAGGCCAGAGCCCTGGCTTAGGGACCACCTCTGGACTCCTTTGCTGGAAGATGGATTGTACCGGCTGCTTCTGGTTTCTGGGCTGACAAGTCTGTTCTACACTGGGACCCTGTTGTCTAATAAACCTTCTGACTGTGGGTGGGGTGCAGGGCTTGGTGACCCCCATGATCCATGACAATTGGCTACCTGGTCTGAGCTGCAAGAACACAACACACACCAGTGGCTAACCACCAGTGTCATTTTATCAGAGCCCCCTGCAACCACGTAAGACTGATGTGGTGAGGGAGGGTACCACATGGTACTGATAGCACAAAGCCATGAAATGCAGCCAGCATGGTTAGTCTTGAGCAAGGCTGGGCATCTACAGATCCCACTGAAGGAGATGCAGGAAGTCAGCGCTGCTCAGAATTAGCCCATTGTGACAGAAGTGGAACATTCTGCCGTCGGAGCGGTGACCTGGACAGACAGAGATAAGCAGGGCAGGGAACCCTGATGTAGGCTTTCCCAGGTGAGGGCTGCCTAAGACCCAATCCATCCAAATCACAGGTAAGGAGCTGGTCTATGGCCCTGGAACAAACACAGCCCAACTAGCGACTCTAGATCTGACAGCCAGACAGAGCCTCTCCCTGCAGCTCCCCTGGCAGGGACTTGGGGCTGCTCACCTTGCTCACTCTCCCTGAATGAGGAGGTGATGACAATGACTTACGACTTGACTGTGATGCACCCACTGTTGGGTCAATCGCCAGGGGCTGCGGCACTTCACACCAGGACATGGCTACTGCCAATGGGTTTGCGGATGGGGGACCAAGGCAGAGAAGTCTTCTGGGATCTCCCTGCTTGTCCTGCTAAAGAAGGGAAGGGGAGGCACAGAAGGAGGAAGAAAAGACGTTTTGTAAGGAGGAGAGGTAAAGAAGAAGTGGAATGGGGTGAGAACCTTGGTTTGTTAGCATGAGGTAGAATCCTGACTGCCTTTACCAAGACATAAGCAAAGCTAGCAGTTGTAACCAGTAGAACTCAATAGCACAAGAGTTTGTACAATTCAAACAGAAAAGAGTACAAGTGGCCCTAGTGGAGTGGTGGCATCTGCTTTGAAAAGATTACATTGCAATGACCTAGGTCTGCTGATTTGAACACTGCATCTTATCTGTGAGAAGCTTAACTGGATCACTTCAGGAGTAAGAAGAGAAACTGTGTTCCTACCAGGAGGGCTGAGATTCATTGTCTCATGGCAATGGAGTGCAGACTAAGCAGCCTGACTGTACTTTCAGGTGAAGGAAGTAATTCTGTCCCTTGTTTTCAAAGGCTCCCAGAAAGTTTGGTAAGAATAAACATTATACAGAACCAAAGCTGCTTCAAGATTAGAGAATTATCTATTTATTCTAGTCAAGGATGAGGAAACAGTAATTTATACCTACTAAATAATATAGCTGATTGTACACAGAGAAAAAAATTAGCCAAGACAACACTTCATCACACAGCAGGTGCACATTTTACTGACTGTTACAAAATTAATCAAATAACAAATCATTTGCATTTGTTGCCTGACAAACTACTCTCTGTCAGATACAGATATTTGCAGCAGGTCATGTTTTGAGATGCAGGAATGACAGATGGTTGCAGTTTACAGGAAGGAATTACTGGATCCAACTGATCCATCCTTTCCACAAGGTAAGAAAAACAACGCACAGGCCCATAACAGTCAATGGTTCTGGCCATATTTTCAGGTGGAATAAATGGTACTGGAAAAAGTCTTCATCTCTTTAAAGAGCACACAATGTTGCTGTACTGAATAAAGTAACAAAAACCAAAAGCTACTTGTTCAGGCATAAGGAAAGTGGCTTGTAACTCTAACCAGTGATCATGATTGCACTTCATTTTTCCTTTCCAGATGATGCTGTTAATTATTCCTACAAGCTGGAAGCAATAACGTTATTTCAAAGAAAAACTGAAACTAACCACAGCACGAAAATGAGCTTTAACCCTCACTTACATTTCCAAAGGTGTGTTTTTCAACTGATCCTAGTTTTGCAGGATTGATCACTGTTGATTATTTATCAAAGTTCAAGAAGAAATAAGTGGAATTGATCCTTTCTATCAAGAGGTAAGAATCCACCTCCTCATAGCCCACGATCAGGAATACTAGGCTCCATTTCTATTTTCAGGTGAAATGAAGGTCTTCCCTGCCCAGAGGGAAGAACAGCATCTAGTTCAGAAAAAGGAAAAACAGCCAGTTTTGTGCTTTAGGTTTTTTAACCCATGTAGCTGGCTGTACTTGTAAGATCAAAGCCACACAGTACAACAGCATGGCAAGTAAGTGAGAACTGGAAAGTCTCTAGAAAGCTAATGATCAGGAGGCTCAGGAACCATCTCCACCAATGCCTCTTCATAGATGGTATTGAGTAATAATAATAAATAAACTTGTCTCAAGCATTGGTGATTGGAGATTTTCCTAATTCAAGAGGTGAATGCACTATATGGAAGGAAGAAGTGAGGGAAAGAGCCTGTCCTTTGCAAAAGGCAGGAAATACTAGACTCCAGATATCCATGTGTGTATCAAGTGTTGTTGATTTCATTTTCAGAGAGAAGAACTGCTGTTGATCTTAGTTGTTAAGGGGAGAGTGAGAAAATCAGATGCAAGACTTAAAGCATCATGGGCTTGCCAGCTGTTCAATCCACTGAGGAAATAACAGCATCTTGGAATCAGAATCCAGGAAATGAGCATCAAGCACTTAAAATAGTTCTGCTAGTTGCAATCCAGATTTGAAACAGCGATTCAGCAGAACATCACAGACAGAGGTGAGTATTTAAGTTTCGTTGGTTGTCAGATGAATCTGCTGCTAACGCAACACTTCACACCACATATGTCAGTCTGGCACACATTGATTGTTAACAGCAGATTGCATATCTCCAGATGGAAGGAGAACAGAGAGTCATTGTTGGAACAAATTCTAGACACCATGTATGAATCAAGCAGGAGGGTTTATTACACACAATGCTGGAGGAGTGTCATTTTGCTTATTAGGCTCAGTGGGCACTGCCAAGCAATTTGTTACAATTGATTATATAGTATGCCTATGGGCAGAGAGAAACAATGGGGAGTTCCCGAGCCCCCAGATAGGTGCTAGCAGCAAGACAAAATGAGCACAATAAGCCAATAATCTAAAAGGTTACACAATGACTCTGCCCATAGCTCACAGAACATTTTATCTAATAGAAGGGTGGTTTTCCTCAACAATTTACTTAAACAATGCATGCACTAGATTCTAATTATATGTTCCTGGGAGTAATGATAACTTTTTCTGGACAGGGATGGTCCACAGGTGCATATCTGAGGTGTATAAAGCAAAAACAGTGAAAGTACAGGCAAGCATACTTATTTTTAATGTTTTGTTCTCATCTCAAAGAGCCCAGGCTGGTAAACCAGGGAGATGTCTGAGAGGGAGGGCAGGCAGGGTGCCATATCTCATTATTGACAGCCTAGGCCTCTTTCTTTGAGGCCTGAGATCAGTCTTGGAATGCAGGTGCTGGGGCTGCTATCTCTTCCTCCAGACTTTGAGGCCCCCATCTCAGTTTGTGGCCTTGCTCGTCTTTAAACACAAGCAAGAGTAATTTCCCACTCACACTAGCAGCATTGTGAACCATGATACATGTTATGTGATATTTAGGCCTCATACCAGACTATGAAATTTAGGAATAATGAGAAGGGGTCTTAACAGAAACCATAACATACATTAGGGATATTTCATCCTACCGCCATAGTATTCTAGAAAGGAATTAATGCAACTACAATGAGCTGAACCTGGCATATCAGTTGGTAAGATAAGCCAAAACTCACACATTTTTTAATATTGAAGTGGAAATGAATGAATCCTCTCATACTTTCAGATGGGGGAAATGCAACTGATCTGAATTTTAAGCATGAGAAACCTTCAGAAAATTCCGAAAAGATCTCTCACTGCTGTTGAGAGGTAAGGAACTCCCCTCCATAACAATGAACAAGAAATTAACAGATCAGGTTTCCTTTTCAGGTGACAGAAATGCAGCTGATCTGACCTCTCAGATTGAAAGTTATGAGCAGTCACATCATTAAGACTAAAGAAAGATCTGCAGAGAGGAAAGAAAAGTTGCTTTGCATGTCTAGAATGGGGAGACAATCACTTATCACCATCAAGCTTCAAAACAACAATGCAGCAGATGGCCACTGACAAGGAGGAGATGGTTTGTGGTTCTGTTTTACAAGACACCTCGTGATCTATTCCCTTTAGTTCTGCTCCCTCATGAGCCTGTAAAACTGATGAACAATCAAATTACCCCTCAAACTTTGAGACCTACAGCCATAACCATGGCTGTGCTTTTCAATAACTAATTTGCAAAGCTGATTTGCCTTTTTAGGAGATCAGGGATTTTCGAGTACAAATGAATGAATCTGTTCAAGGCCATGCCTATCACCTGGAAGGATGATTGTTTCTCTAAAAATATGAAACCACAGATGGTCCATTCAATAGAGCAATAGAATTGGCTCTGAGGAGATGCATTGGGTAAGTCAAACAAGTGAGCTTACAAGCAGCTCCACAAAACTCCTAACTTATGTTGTGTCAAAGAGTCTGCTACAGGTAATCACACCTCTCAAGGTCTAAGAGGAGGCAAAAGTGATGGCAGACACAAGGGGATTCATCTTTATCAGGAGGTGAGGAACCTGCTTATCATGTCTATGTGTAATTCAGTGGCTTTGGCTGTACTTTCAGATGAAAGAAATACAGTCAGTGTGGACAGTGTTCAAGACAGTATTCAGTGCTCAAAAGTTGCCTGGGGCCATCTATAGGGCTGAGAGGAACAGCTGGTTCCATCTACTGGGCTGCAAGCCTAAGGGGCCTGCACTGGACAAGAGGAAAGCACTGGAGACTGACTAATACTGGGGCACAGACAATATCTCCAGGGGACAACTAGGACAGGGTACATAACCTGAGTGACCAGTGGATCCTTGCTTGCATGCACAGGGTCAAACTGATTGCCATGTGTTGGGTCAGTAAGGCGTTTTCCTCCAAGGCAGATTGGTCAGAGATTTTGGAGATCTTTCACCTTCCTCTGGGGCACTGAGCAACGACCAGCCCTTTGGGACATTTAGAAACAGACAATGAAATTGATCAAAGAAAAATTATTTCCTTTTTTCTTTTGCATTGTCTATAGAGCCATCCTGTGTGCCTCTGCCATGCCCACTCCCAATCATGCAGCAAGATAGAGTTCCTCCTGGGTGGACTGCCCCTCCTCACAGCACCAGCCTGATCTGGCCCCCCACCATTTCTTTGCCACCTCAGCAGGGCACCCGTGCAGGAGATAATAGTCTGCCATTCCCAGAGAGGGAAGAGCCATGTGCATGGCACCCCAGGGATGGAGGGGAAATGGCCAAGGTCCCTGGTCCGGGGGAACACAGAAGGAACAGAAGAGTGATTAGTGAACTCAAACTAATTGTTCCATTAGTTTTCGTGGGACCACTGCTGCCTGAGCACCCTGCCTGGGCTCACAGTCTGGCACTGAATTCAACACAAGCAGCCCCTTGCTCCAGACAGAACCATTGGGCAGTGGACCTTCATCCAACCCTTTCCCAGGAGCTGGAGGCCAGAAGCCTGCTCCCCTCTTTAGCCTGGCCCAGCTGTACTGTGTTCTCCTCTCTCCAAACTGGGCACCACTCAGAGAAGTGCCGGTTCAGCCTGTTCACCCCATGTTCCCCATGTGGGGTCTGCACATCCCACTGCAGGTCCTCAGGGAAGTCTGAAGAAGAGGAATTGCTGTTTCTGGTTGGGGTGACCAAGAGCATGACTAGGGTACTAGGTCAGTTAGCATTAGTACAGTGATTTTCAACCAGGGCACTGTGACACACTGGTGTGCCATGGGAATGGTCCAAGTATGCTGTGAAATTTTGTCAATTTTCCCTTTACAGAGCCACCCTGAAGGGCATTGAAGACCCTGTACCAGCTGGGGCTCAATCAACAAGGCTGCCTGAATCCCAGCTGGTGCATGGTTGGTCAATTTCCCCCTGCAGTGACTCCTTACAGAGTCGCTGTGAGGGGAAATCCAAACCCAACAGGAACCCATTTGTGCCAGAAAGCAGCTGAAATACTGCCTCCTGGCCTGCACAGGCTGGCAAGGAGCCTGCCTCATCACTGCTGTGGCAAGGAGGAAGGGAGGGTGGGAACCTGTTGGGGCCAGGTTGTGGTTTAAATGCTGCATCCTTGTTCCAATGGGCTGGTGGGGAGGGGATCCTGGTTGAAGAGCGGCCTAAGTGAACCTAGGAGTGCCTCCTCCCCCACCCCCCACCCTGCACAAGTAAGCAAATAACTGCCAAAATTGTCAGCGGTTAGTGAATTACTCAACATCCCGAGCATGGCACATGTTCACATGGCTTCCTTTCAACCTGTGGAAGACCAAGTATTTGAAACATTAATACATTTGATCATTGTTTAGCTCATTGTATGCTCTACTATGTTGCAAACCTCCCTAATAAGACTGTAAACATAGTAAATGTAAGTAAATGTGACATTTATGAGCAATTGATTCAGCTGAAAAAAGTTGGTGTGCTATGGAATTGCTTGTCTCGTTGCAGTGTGCCGTGTTACTGACAAGGCCAGGAACCACTGCACTAGACCAAATGGCATGCTGGGCAAGGAAAAGTCTGCAGTATCCCACTGTTCACTAAACGTTTGAGTGCCATCTTTTTTACTGCATTTGTGGCTCATTTCCATTCCACAGAGTCAAAAACATATTAATCATCATGTGTGAAGTGTGGCAAAAGAAATCACGGTATTTCTTTTATACTGTTGCATAAAAAGGAACAAAAAAACAAAGCAGTACTGCAGCCCCCTAAAGACTAAAACTTTTATTTATCAGGTCACTTGGGCTTAGCCACAAAAGCGCATTACCTAATACATAAAGGCCATGTCAACACTAGCCCAAATCTTCGAAATGGCCACACAAATGGCCATTTCAAAGATTACTAATGAGGCACTGAAATGCACATTCAGTGCCTCATTAGCACACCGCTGGCCTTGGCTCTTTGAAATTGCCGTGTTTTGCTGCCGTGCGGCTCACCCAGACAGCGGGCCTTTTTGGAAGGACCCCGGGAACTTCGAAATCCCCTTATTCCTACCTGCTCATAGGAATAAGGGGATTTCAAAGTTCCCAGGGTCCTTTAGAAAAGGAGCCCCAGCTGGACGAGCCGCTCGGCAGCAAAACGTGGCAATTTCGAAGTGCCGCGGCTGGTGGCATGCTAATGAGGTGCTGAATATGCATTTCAGTGCCTCATGAGTAATCTTCAAAATGGCCATTTGTGTGGCCATTTTGAAGATTTGGGCTAGTGTAGACGTAGCCAAAATTGTTAGTCTTTACAGTGCTACAAGGCTGTCAGTCTACAACACTACTTGGTGTGGTTTTTTTTTTTTTGTGAAGCTACAGACGACCACAGCTATCCCTCTGAGACCACTGAATAAAATAGGGGTTCTATGGCTACCTTTGGCATCTCAAAAAATAGGTCCTTTATTAGTTGTTACCTATAGTCTAAGTCTTAAAACACAGGTACACTTTCACAGTCACGCACTAAAACAAGGTTCACAATTTTGCAGCAGGGGAGCACCAGCAGATCCAGCCAGGCCGCAGCCAACTGCCCCTTCTATAGGGAGCTGTGGAACTGGCTGTGTATGACACCTCACCACACTGGGTCACGGTGGAGATGGCTGCACTGGAGCCCTCTTCCGCACCAGAGCAGGCGGAGGGCCTGCCACCATGGACATCCCATCTGGTGGGGAGTCCTCCGATGGCTCCCTCGTCATAGAACTGCTCTGTGCCACCAGGAGCCAGGTCCCCTCCAGTCAGGCATCGCCCAACCTGGTCAAGGCTATCTCAGATAAGCACATGCCACAGCAAAGTCCTAGGGAGGTGGGGCACATGCCTGACCCCAGATGGCCCGGCCCCTGGGCACACCCATGGCTGTGAGCGAAATCTGTCTCCCTTCTCTCCCCATGGAGAGCACCCTCCCCCTGAGCATGCCAATGGCCCCTTGGGTGGCATGGCTGCACCCAGCCAACCCGCTACCTGGGTGGAGCCCCTCCCCATTGCCGGAGGTGGGACACCACAGACAGCGCCTCCACCCCAGCATCATGCCCCAGGGCCAGCATAGTGAGTGCACAGGAGCCCACAGGCAGCATCACCTGGGACATGGCTGTCTCGTGGTTACAGGGTGGGAGTGGCCATTCCATGGGTCCAGGATAGGGGTACCACCTCAGGCAGGGCCAGAGTCATGCTACGCAGGGTCCAGATGCAGCACTGACCTCCCCATACCCTCTCTCTTACAGTGGCACCACCCAAGGGCTGGAGTTGCTGCATGAGGAGCCCGGGGTCTGCTGGCTACATCGGGGCTGGAGGACTCACAGCACAGTGGCCACGGGTGTGTCGAACCAGATGCCGGGGCCATGAGGACAAGGCTGTGGCCTACACTGCCACCCTCTGCCACTAGAATGCCTTGGCAGAGAGGTGGCTGGCCCTCAACAAGGCCAAGCTGAACTGGATGGGGGGGAGACATGTGGGAGGAGGTGGTGGGGATGCTGTGCTCAGTGTGTGGGGCCCTAGCCAACCAGCCTCCAGCCACCCCTGCAGCCCTCCTGCGGCTCCCATCCCCCCCAGCCCACTGGCCTGAGGCTCTGGCCACCCTATTGACCACTGGCCTGCCTATGGCCTCCCTGAGGAAACTTGCAACTTGGTTTGTGGCCACGGTGGGCCCCTTGGAGGGTCCTCCGAGCCGTGACCCATCCCACCTGCTGAGGCCAGGCCTGCTGTGGACCGGCCATACCTGCCAGTGCTCCCAGACCCAACAGTGCCCCAAAGGGGCCCATGCACCTGAGGCAGGAGGAGCACCCATGGGCACTGGGGCTCACGGCCTTCCACTACATCCCTCAACTAGGGCCCCCACCATCCCTGTTGCAGGCCCCATCCCAGTTTGAACGCCCCTGTTCCCTGACCCCCATGTATATAGATAGGCAGTTTTAGGTTCATGCAGGTGCATCCTAGAGGTGAATGCCTGGCTGTGTGGATGGTGTCGCTGGGAAGGATTCGGTTTCTTTGACCACGGGATGCTATTTCAGGAAGGACTGCTAGGCAGAGATGGCGTTCACCTTTCGAGGAGGGGAAAGACCATATTCGGACGCAGACTTGCTAACCTGGTGAGGAGGGCTTTAAACTAGGTTTGCTGGGGACAGGGGAGCAAAGCCCGCAGGTAAGTGGAGAACATGGAAACCTGGGAGATGGGTCGGAAGTAGGAGGGAGCATGGGCAACAATGTCAGAGTAAAAAGAGGGCCAGGAAGAAACTGGGGGGAAAGTTCAAATCAATATCTAAGATGCCTATATACCAATGCAAGAAGTATGGGTAATAAGCAGGAAGAACTGGAAGTGCTAATAAATAAATACAACTATGACATCATTGGCATCACAGAAACTTGGTGGGATAATACACATGATTGGAATGTTGGTATTGAAGGCTACAGCCTGGTTTGGAAAGATAGACAGGGAAAAAAGGGGGGAGGTGTTGCCTTATATATAAAAAATGTACACACTTGGACTGAGGTGGAGATGGACATAGGAGATGGACGTGTTGAGAGTCTGTGGGTTAGTTTAAGAGGGGTAAAAAACAAGGGTGATGTCCTGTTAGGAGTCTACTACAGGCCACCTAATGAGGTGGATGATGCTTTTTTTAAACAACTAACAAAATCATCCAGAGCCCAGGATTTGGTGGTGATGGGGGACTTTAACTATGCAGATATATGCTGGGACACTAATACAGCGGGGCACAGACTATCCAATAAGTTCTTAGACTGCATTGGAGACAATTTTTTATTCCAAAAAGTTGAAAAAGCCACCAGGGGAGAAACTGTTCTGGATTTGATTTTAACAAATAAGGAGGACTTGGTCGAGAATTTGAATGTGGGAGGCTGCTTGGGTGAAAGTGATCATGAAATCATAGAATTCACAATTCTAAGGACTGGTAGGAGGGAAAATAGCAAAATAGAGATGATGGATTTCAGGGAGGCAGATTTTGGTAAACTCAGAGAGCTGGTAGGTAAGATCCCATGGGAGGAAAAACTGAGGGGAAAAACAACTGAGGAGAGTTGGCAGTTTTTCAAAGAGACATTATTAAGGGCCCAAAAACAAGCTATTCCCCTATGTAGGAAAGATAGTAAATATGGGGAAAGACTGCCTTGGCTTAACAAGGAGATCCTGCAAGATCTCAAACTAAAAAAGGAATCCTATAAAAAATGGAAACTAGGACAAATTACAAAGAATGAACATAGGCAAATAACACAGGAATGCAGGACTAAAATTAGAAAGGCTAAGGCACAAAATGAGCTCCAGCTAGCTACAGGCATAAAGGGTAACAAGAAGGCCTTTTACAAATATATTAGAAACAAGAGGAAGACCAAGGACAGGGTAGGGCCATTGCTCAGTGAGGAGGGAGAGACAGTAACGGGGAACTTGGAAATGGCAGAGATGCTTAATGACTTCTTTGTTTCGGTCTTCACAAAGAAGCCTGAAGGAATGCCTGACATAGTGAATGCTGGTGGAAAAGAGGTAGAATTAGTTTTTGAAATAAAAAAAGAACAAGTTAAAAACCATTTGGAAAGATTAGATGTCTGCAAGTCACCAGGGCCTGATGAAATGCATCCTAGAATCCTCAAGGAGCTGATAGAAGAGGTAGCTGAGCCGTTAGCTCTCATTTTTGGAAAGTCATGGGAGACAGGAGAGATTCCAGAAGACTGGAAGAGGGCAAATATAGTGCCCATCTACAAAAAGGGGAATAAGAACAACCCAGGAAATTACAGGCCAGTCAGCTTAACTTCTGTGCCAGGAAAGGTAATGGAGCAGGTAGTTAAGGAAGTCATCTGCAAGCACTTGGAAGGTAGTAAAGTGATAGGGAACAGCCAGCATGGTTTTGTAAAAAACAAATCATGTCAAACCAACCTGATAGCTTTTTTTGACACGATAACGAGACTCGTAGATAAGGGAGAAGCAGTGGATGTGGTATACCTAGACTTTAGTAAAGCATTTGATACGGTCTCGCATAATATTCTTATCGACAAACTAGGCAAGTCCAACTTAAATGGGGCTGCAATAAGGTGGGTGCATAACTGGCTGGCTAATCGTACCCAGAGAGCAGTTGTTAATGGTGCTCAATCCTGCTGGAAAAGCATAACAAGTGGGGTTCCGCAGAGGTCTGTTTTGGGACCAGTTCTGTTCAATATCTTCATTAATGATTTGGATATTGGCATAGAAAGTACGCTTATTAAGTTTGCAGATGATACCAAGCTGGGAGGGGTTGCAACTACCTTGGAGGATAGGGTCATAATTCAGAATGATCTAGATAAATTGGAGAAATGGTCTGAAGTAAATAGGATGAAGTTTAATAAAGATAAATGTAAGGTGCTGCACTTAGGAAGGAATAATCTGTTTCACACATACAGAATGGGAAAAGACTGTCTAGGAAGGAGTACAGCAGAAAGGGATCTAGGGGTTCTAGTAGATCACAAGTTAAATATGAGTCAACAGTGTGATGCTGTTGCAAAAAAAGCAAACATGATTCTGGGATGCATTAGCAGGTGTGTTGTGAACAAGACACGAGAAATCATTCTACCTCTCTACTCTGCGCTGGTTAGGTCTCAGCTGGAATACTGTGTCCAGTTCTGGGCACCCCAATTCAAGAAAGATGTGGAGAAATTAGAGAAGGTCCAGAGAAGAGCAACTAGAATGATAAAAGGTCTGGAGAACATGACTTATGAAGAAAGGCTGAAAGAATTGGGCTTGTTTAGCTTGGAAAAAAGAAGATTGAGGGGGGACATGATAGCGGTTTTCAGATATCTTAAAGGGTGTCATAAGGAGGAGGGAGAAAACTTGTTCTTCTTGGCCTCTAAGGAGAGAACAAGAGGCAATGGACTTAAGCTGCAGCAAGGGAAGTTTAGGTTGGACATCAGGAAATAGTTTCTAACTGTCAGGGTGGTCAAGTACTGGAATAAGTTGTCAAGGGAGGTTGTGGAATCTCCCTCTCTGGAGATATTTAAGAACAGATTAGATAGATGTCTATCAGGGATGGTGTAGATAGTGGTCGGTCCTGCCGTTGGGGAAGGGGACTGGACTCGATGGCCTCTCGAGGCCCCTTCCGGTCCTAGTGTTCTATGATTCTATGATTCTATGTTTTATTTTCCAGTTACTATTTACACAAAGTTTTCTACTGTTCTACGTTCACTGTTATATACATATTTACATTTTGCACCCTCCATGTCCCTGATTATTGTGGGGGATAGTAGGGGGGATGGGCGTGTTGGTGTGTGTGTGGGAGACGGGGGCGGGGTTAGTAGTTCCCATGGGTGAACACTTCCCGGAGTGCCTCATGGATGTGGACCACATGGCAGTTGAGCCCTCTGTTGGGGGCCACAGTGGGCTCTGGTACCAGGGGGCTGGCTCTTCCATCCAGCCGTGGGACAGGGTCCCCTCATGCACCTTGACAAGGTTATGGAGGGCGCAGCAGGCGGCCACAACCTGTGGGACGTTCTCCATCCTCAAATCAAAGCATGTAAGGAGACACCTGAACCACGTCTTCTGACCGCCGAGTGCACACTCAACTGGGTACCAGGTCTGTGTAAGCTGGGCATTGAACAGCTCCTGTGAGGGTGTGAGGTGACCCGTGTATGGGCGCATCAATCAGGACTGGAAAGGATAGGCTGGGATGCTCACCAGGCAGAAGGGCATGGCAACCTCGCCAATGTCCCACTCTTGCTGAGGCACAAATGTTCTGGCCTCCATCCTGTGAAACAGGGCAGTTCCACAGGATGTGTGCATCATGCGCCCTTCCTGGCCAGTCGACATGAAGGTCCGTGAACCACCCGCAGGCACCCACCACCACCTAGAGCATGATCAAGTAGTACCCCTTGCGGTTGCCATATTGGCTGCTGCTGTGGTTTGGGGCCCTGACGGGGATATGCATCCCATCAATCACCCCAAAGCACTGGGGGTACCCAAGCTCCACAAAGCCATCAACAAGCACATCCAGGTCCCCAGTGTGCACCAGACACTGCACCAGCACGTGGTTGATGGCCCTCATAACCTGCAGGGGAACAAGAGCGGGCACACTCATGGGTCTGTGCAGGGGTGTCTCTGCCACCTTCCCTGTCCTCCCCTTCCCTCTCTACTGGGCCCTCACACCCCCACTGGGGAACCCCCACCAGCAGCAGGCATGTGGTATCCCCCCCTGGGCTAAGCCTGCCACCCCCTGGTCCAGTCCGCTCCAACCCCTCCAGCCCCCAGGTGTCCCCCAGGCCTGCCAGCCCCCTCCCTCCTTCCTGGCTGGGGCAGGGCCCATGGCAGGGCTTACCTCTAGTACTACGGCCCCAGTGGTGGGACAGGGTCATCATGCGGGAGTGGGACAATGACCGTTTGCTGCAGAATCTCTGTATGAAGGGGACCTTCCTGGAGATCTGCAGCTGGCTCACCCCCATGCTCTGATGCCAGGACACCGGGATGAGGCCAGCCCTCCCCATGGAGAGGCACTGTGGCTATTGCCATATGGAAACTGACCACCCTGGACAGCTACCAGTCCACTGGCCAGCAGTTCGGGGTGGGCACATCCACTAAGTCCATGCTGGTGGCATGGATCCCAGACATGCTGGACAGCCTGGGGGAAGCCCTGCAGGGCTGGTGTGGAGTCAGGACCCATAGGCCTGGGTCTCCGTTGCCACAGGAGGCCAAGGAGTATGGCCAGGAGGACAGCCAGTCTGTGGGTCAGGGCAAGCCTACTGGCCTGCAGCTGCTGGGGGGTCCATGCCTGCTAGCTGGGACATGCAGGGTAGGGACCTGTGTCTGCCTTGCTGCAAGCAGCTCAGCAGGCCTCAGCAGCTTGTACAGGAAAGGGCTGATTGAGTGGGGCCCTTTAAAGGGCTGCATGTCCATTTCGTTTCCTGCCCTGTTCTTCTGGAAAAATACCAGTGCATGTTTAGATGTGCTGTTCTAGAAGAAGGGGTGGCTCTTTTGAGGGGCACGTTTAGCATGTAGACACGCTCTTGCGGATGATGATCCTCTGGAAGACATCTTCTGGAGGATCATCTTCCAGAAGATTGCACATGTGTAGAAGTGGCCATACAGAACAGGGTTAGGGTAACACGAGGAGTCCCAGCCCAAATATTCCAGCCACAGCAGGCCAAGCTACTCCCCTCGACCCTCACACCTAAACTGCCTTCCTTCTCAAAGATGGGCCAAGCCACCAGCCACCATCCCTTTTGAAGCCCCCCGAATGCCAGGCTGCTGCCCCCCTCATCAGCTCTTAAGGTCCCCCCAGCCAAGCTTGGCAGCTTCTGTGCTAGGCTGAGACATTTACTCCACAAGAACCAGGTGCCCTGCCCACCAAGTGCTGGGCTGAGCCAAGCACCGAGCCAGAACAAGGCACTGCTCCACCTCCCACCCTGAAGGCTTCCCTGACCAAACCACTGAGCCCTCCTCCCTGCCCTGAGTACCAGGCCAAGCCACTGTCATGTCCCACCACTAGGCTAGCTCCAGAGGAGCTGCCGGTCACTCTTGGCCATCTGCCCACTCACCTGCCAGTCATCGCTCCTCACTCTGCCTCCCAAAACAAGGAGGGACGCAGCAAGCATCAAGGACTTCAGGAGGGGCACTGGAGGTGGCTAGAGTTGCAGCACCACAGTGGCCCAGGTGTTTGGTAGGTGGACAGGAGCTGTGCCAGGAAAGGTTGAGTCTAAGCTTTCCACAGCCTATTATACCTGCTGTCCTTGTGGAAACATGGGCTGTCACTGTCAGGGAAACTGATGGACTTGCCAGGTCCCTGGACAAGGTGGCTACGTTACATGATTAAGTTGATTTTAAGGCAGTTAGCTCTATTTTTACAATGTCATTGTCTTCACTGTGAATGCTGTTAGGTCAATTTTGGGGAGCACTAAGGATATTAGACACTGACCATGCGAGCCAGGGTAGCACCAAGTTTGAATTTAAAAGGTTGAATTAATGCTAGTGTGGAAACAGCGTTTATTTAAATTGACATTATTGGTCTCCAGATGTGTCCTGTATGTATCCCACAATACCCCATGGTTGTCCACTCTGGCCACTTCCATCTCTGCCCCACTCCAGGTGCACAGGAAGTGGGTAATGGGAAGCTCGTGAATTTGAATCCAGCACTAGGAAGTCTGGGAAATTGAAGGGGGCACCTGAGTCCATTTTGAATTCACTTCTTTGTGATCAGCACAGCAATCACATATAGCCATGAAAAAATAGCCCCAGCATGGCGTGGTGGCTTTTCCCCTGGACAGGATATAGCAGGAGAGGCTAAGATTTTTTTTCACTACTGGTGCCAGCTCTCACCTCAGCACACCACATGGCAACTAGGTTGTGGCAGCGCTAATTCAACTTTGTGGGGAAGGGAGGACACTCAAATTCAAATTTATAAAACCCAGCATTACAAAACTAAATTTAATAAAATCTAACTTTATCTCATAGTGTTGACGTAGGCAGTGTGTGTGTGTGTGTGTGTGTGTGTGTGTGTGTGTGTGTGTGTGTGTGTGTGTGTGTGTGTGTGTGTGTGTGTGTGTGTGTGTGTGTGTGTGGCCAGGGGAGAGGGCAGGTCATGTTCCCAGAAGGGACAGGGCTGAAACTGGCCAGCACTCAATGCCACAGCAAGTGCACCCTCCCAGCCATCAGCACCAACTGGACTGCACTGCCCCCCACCCTCCAGTGCCACCTGCATTGTACTCCCTCCAGTCCTCAACACTATCTGCAAAGCATCCCATTTGGCCCTCAGCACCACCCATGCTGCACTGCATCCCTTCTACCCCTTGATGCTACCAGCACCACACTCCCTCAGCACCAGTGATGGAAAAAGTACCCCCAAAAGTTACTGGAATAAAAGTACTGCTACTTTGAAAAAATGTAATTAAGTAAAAGTCAAAGTATTCTTCTGGAAAACCACTTGAATGAAAGTACAACAGTATTACATCTTAAATATTCTCAAATACCCAGAAGTAAAAAGTAGCCATTCTGCTATGGTTAACCATCTGACTGACCACAGGGAACCAGTCTTTTTCTCATACACACACACACACACACACACACTGTATATACATATATAAAATATGCATGTATATATTTATAGGGTGTGTGTGTGGGAGGGTGGGTCTGATAAAATCATAGACCACCAGAACTGGAAGGGACCTCACGAGGTCATCAAGTCCTATGGCCACCCACCATCTTTATCATCCGTGTCAATATTTATTCAACCTGGTCTTATGTATCTCCAATGACAGAGATTCCACAACCACCCGACGCAATTTATTCCATTATTTAAATCATCCTGACAATTGGAAACTTTTTCCTAATATCCAATCTAAATCTCCCTTGCTGCAATTTAAGCCTATTGCTTCTTCTCCTATCATCAGAGGTTAAGGAGAATAAATTTTTCTCCCTCCTCCTAACACCCTTTTAGTTACTTGAAAGGTGCTGTTATGTCCCCTCTCAGCCTTCTCTTTTCCAAACTAAACAAACCCACTTCTTTTAATTTTTTTTTCCTCCTAGGTAATATTTTCTAGACCTTTAATCATTTTAGTTGCTTTTCTCTGGACTTTCTCCAATTTATCCACATCTTTCCTAAAATGAGATGCCCAGAACTGGACACACTGAAGCCTAATCGCTGCAGGATAGAGCAAAAGAATTACTTCTCATGTTTTGCTCACTACATTTCTATTACGGCATCCCAGAATCAAGCTTGCTGTTTTTGCAACAGTGTCACACTGACCCATATACTTAGCTTGTGGTCCACTATGACCCTAGATCCCTTTCTGCAGTACTCCATTCAAGGGAGTCAAGTCCCTTTGCATTTGTCCTTACTGAACTTCATCCTATTTGCCTCAGACCAGTTTGTTCAGATCATTTGGAATTCTGACCGTGTTCTCCAAAGCAGTTACAAAACGTAAGCTCACTTTGTGCCATTAGCTAAATCATTGATGAAGATATTGAACAGAGCTGGTCCCAAAACTGATCCCTGTGGAACCCCACTTGTTATTCCCTTCTACCATGACTGTCAACCATTAACAACTACTCTCCATGAACAGTTAACCAACCAGTTATGCACCCACACATACATTTGTGTGCGTGTGTGCGTGTATTACACACACACACACACAGAATCACAGGGCTGGAAAGGACCTCAGGAGGTCATCTAGTTCAGCCCCCTGCTTCAGGCAGGATCAACCTCTACTAAATCATCCCAGCCAGGACCTTGTCAAGCCGGGACTTAAAAATCCACCATCTCTCTAGGCAAAGTGTTCCAATGCTTCACCACCCACCTGGTGAAGTAGTTTTTCCTAATATCTGACCCACACCTCTCCCTCTTCTCCTTCAGGCCATTACTCCTTGTTCTGCCATCTGACACCACTGAGAACAGTTTCTCACCCTCCTCTTTAGAACTCCCCTTCAGGAAGTTGAAGGCTGCTATTAAATCACCCCGAAGTCTTCTCTTCTGTAAACTAAGAAAGCCCAAATCCCTCAGCCTGTCCTCATAGGTCTTGTGCTCCAGGAGGGAGTTTTGAGAGGGGAGTTTGGAGGGGGAGCTTGGAGGGAGCCAGTGACTTCTATTGCCCTTAAACTTAAATCCTTTATAACAACCTCTATCTGAAACAGTTAATTAACCCCTCATATATAATTAGAGTAGGAAATGGAGGCAGAAGCCCAGCAGCAGAGTGGGGGCTATCCTGTTTATTGTGTCGAGTGCAGTATGTATGACTACTTACCCTGTGGGTGGGTGGCTTATGTGTGCGCTCGATGCAAGGAGCTCCTGGCCCTCAGAGACCGAGTGCGTGCTTTGGAGGCCAGGGTGGCTGAACTGGAGGAGCTAAGGAAGGCAGAGGTGTTTGTTGATGAGACTTTCCGGGACATAATAGGGCTGTCCCACCTCCAATCTGACAGTCCTGATGCTGTTACGGAGGATGAAAGGCTCAGGGAAGGAGAGCAGTCAATGGGAGCAGAGGGAAACCATCCCATAGTTGGGACCCTCCTTCCAGAGGGTGCTATTGTATCCTCTCGTGCCGAGGATACTTCTCCGGGGGAGGGAGCACCAGCTGTTAGGAAGAAGCAGGTTTTAATAGTGGGGGATTCGATCATTAGAAATATAGATAGTTGGATTTGTGATGACCGGGAGAACCGTATGGTGACTTGCCTGCCTGGTGCGAAGGTTGCGGATCTCTCGAGGCATCTAGACAGACTTATGGGCAGTGCTGGGGAGGAGCCGGTCGTCGTGGTACATGTTGGTACCAATGACATAGGGAAGGGTAGAAGAGATGTTCTGGAGGCCAAATTTAGGTTACTAGGAAAGAGACTGAAATCCAGAACATCTATGGTGGCATTCTCTGAAATGCTTCCAGTTCCACGCGCAGAGCCAGATAGACAGGCAGAACTTCAGAGTCTCAATGCGTGGATGAGACGATGGTGTAGGGAAGAGGGGTTTAGATTTATTAGGAACTGGGGACACTTTTGGGGTAGGGGGAGCCTATACAGGAATGATGGGCTCCACCTAAATCAAGGTTGATCCAGACTGCTGGCATTAAACATTAAAAAGGTCATAGAGCAGTTTTTAAACTAAGAGGTGGGGGAAAGCCGATTGGTGCGGGGGAGCACCTGGATCGGACGGAGACTTCTCTTACACGAGGCTCCATAGATAGGGATTCCCTAGAAGTTAGTCAGATAGGGAACGTGGGAAATAATATATGGGCAAGATCAGATGTGAAACAATCGCATATAAAAAAATCCAACGCGTCTGTGAAAGGCGGACATATAAATAGTGGTAGTTTTTTAACGTGCTTTTACACAAATGCTAGGAGTCTGTCTAATGAGATGGGTGAACTGGAGTACCTCATATCAAAGGAGGAAGTTGACATAATAGGCATCTCAGAAACATGGTGGAATGAGGACAATCAGTGGGACACTATCATACCGGGATATAAATTATATCGGAAAGACAGAACAGGTTGTGCGGGTGGCGGAGTGGTACTATATGTGAAGGATAATATAGAATCAAATGAAGCAAAAATCCTAAAGGAATCAAAATGTTCCATAGAATCATTATGGATAACAACTCATTCCTCTAATATGAATATGGCATTAGGAATATATTACCGACCACCTAACCAGGACAGTGATAGTGATGCTGAAATGTTAAGGAAGATTAGAGAGGCTATCAAAATAAGAAACACAGTAGTAATAGGAGATTTCAATTATCCCCATATTGATTGGGTGCATGTCACCTCAGGACGGGATTCAGAGATTAAATTTCTTGATGCCTTAAATGACTGCTTCTTGGAGCAGCTAGTACAGGAACCCACAAGGGGAGAGTCAATTCTCGATCTAGTCTTGACTGGAACGCAGGATCTGGTCCAAGAGGTAACTGTTACTGGACCGCTTGGAAATAGTGACCACAATATAATAACTTTTAATATTCCTGTGTTGGGAAGAACACCGCAGCGGTCAAACACTCTGGCATTTAATTTCAAAAAGGGGAATTACACTAAAATGAGGAAGCTAGTTAAACAGAAACTAAAAGGTAGAGTAATTAAACTAAAATCCCTGGAAGCTGCATGGAAACTGTTTAAAGACACCATACTAGAGGCCCAACTTAAATGTATACCCCAAATAAAAAAACACAGTAAGAGACCTAACAAAGAACCACCATGGCTAAACAGCCATGTTAAAAAGGCAGTGAGAGAGAAAAGGGCAGCTTTTAAAACGTGGAAGTCAAATCCTAGTGAGGAAAATAGAAAGGAACATAAACACTCCCAAATTAAGTGTCATAATGTAATAAGAAAAGCCAAAAAAGATTTTGAGGAACAGCTAGCCAAAAATTCAAAAAACGATAGTAAAATGTTTTTTAAATACATTAGAAGCAGGAAGCCCGCCAAAAAAGCAGTGGGGCCCTTGGACGATAAAGATATAAAAGGAGCGATCAAGGAAGACAGTGCCATTGCGGAGCGATTAAATGATTTCTTTGCTTCAGTCTTCATGGCTGAGGATGTTACAGAGGTTCCTAAATCTGAGCCAGCCTTTTTAGGTGACAAATCTGAGGAACTCACTCAGATTGAAGTGACATTAGAGGAGGTTTTGGAGTTAATTGATAAGCTGAATAGTAACAAGTCTCCAGGACCAGACGGTATTCACCCAAGGGTTCTGAAAGAACTCAAATGTGAAATTGCGGAGTTATTAACAGTGGTTTGTAACCTATCCTTTAAATCCACTTTGGTACCAAATGACTGGAAGACGGCCAATATAACGCCAATATTTAAAAAAGGCTCTAGAGGAGACCCTGGCAATTATAGACCGATAAGTTTAACATCAGTACCAGGCAAATTAGTAGAAACACTAGTAAAGAATAAAATTGCAAGTCACGTAGAAGAACACGAATTGTTGGGCAAAAGTCAGCATGGTTTCTGTAGAGGGAAGTCGTGTCTAATCTATTAGAATTCTTTGAAGGGGTTAATAAACATGCGGACAAGGGGCACCCAGTGGACATAATATACCTAGATTTCCAGAAAGCCTTTGACACGGTCCCACACCAAAGGCTTTTATGTAAATTAGGTGGTCATGGGATAGGAGGAAAGATCCTTTCATGGATCGGGAATTGGTTAAAAGACAGAAAACAAAGGGTGGGAATAAATGGTAAATTTTCACAATGGAGGAGGGTAACTAGTGGTGTTCCCCAGGGGTCAGTCCTGGGACCGATCCTGTTCAACTTGTTCATCAATGATCTAGAAAGTGAGGTGGCAAAGTTTGCAGATGACACCAAGTTGTTCAGGACAGTCAAAACCAAAACAGATTGTGAAGAATTACAAAAAGATCTCAGCAAACTGAGTGATTGGGCAGCAAAATGGCAAATGAAATTTAATGTGGGTAAGTGTAAGGTAATGCATGTTGGAAAAAATAACCCAAATTATACGTACTACATGATGGGGTCAAATTTAGCTACGACAGATCAGGAAAGGGATCTTGGAGTTATAGTGGATAGTTCTCTGAAGACATCCACGCAGTGTGCAGCGGCAGTTAGTAAGGCAAATAGGATGTTAGGAATTATTAAAAAAGGGATCGAAAATAAGACAGAAGATATCATACTTCCCCTATATAAAACTATGGTACGCCCACATCTTGAGTACTGCGTGCAGATGTGGTCTCCTCACCTCAAAAAAGATATATTGGCATTAGAAAAGGTTCAGAAAAGGGCGACTAAGATGATTAGGGGCTTGGAACGGGTCCCATATGGGGAGAGGCTAGAGAGACTGGGACTTTTCAGTTTGGAAAAGAGGCAATTGAGGGGCGATATGATAGTGGTATATAAAATCATGAATGGTGTGGAGAAAGTGAATATAGAAAAATTATTTACCTTTTCCCATAATACAAGAACTAGGGGACACCAAATGAAATTGATGGGTAGTAGGTTCAAAACTAATAAAAGGAAATTTTTCTTCACACAGCGCACAGTCAACCTGTGGAACTCCTTGCCCGAGGAGGCTGTGAAGGCCAGGACTCTAATAGGGTTTAAAAAAGAGCTTGATAAATTTTTGCAGGTTAGGTCCATAAATGGCTATTAGCCAGGGATAAAGTATGGTGCCCTAGCCTTCAGAACAAGGGCAGGAGATGGATGGCAGGAGATAAATCACTTGATCATTGTCTTCTGTTCTCCTTCTCTGGGGCACCTGGCATTGGCCACCATCGGCAGATGGGATGCTGGGCTGGATGGACCTTTGGTCTGACCCAGTATGGCCATTCTTATGTTCTTATGTTCCAGACCCTTAATCATTTTTTTTGCCCTCCACTGAACCTGCTCCAGCAAATCCACATCCTTTTTGGACTGGGAGGACCAAAACTGGACATAATATTCAAGATGTAGCCTCACCAGTGCCGAATAGAGGGGAATAACTACTTCTCTAGATCTGCTCAGAATGCTTCTCCTAATGCACCCTAGTATGCTGTTCGCTTTCTTGGCTACAAAGGCACACTGTTTACTCATATCCAGCCTTTCATCCACCATAATCCCTACGTTCCTTTCCATCGTACTGCTGCTGAGCCAGTTCGTCCCCAGCCTATAACAATGCTTGGGATTCTTCCGCCCCAGGTGCAGGACTCTACACTTCTCCTTGTTGAACCACATCAGATTTCTTTTGGCCCAATCCTCCAATTTATCCAGGTCACTCTGGATTCTCTCTCTACCCTCCAATGTATCTACCTCTCCCCCTAGTTTTGTGTCATCTGCAATCTTGCTGAGGGTGCAATCCCATCCCTCATCCAGGTCATTAATAAAGATGTTGAATAACACCGGCCCCAGAACCAAGCCTTGTGGCACTCCACTTGAAACCGACCACCATCCAGATAGTGAGCCATTGACCACCACCTGTTGGGCCCGACCATCAAGCCAGCTTTCCATCCATCTTATAGTCCAAGGATCCAATCCATACTTCCTTAACTTATAGACAAAAATGTTGTGGGAAGCCGTATCAAAAGCTTTGCTGAAGTCAAGGTATATCACATCCACTGACTTCCCCATGTCCACAGAGCTTGTTACCTCATCATAGAAGCTAATCAGATTGGTCAGGCAGGACTTGCCCCTGGTGAATCCCTGTTGGCTACTTTTCATCCGCGCAGAGAGGTCTACCGTTGACATGGTCTTCTCTCTAAGGCAGCCGCAGGAGAAGTGCAGGGAGCAGAGGAAGCCACTCTACATAGCCTTCATCGACTTGACCAAGGCTTTTGACTTGGTCAGCAGGGATGGTCTGTTCAAACTGCTCCACAAGATAGGCTGGCCTCCACGGTTACTCAAGGTGATCCAGTCGTTCCACGAAAACATGAGAGGAACCATCCTATATGACGGCGCATTATCGGATGCTTTCAGAATCAGGAGCGGCGTCAAACAAGGATGCGTGCTTGCTCTGACATTGTTCAGGATCTTCTTCGCACTCCTCCTGAAGCATGCCTTTGGATCTTCAACAGAGGGCATCTTGCTGCACACAAGATCTGATGGGAAACTGTTTAATCTTGCAAGGCTGAAAGCTAAGTCTAAGGTGCGAGAAGTCCTCATCAGAGACATGCTGTTCACAGATGATGCTGCTGTAGTGTCTCACACAGAAGACCAACTTCAAAAACTGCTGGATCAGTTCTCCAAAGCGTGCAAGGACTTTGGGCTTACCATCAGCCTAAAGAAGACGAACGTGCTCGGTCAGGATGTTGCTGAATCCCCATCAATCAGCATTGACAACTACACGTTAGAGGTCGTCCACGAGTTCGTTTACCTCGGGTCCACCATCACTGACACCCTGTCATTGGACACTGAGCTAAATAGGAGGATCAGAAAAGCAGCCACAACTCTGTCCAGACTCAGCAAGAGAGTGTGGAATAACAACAAGCTGTACACTCACACCAAAATGCACGTCTACAGCGCCTGCATCCTCAGCACCCTCCTTTATGGCAGCAAGACTTGGACCCTGTATGCCCGCCAGGAAAAGAGGCTGAACGTCTTCCACTTGCGCTGCCTCAGGCGCATCCTTGGAATATCATGGAAGGACAGAGTTACCAACACCGCCGTCCTTGAGCAAGCTGGAATCCCAACCATGCACACCCTCCTCAGGCAGCGTCGACTCCGCTGGCTTGGCCACGTCCACAGGATGAACGATGGAAGGATTCCAAAAGACATCCTGTATGGTGAGCTAGCCTCTGGCAAAAGACCTCCTGGACGCCCCCAGTTGCGTTACAAACAGGTCTGCAAGAGAGACCTCAGAGAGGTAGACATCGAGCTGGACAACTGGGAAGAACTAGCAGACGACCGCAGCAGATGGAGGCAGGGGTTACACAAGGGCCTTCAGAAGGGCAAGTTGAAGATCAGACAGCTAGCAGAGGAGAAGCGAGCGCACAGAAAGCACGATAAGGACTTGCCAGACACCCACTACATCTGCAAGAGATACAGCAAGGACTGTCACTCTCATGTGGGTCTTTATAGTCACAATAGACGCTGTAAATGAAGTCCTCAATTGAAACTTTAAAGGGCGCAATCCATAGTCTATGCAGACTGAAGGATGCCTACTTCCCACCAAGTCTCCGTTATTCCAACCACCTCATACTTGTGTGACTGTGCCAGGGCCTTCTCCGTGTTCCTTGATCTTCCTTCCTAGGGTTACGTAATCCGCCTTGATCTCTTCAAAGTTGCTGTTAGCTGTATCATTGGTTCCTACACGGAGAAGTAGGAAGGGGAAATAGTCTACAGGTTTAACAATTTTTGGCAGGGACTCTGCAATATCCCAGATTCTAGCTCCAGGCAAGCAGCAAACTTGCTGGGATTCTAGGTCAGGAAGGCAGATGGATATCTCCATCCCTCTTAGGAGGGAGTCCCCGACCACCACCACCCATCTTTCTCTTTTTCACATGTATACTTTACATTTATATTTCAAACCCGGAATTCAAATATAGTCACAGCTTTCCTGTACAAAGCTTAAAAGTGACCATATTAAATATAGGAGTCAAATTACAGAAATTACAAATTACAAGGAAGTACACTGAAGCTGAGGCTGCTTCGGCCTGGCAGTGCACCCAGGACTGCCTAGGATGAGGACTGCTCTGGCCCAGCTGGAATGCCCCTCCCCACAGCATGCCTGTGGCTGCGGTGGACTGGGGCTGCTCTGATCAGGCCAGAGGCAATTAGAGCTCAGGCTGCTGCAGATGGGGGTTGCTCTGGCCGCACTGGAGTGCCCTCTACCGACAGCAGTGCAACAGGCAGCGATGTTCCAGCTAGACCAGAGTAGCACCAGCCCCTATTGTGCCATGAGCAGAGGCACCCCAGCTGCCCCCCACCCATTTAGTCAATTAACCACTGAAACTTAAGTAATTAAATAGGATTTACATCCTTAGTCGGGTTAGGAACTCGGGTGCAGGAGCTGGCTGGGAGTGGAGGTCTGGCTGGGAGGGAAGTGCAGGAGCGAGTGGGGGGTTGTGATGTCTGGCTAGGTGGGAAGGTGCAGGAGCAAGGGAGAATGCAGGAACGGACTTGGGAGTGGGAGAGCCGGCAGGAACTGACTGAGGCTAGGAGAGCTGGGGGATACTGTTTTTGAATGAAAAGGTGTTGATGTAGCTTTTAACAGGCTTCTTTGTTGGCAGGGTCATTGTGTTTACTGATTGGCTAACACACAGCCCCATGCGCAAAGCATTCAATCACGCAGTGACTTTTTTAAAAAATAACCAATCATCATGTTGGTTTGTACAAGTGACAGTGGGGTGACGAAACCAGCAATTCTGGACATGGTAGTAGAGCTAAAAAGTTCAATATTTTATTTAAAACCGACTTCAGTAAAAGTCAAAGGATCACAAAAATAAGTTACTTGAGTAAAGTACAAGTACCAGAAAACCAACCTTGAGTACTATAAGTAAGTATTACTGCAATGCCCCAGTGCAATTTACATTGGCCAAACTGGACAGTCTCTATGTAAAAGAATAAATGGACATAAATCAGACATCAGGAACGGTAATGCACAGAAGCCCTTGGGGGAACACTTCAATCTCCCTGGTCGTTCAGCAGCAGATTTAAGGGTGACAGTCCTGAAAAAAAGAAATTTCAAAAAAATCAAATGGAGAGAGAAAGCTCTGAGCTGCAATTTACTAGCAAACTTGACTCCATTAACCAACGATTAAACAGAGACTGGGGGTGGCTCACAGCTTACGAAGGCAGCTTCTCTGCCCTGGGTGTTAAGATCTCCCCATTAGACTCTGACAATGGCTCATATCCCTCTGTCTGATCTCACTTGTTTTTAACTCTTTTGATACCTACTATTGATAATGGGCCATTTCCACCTTGCTGAATAGATCTTGTCAGCTCTGGCTCTCCCTTTATCTGGGACCCCACTCTTTAAATACCCCTCTGAAACCACCCCTCCCCCACACTCATGCATCAGAGGAAGCAGGTCTTTGCCCCATGAAAGCTTATGCTGCAGAATATCTGTTAGTCTATAAGGTGCCACAAGACTTCTTGTTGTTCTCAAAGCTACAGACTAACATGGCTACCCCCCTGATATTTCTACTTAGTTACTTTCCACCTCTGCTCAGGACCATCCAGACTGCACCAAGCCGCCTCCAGCCCACAGCACCAGGTGCATCACATCCACTCCAGCCCTTAGTGCCACCTGGCCTGCACCACACCTCCCTTCCCACTAGCCCTCAGAGGCACCTGGAACACTCCACACTGCTCTGGAGCGACTTAAAGGACCCGAGGGTCTGGTGGTGGCTGGAGCCCCAAGCTCCTCTGAGTGGCTGGGCGCAGGAGTGCAGCCCCCCTCCCATCAGCAGGCCTCTGTGAAGTTAGACCTTCTATTTTCCTTTTGGTCACACCAAATGGTACCCCTCCCCCACCTGAGCCTGGCCCCCCCGCCCCCAGGCAGGCACCTGACCCATCCCACCCTGCTCACAGGGGCCACATTAGTGTTCTTGGCTCAGTGCTGACCCTGCCTGGATCCAGTGATGCTGCTGCCGGTGGGCTGCATGCAAAGAACGAGGAGGCTCCAGCCCTGGGCACAGCACAGCTATGAAGAACCAGCCCTCGGATCCTGCTAAATAGGATCATTAGCTCAGGAATTGTCCTGTCCGTCACACAGGACAACCGTGACTCCCTCCCGTGCCCCTCACTGGGTCCAGTCTGACTCCCACCCTTCCCTCTCACCCGCATCAGGTCCAGCCTTGCTCCCGCCCACCTAAACCCAGCCTAACTCCTGCCTTTCCCCCTCACCCACACTGGGTCCGGCCTCACTCATGCCCTTCTCTGTCACCAGGTCCAGCCTCACTCCCACCCTATCCCAGCACAGGATAGTTGGGAAAAGTGTGTGCATCTTTAGGAACACTGGTCTCTTCAGAAAGCTGCAGGATGGAATCTTCTTTGCAGACCAGAAAATCACCATTGGAGACATGGAAAGGCCAATAGTTATACATGGGGATCCAACTTACCCTTTGCCTACGTCCATTTGCCTTCTTTATTTCTTGGTACATCTGCCTGAGTTCCTTTATTTTTAAAAAATACTGCTGGGCATCCCTGGTGTATCCTATTGCCACCATGCCGTGTGTGCTTTTGGCATAGATGCCAGTGTTTCTTTCGCTACTTCATAGTTCTCCCAGCACAGATTCATCCCTCTACAAAGCAACGAGGGCCTGGATCTCCCACACGTTCCATGCTGGAGCTCATCTGCAACCCTGGGCATTCATGATCAGGTATGCTACTGAGGTGTGCTGCCTGCTCTGCTCACTATGGTGACCAAACAGGAAATGAAATTCAAATTTTCCTGGGACTTTTCCTGCGCACTCGGAGAGCAGCAGAGCTGAAAGTGTTGACCAAAGCAATCACATTGGAGCATTGTGGGACACCTCCAGAAGGCCAATCGTAAATTTTCACAACGCTGCTTCTGCACTACTCTAAAGCTGTTCATGCAAGGTCAAATTTAGCATTACTCCTTGTGAAAAAACAGGCGTACTGACATCAACCTTATCAGCTCTTAAAAGTCAGTGGAACAGGCTTGGTGATGTGGACACATTGTTAAGAAAAGTGACCTAATCTGGCAAAGTTCAGCCTAAATTCCTAGTGTTGACTAGGCCTAAGACAGGCTCCCTGCCTGCCACAACCCCACACAACTTCCAGAAGCAGCCAGCATGGCCCTATGTTGAGTGCGGGAGTCAGGGGTCTTAGCACACTGCTCATGCATGTAAGCTCTGTCCCCGCAGCTGCCATTGGCTGGGAGCAGAGAGCTGCAGCCAATGCAAGCTGAGACAATGGTGCCCTATTTGGAAGTGGCATAGGGTGAGCAGGCAGGAAGCCTGCTTTAGCCTTGCTGCACCTGTAACCCGGCAGGAAGCTGCACCCCACAATCTTTTCTGGACCATGAACTCCCTCCCGCACCCCAAGCCCCAGCCCTGAGCTCCCTCCCAGAGTCAGCAT
The DNA here is from genome assembly GCF_033958435.1 of Carettochelys insculpta. Taxonomy (NCBI): domain Eukaryota; kingdom Metazoa; phylum Chordata; order Testudines; family Carettochelyidae; genus Carettochelys; species Carettochelys insculpta. The sequence goes on from NC_134160.1 coordinate 19,516,671, forward strand.
CCCACACTCCCTCCTGCACCCCAGTCATTTGAGCCAAACCAGAGCTCCTGCTATACCTAAACTCCCTTCCAGAACTTGCACCCTTCACCCCTTCCTGCACCCCAACACCTTGCCCCATGCTCATCCCCACGCCTCCTCCCACACTTCAGATCCCTCAGTCTCAACCCAGAGACTGCACCCTCTCTTGGACTCCAGCCCCATGAAAGTGAGAGTGGGTGGGATGAAGTGAGAAGGAAGGTGTGGGGCCTTGGGGAAGGGCACAGGGTAGATCCTGGGTTGCCCTTGTAGTAGTAGTAGCAGCATCCTTCAGTCTACATAGACTATGGATTGTGCCCTTTGTAGTTCCACTTGGTATCATCATTTGCAGCGTTGACTGTGACTGTGAAGGCCCACACGAGAGTGACAGTCCTTGCTGCATCTGTTGTATGTGTAATGGGTGTCTGGCAGGTCCTTACTGTGCTTTCTGGTGGGCTCGCATCTCCTCTGCTAGCTGTCTGATCCTCATCTCACCCTTCTAAAGGCCCTTGTGTAGTTTCTGCCTCCATCTGCTGCAATCTCCTGCCAGCTCCTCCCAGCTGTCCGGCTCAATGTCTACCTCTCTGAGGTCCCTCTTGCAAACATCTTTGTAGTGCAATTGGGGGCGTCCAGGAGGTATTTTGCCAGAGGCTAGCTCACCATATAGGATGTCTTGTGGGATCAACTTTCATCATTCATCCTGTGGACGTGGCCAAGCCAGCGGAGCCGCCGCTGCCTGAGGAGGGTGTGCATGGTTGGGATTCCAGCTTGCTCAAGGACGGCAGTGTTGGACACACTGTCCTTCCATGATATTCCAAGGATGCGCCTGAGGCAGTGCAAGTGGAAGACGTTCAGCCTCTTTTCCTGGTGGGCATACAGGGTCCAAGACTCATTGCTGTATAGGAGGGTGCTGAGGATGCAGGCTCTGTAGACTTGCATTTTGGTGTGGGTGTACAACTTGATGTTATTCCACACTCTCCCACTGAGTCTGGACAGAGTTGTGGCTGCTTTTCCGATCCTCCTGTTTAGCTCAGTCTCCAGTGACAGGGTGTCAGTGATGGTGGACCCGAGGTAAACGAACTTGTGGACGACCTCTAACGTATAGTTGTCAATGCTGATTGATGGAGGTTCAGCAACATCATGACCAAATACGTTTGTCTTCTTTAGGCTGATGGAAAGCCCGAAGGAAGGGTTGCCCTTAAAGTCAAAAAAAGTGAACTTGGGAGTAAAAAGCTAGGAGACCGCAGGTCTAACTGATCATCGTATTAGCGGCCAGGAAGGAATTCTACCTCCCACATCAGAGGCAGTCAGTGCATGGATTTCATGGGGGTAATCAGACACATGCCCCTGCCCCTGCCTCATCCCCACCCCCACCCCGCTACTATTCCACCCATGCCCATTCACTTCCCACACCACTTCACTTCTGCCCATGCCCTGTCCCCCACCCCCTTTTCTCTGCCCCTGCCCGGCCTCTTCCTGCAGTAGTCAACTCTGCTTCCAGTGCCCGTGGGGCAGTCCCCAAACTCTGCTGGAGTGTGTGGTGTAGGGGGAGTGTGAACTAGGAAGCTCACACTGCTTTCAGGCCAGACCACTCCAGGGGAGGGGCAGGACTGCCCCCACACTCATTGGAAGCAGTGTGGCTCTGATGGTGAGCGGGGGGAGAGCTGATGCTGGGGGCGGGGGTGGCCCTTCTGTACACTGCTATGCATTGCGTATGCCCCCATGTTAGACTGGCAGAGGCTCTACGCGTTTTTGGCTTCCTTGGCAGCATGGATCCCTCATTGGTCTGAACTATGTCAGTGGTAGATTCTCTGTAACTTGGACGCTTTAAACCATAATTGGAGAACTTAAGTATATGAGCCAAAGGTTCTTGGTCTGTTACTGCAGTGAGCGGGTGAAGTTCTGCAGCCTATGATGGGCAGGAAGTCTGACTAGATGATTACAATGGTCCCTTCTGGCCTTTAACGTCTGAATATCTGACTGACTTTAGCCTGCTGAGCTCTCTCTCTCTCTCTTCTGTGGGAGCTGGAGCTGATCCACAGTGGAGAAATAATAAAATATTAATTGGGGTGGAAAGAAGGACTGACTCTGCAGCCTGCAATTAGAACACTCTGAAGCAGGCAGAGCAAAGAGTTCACATAGGGTCTCCAGAGCCCAGGTGCATGCTGTAATGCTAGCATTCTGCCTCTTTGGAAGTAGGAGCTAAGTATTTTTCTCTTTCTTTCTATCACGATAAATGATTTTCCAGGGGTCTTGGTTAAATGGTTTGTGAAATGAAATTGATATTTTCCAGTCAGCTCTGCTAATTACCCTCACTGTTAAAAACATATCTGGTATTTCACTTTGCTGCCTTCAATTTTCATTGACCAGATCTTGTTTTGCCTTTGTCTACTTAGTCAAAGAGTCCTATAGCATAAATCACCTCTTAACCTTCTCTTTGATAAATTAAATAGAGCTGCTGATGGGTGTGGGAGGGATGGGGAAAAAGGAGCAGCTGCTACTGTGGCAATGGCCAGAGCTCTAGATCTTTTAAATTGCCACCCAAGCCCTGAGCAGTGGGGGTCAGGCAACTCTGACAGGCTTCAGACAGGCCTTCTTAGTCTGTATCTTTGAGAACAACAAGAAGTCCTGTGGCACCTCAGATGCACCTGATGAAGCGGGTCTTTGCCCACGAAAGCTTATGGTCCATAATATCTATTAGTCTATAAGGTACAACAGGCCTTTTTGTTGTTCTGACAGGCTTGTTGGTGGAGGCTAGCCCCATCTCCACCTCTTCCACTTGACACTGCACCTTCTGGAGACCCAGAGTCAGCCTCCCCGACCTTGCCCAGGGGCCCATCAATTCTGCTGGCAGCCCTGGAGGTGCTTTAAGTTGTGGTCACCAGAGCCAGACACCCTATATTGTCATTCAGCAGTGCCAGACTCAGCACCATTTCCTTACTCTGTGACATCCCCTGTGTTAGTCTTTAGTCATCACCTACCACCCCTAACTCAAACCCCTCCAGCACATCATCAACAACCTACAACCCATACTGGAGCATGATGCTACACTCTGAGAGAGGCGCGTGTTCTCTTACAGATAACCGGCTAACTTCAGGAAAATGCTCATGAGCAACCACAGCCATACCATTCCTGGAACTTTTCCTGGCAACAAACGCCATTGCCAACTTTGCCTACATATTTACTCTGGAGACACCATCTCTGGACCTACCCACATCAGTTATATGATCAGGGCTCATACTCCTGTACCTCCACCAATGTTATACATGCCATCATGTGCCAGCAATGCCTCTCTGCTATGTATATTGGATAGACTGGACAATCATTTTGCCAAAGAATGAATGGACACAAACAAATCAGACATTGGGACTCTGAATACACGTAAACCTGTCAGTGATCATTTCAGTGGAGTGGGGCCATTCTGTTAAAGACCTGAGAATCTGCATCTTAAAACAAAGCCTAACACCAGACTTCAAAGGGAAACATCTGAAATGGAGTTTATGCTCAAATTTATACTCTGCTCCTTGGCCTCAGTAGAGATAGCATTACCTTAGGCATTACAAAGGCAGCTTCCCCATCTTTGATATTTGTAGTGATCTGAGGCAAGTCCCTTAATAGACACTTGCAGTTAAGTTTCTTCCCCTGTTCCCCACCCTTCACCCACTTCTGTCCTATGTACAATAAGTCCGCAACTTACACAGTTTATTTGTTCCAAAGGTTGCAGTTTAAGTTGAAAACTGCATAAGTTGGGGAGGGCTTGTGGGAAGGAGGTTAAGCCTGGGGTGGATTAGGGCTGCAGGGTGGATGGGAGGGTGAAGTTGAGTTGGGGTGTGCAGGGGGTTGGGGCAGGGGTTGAAACTGGCCAGAAGGTTGGAGGTGGAGCCCCACACACACATGCAGGGAGCCCCTTGTGCTGTGGGGGTGTGAGCTGGGGCCACAGGGGTTTGGGGGGCAGTACAGCCTCATGTGCCTGCAGTGGCTGACAGCTGGACCCCTGCACACATTGGTGTCTGACAACCCAGCATGTGCCAGCATGGGGTGAGCTGGGGATGAGGGGGGTTGAACCAAGGCCAGGGTAGGTTGAGCCCCTGAGCATGCCGGTGGCTGCTGACAGCCAGAGCCCCATGTATGGAGGGCTGAGTTGGGGCTGCAGGAGGGGAAGGGTTGAGCCAGGCAGTGGTGTACTGGGGGTTGAGTGGGGGAGGGTTGGAGCCCTCTGCAGCACACCAGGGGCTGAGAGCTGGAGCCCTGAGTGGGCATGTGAGCTGAGGCTGCAGGGTTGAGCGGGGTGCACTGGGATGGGGTGCTTGAAAGGGGGGAGGTGGGGTGGTTTGGAGCACTGAGCCAGCTGCATGGGGTTGGGGCCCAGGACTGCAGGGGGTTGGAGCTGGGTCCCCAGGAGTTGGAGGGGAGCCCCAGGCATGCAGCTGGAGTCCCCCCGCTGGGGGAGGTGAGCCAGGGTATGCGGGAGGTTAACCTGGAGCTGCAGGATTGGGGGGGTTGAGCCCACAGGGGGTTTAACAGGGGTGAACCAGTGCGGCTGCCAACTGCTGCTCTTGGAAGCTGTGGGGGGGAGGGGGTTTTAGCCCACCTGGCTGCCCGAAGGGGCACACAGATCAGTGGGCTAAAAGCCTTCCCCTACCTTCCCAGAGTGGTGCCTAATGCTGCCCTGGGAAGTAGAGGGAAGTTGCTCTTAGCCTGCCTGGCTGCCCGCAGCTGCAGGAATACAGGCAGGCTGAGAGCCCAGCAGCTTCACATTGTGTGAAACTCGCGCTAAATCAAGTTTCATGCAACATGAAGCCACGTAAAGTAGGGGATTCCTGTATGAATTGGGGGTCAGCCCCATAACAGTGGGGTCACGTACTATGGATTCATGTACTCTTGAGAACCTTACTGTGTCCATGCAACTCAAACCCATGTGACCTAGGGACTTAATGTACCTGATTTGTCAGTTTTCATTTCAGTTTTTTTTGTTTGTATTTCTATTATATATTGGTCATGCCAATTCATTTTCAGCACTATTTCCAGATCTGAAGAAGTGGGTCTGCTCCAAGAAAGTTCATCACCTAATAAATTATTTTATTAGTCTTTAAAGTGCTACATAACTGCTGGGCTGTTTTCTTAGCCAGTGTGGCACTGGAAGCCCCTGTGACTGCTCAGTCCCTTTCTGATTCACTGGTTTGCAGCAGGAGTCCCCAGGCTGTAAGTTTCACCCATGTTGTTTGTTCCTGGCATGAGGTGGGACCCTCCAACACTGATTCAGATTTCGTGGCAGTGCGGTTTCTCCAGAATTCAGAGAGCAGAGGCAGCTCTAGGTCACACCTCAGTGCTACATTTTCTTGGTGATTTTTTTATTTTATTTTAAACTGCTCCAAAATGCATTTGCTTCATCGATTTTCAAAAGGCACTTGACAGTATAGATCAGAAAGTGACTTGGGCGGTGTTGGAGTCATACGGAGTGGATAGCAGGCTAATATGGTTGTTGAAAGATATCAATGATAATGCGCAGGCAGCGGTGAGAACATGCGGGGCGTTGGGAAGTTGGTTTAAAAACAAACAGAGGTACCAGACAAGGAGATCCAATATTGCCAAGTATCTTCATCGCACATCTGGAGAGAGAGACGGACAAGATCAAGGAAGAGGCAGAAGGGATATCTGTACCCAGGAAAAGAATTAACATCTTGAAGTTTGCAGATGATATAATTATCATTGAGGAAGATGAGGAGAAGCTAGCGAAAATGGTGCAGGTGTTAAACGAAGAAGGAAAGTGGTATGGACTGCTTACAAACATCAATAAAACAAAAACAATGGTATTTGGAGATCAGGAAGTAGGAAGGAAGATCAGCGTGGATGGTATTAAACTAGAAAATGTAGAGAAGTTCACGTATCTGGGGAGCAACATAACATATGATCTAGACTGTAAGAAGGAAATAGCGACTAGAATAGCGAAAGCAAGAGCAAGTTTGAAGGCGATGGATAAGATCTGGCAAAGCAATTAGCTTAAGAACGAAGCTGGGTGTTTTGAAAACGTGAGTATTCAGCAGCATGGTGTAGGGATGTGAGACATGGGTGATAACGAAAGATTCAAAAAGAAGAATATTGGCATTTGAAAGGAGTTGTTATAGAAAGATTCTGAGAATAGGATGGATGCAGAAGGTCACCAATGAGGAATTATATAGGAAGATACAGCCAAAAGAGAACCTGCTGCAGAAGGTTATAAAATGGAAGCGACAACTATTTGGACATATTTGCAGAATGAACAACAAATGAAAAATCAAGACCCTGGTATTCGGCATAATGGATGTTTTGAACAGGAGAGGCAGATCCCATAGAGAATGGATAGATGATGTAGTAGATTAGTGTGGAGCTAGTCTACAGAAACTAAGCCACTCTGCACTGGATAGGGAAAGATGGAAGGAAATAGTGAGAGAGGCATCAGACACCAACCGGCACTGGGCCCACAGTTATTGATGATGAAAATGCATTTGTTGCAAATCTAACCCTGCGCTGCCCTCTAGTGGCTAACATTGGCCAAGCATCTGTCCTTGCCACTTCCCACCTTTTGGACAAGGGGCATTATGGGGCCTGAGAGCAGAGAAGAAAGATCCAAATGCTGGAGCTGTTGCTTGTGACAGCCACATCCTCCTTGGTAAGAGCTAATGGCTAATATTTTTCAAAAGCCCACAAGTGATTTAGTGTCAATAGGTCCTTTGGCTTTCATGGAGAATTAGCCTTGCAAATACCTATGAGCTGCTGGGCAGGGGGACATTTTGTCTCATTGTCATCGGGGGGTTGGTTTAAAATGCCCCATGACCACACAAGGCAAATCTCTTCCCCCCCACCCCCACACATTTGAGAACTTTCTGAGAATTGGATAATCCACTCTGAACATATACAAGTCCCTCATGGGATGGGTTTGTATAGAAAAAGGTTTAGGTGCATGACCCTGCATTTTGGATTAATTTCATCCTCCCATTACTTTCCCACACTGCTTTGGATCATACCTGGCTGGATCTGTCTGTTTACCTATGTTCTTGCCACTGTGCTGATCTCAGGTTCACTTGCTATCACCTCCCTATTTAGATGCATGCAGACAGCTCTGCACCATTTGCAGTTACACACTCGAATCTCATGCCCTTCTCAGTATTTTAGCAGCCAGGGCTCATGCTTCCACGTGGCGATCTGCAGACATAGCAGATTTCCCTGAGACCTGGGATAAAAGCTGGGTCAGTCTTGCTCTAACAGGAGCCCCTAGAGCACTAAGACATGAGCATCTAGTGAAAGGAGGGGGGCACTCTGGAGACAAGTTCCAGTGTCACCTCAAAGGAAAGGAGCTATAGAAGAATTAGAGAAACAAGGGACAGCACCAAACAAACCACTCTCCCAGCATCTACCCCATTGTAATGGCACATGAGCCAGACGAGTTATACCAAGGAGGTGACCACAAAACCCTAGGGTTTGTGGACGGCACAAAAGGCACCTAAAACACCTGGATCTCATCTAGGACTCTGATAAGGAGGTCAAGGAAAAGGTCATGCCAGAGATGGCTGCCCAGACCCAGGCAGATGGACAGCCTGGCAGTGCTGGGGTGCAGAACACAGCGTGGAAGTCGTATGTGATGTGTTATAGGACAATCACCAACATCAACAACCATGGGCCCCAGTGCCTGTTGGTGTCTGATGTCTCTCCCACTATTTCCTTCCATCTTTCCCTGACCAGTGCGGAGTGGCTTAGTTTCTGTAGACTAGCTCCACACCAATCTACTATATCACCTACCTATTCTCTGTGGGGTCTGCCTCTCCCATTCAAACTGTTCATTATGCTGAATACCAGGGTCTTGATTTTTCATTTGTTGTTCATTCTGCAACTATGTCCGAATAGCTGTAAAAGTATAATTGTACAGGGTATTAAACAACTTCCCCTCTGGCTAGAGATGCTGGAACAATGCTTATAGTGGGGGCACTAAGAGCCATTGAACCAAACTGTTAATTCTGTATGTAATGGAAACCACATCAAGCCTGGGTGTGTAGTAGCGCCCCCAACGCCCCTCGTTCCAGCACCTAAGCCTATGGGAACCCAATGCCCACTGACATTTGAAGCAGATGTGCACAAAGAGCCATATTAACTTTTCTCTTCCCCACACCCCACCCTGACATACACATACTCAGAAGGGCATCTGTGCCAGAGAATTGAAATGCCAGAGCACTTATTACTCTGAAATATCAAATCCCTCACACTGACACCACCAGTCACCTTTCCCTGACCTTCCCCCTGAATGTGTTCCAAGTGGCATCTGTGAGGGTTGAAGAGAAACTGCTACATAAGGGCTACGTCTACACTGGCCCCTTCCTTTTGTGAGGGGCATGGTACTGAGCAAGTTGGGAAGATACTAATGAAGCGCTGCCATGAATGAATGGTGCTTTCAAATCACATGCCACCCATGTAGCTGGGGGCCTTTTGAAAGGACCCCCCCGTGCCAGACATTGAAAGCCCCTTCTTCCTAAAACCAAATAGGAGGAAGTGAATTTCGAAGTCCCAGGGGTCCTTTCGAAAGGCCCCTGGCTACATTGTCAGTGCGTGATTCAAAAGCAGTGCTTTCAAATCATGCAAGGCCATTGTTATGCTAATAAATCACTGCATATTCATGGAAGCACCTCATTAGCATCTTCCCAACTCCAAAAGAAAGGGGCCAACCAGGACACAGTCAAGAAGTACTTCATTTCTTCCCATTTCAGCAGTGCCCTGAGCTTTCAGCTACATTAGCTTTTCATGCGAAGCATTTCCCAAGGTGAGAGGTTTTTGGAGAATGCTGGGGATAACTTCTTGGTACAAGTGCTGAAGGAACCGACCAGGGGCCATGCGCAACTTGACCTGCTCCTCACAAACAGGGAAGAACTAGTAGAAGAAATAGAAGTGGGAGGGAACCTGGGCTGCAGCGACCATGAGATCATAGATTTCAGGATCCGGACGAAAGGAAGAAGGGTGAGCAGTAACATACAGACCCTTGATTTCAGAAGAGCAGATTTTGACTCCCTAAGAGACCAGATGAGCAGGATCCCTTGGGAAACGAAGATGAAGGGGAAAAGAGTTGAAGAGAACTGGAAGTATTTTAAAGAAGTCTTACTGAAGGCACAGGAACAAACAATCCCGCTGCATAGTAAGAAATGCAAACATGGTAGGCAACCAGCTTGGCTTAACAGGGAAATCCTTAGTCAGCTTAAATTCAAAAAGGATGCATACAAGAAATGGAAACGTGGACAGTTGACTAAGGAGGAGTATAAACATACGGCTGGAGAATGCTGGGCAGTAATCAGGAAAGCGAAAGCACAATTGGAACTGCAGCCGGCAAGGGATGTGAAGAGTAACAAGAAAGGTTTCTACAGGCATGTTGACATTAAACAGGTTATCAGAGAAGGTGTGGGGCCATTACTGGATGAGGGAGGTAACCTAGTGGCAGATGGTGCAGGAAAAGCTGAAGTACTCAATGCTTTTTTTGCCTCAGTCTTCACGGACAAAGTCAACTTCCCCATGACGGTCCTAGATGATGCAGTATGGAAAGGTGGAGGGCAGCCATCTGTGGGGAAGGAACAAGTTCTGAGTTATCTAGAAAAACTAGATGTGCACAAGTCCATGGGTCTGGATTTAATGCACCCCAGGATACTGAGGGAATTGGCAGAAGTCATTGCTGCACCTTTGGCCATTATCCTTGAAGACTCTTGGAGATCGGGGGAGATACCGGATGACTGGAAGAAGGCAAACGTAGCACCCATCTTTAAAAAAGAAAAAAAGGACAATCCAGGGAACTACAGACCCATCAGCCTTACCTCAATCCCTGGGAAAATAGTGGAGGGAATCCTCAAGGAATCCATTTTGAAGCACTTGGAAGAGGGGAAAATGATCAAAAGTAGTGAACAGGGATTCACCAGGGGCAAGTCCTGCCTGACCAATCTGATTAGCTTCTATGATGAGGTAACAAGCTCTGTGGACATGGGGAAGTCAGTGGATGTCATATACCTTGACTTCAGCAAGGCTTTTGATATGGTCTCCCACAACATTCTTGTCCATAAGTTAAGGAAATATGGATTGGATCCTTGGACTATAAGATGGATAGAAAGCTGGCTTGATGGTCGGGCAGTCTGTTTCACGCAGAGTGCCACAAGGCTCGGTTCTGGGGCCGGTGTTATTCAACATCTTTATTAATGACCTGGATGAGGGACTGGGTTGCACCCTCAGCAAGTTTGCGGATGACATAAAACTGGGGGGAGAGGTAGATACATTGGAGGGTAGAGAGAGAATCCAGAGAGCTGGATAAATTGGAGGACTGGGCCAAAAGAAATCTGATGCGGTTCAATAAGGAAAAATGTAGAGTCCTGCACCTGGGGCGGAAGAATCCCAAACATTGTTACAGGCTGGGGACCGACTGACTCAGCAGCAGTACGATGGAAAGGGACCTAGGGGTTATGGTGGATGAAAGGCTGTATATGAGTAAACAGTGTGCCCTTGTAGCCAAGAAAGCTAACGGCATACTGGGGTGCATTAGGAGGAGCATTTCGAGCAGGTCTAGAGAAGTAGTTATTCCTCTTTATTCGGCACTGGTGAGGCCACATCTGGAATATTGTGTCGTTTTGGGGCCCCCAGTATAAACAGGATGTGGATTTGCTGGAGCAGGTTCAGCGAAGGGCAACAAAAATGATTAAGGGTCTGGAGCACAAGACCTATGAGCATAGGCTGAGGGATTTGGGCTTGTTTAGTTTACAGAAGAGAAGACTTAGGGGTGATTTAATAGCAGCCTTCAACTTACTGAAGGGGAGCTCTAAAGAGGACAGTGAGAAACTGTTCTCGGTGGTGTCAGATGGCAGAACAAGGAGTAATGGTCAGAAGTTGAAGAGGGAAAGGTGTAGTTTAGATATTAGGAAAAACTACTTCACCAGGCGGGTGGGGAAGCATTGGAATGTGTTGCCTAGAGAGGTCGTGGATTCTCCATCCCTTGAGGTTTTTAATTCCCGGCTGGACAAGGTCCTGGCTGGGATGACTTAGTGGGGGTTGATCCTGCTTGAAGCAGGGGGCTGGACTAGATGACCTCCTGAGGTCCCTTCCAGACCTAGGATTCTCTGATTCTGGCTATGTCTACACGTGCACACTACATCGAAATAGCTTATTTCGATGTAGCGACATCGAAATAGTCTATTTCGATGAATAACGTCTACACGTCCTCCAGGGCTGGCAACGTCGACGTTCAACTTCGACGTTGGGCAGCACCACATCGAAATAGGCGCTGCGAGGGAATGTCTACACGCCAAAGTAGCACACATCGAAATAAGGGTGCCAGGAACAGCTGCAGACAGGGTCACAGGGCAGACTCAACAGCAAGCCACTCCCTTAAAGGGCCCCTCCCAGACACAGTTGCACTAAACAACACAAGATCCACAGAGCCGACAACTGGTTGCAGACCCTGTGCATGCAGCATGATTCCCCAGCCGCGGCAGCAGCAGCCAGAAGCCCTGGGCTAAGGGCTGCTGCACACGATGACCATAGAGCCCCACAGGGGCTGGTGAGAGAGCGTCTCTCAACCCCTCAGGTGATGGCCGCCATGGCGGACCCCGCTATTTCGATGGTGTGGGATGTAGATCATCTACACGTGCCCTACTTCGACGTTCAACTTCGAAGTAGGGCGCTATTCCCATCCCCTCATGGGGTTAGCGACTTCGACGTCTCGCCACCTAACGTCGATTTCAACTTTGAAATAGCGCCCAACACGTGTACCCGTGACGGGCGCTATTTCGAAGTTGGCGCCGCTACTTCGAAGTAGCATGCACGTGTAGACACGGCCTCTGTGAGATATTTCAAAATGCATAGTGATTAGAAGGCACTCACTGTTTTTTAAGATGACTCTGCATTGCTAACCCCTCGGGTTCAGAACAATTACTGCAGAAGGCTACTTACTTTGCAGGACACTTTCTACTGATCAGCAGGTGTTACAAAAGCAAAACTGAGATGAAGATATTGCTCTATTTTGAAAATTGCACTATGTCTACACTTTGAGATAATTTCAATTTTATTAAATTCAGTTTTGTAATGCTGGGTTTTATAAATTTGAATTTGAGTATCCTCACCTCCCCACAGAATTGAATTAGCACTGCTACACTAAATTGCCAAAGATTGACTGTTGCAGCAGCGCATTTTGGGAAGCTATCCCACAGTGCCCTCAGCCCCCTAGCATTCTGGGTTTTTTCTTTGGTGCAGTATGGGGAAAAAGATGCCCCACAAGTAGCTGTGGGTATGTGATGTCATCCTCTCACATTGCATTACTCTCATTTCCCTCATTTCCCTTGCCACTTTTTGAGAAGGAAGGAAGGCAAAGCAACCACAATGTATGTGTGTTCTGGGATCACCCAGGTGACCATGCCATGTCAATGGGTCCTCAGCTACCTTTCCCCCTTGAAATCACAGTATGGTATGACCTGTCTTAAGGAAGCCATTTGATGAGGAAGTTGCCAGAAGAAACAAAGATTGTGGGGGGGGAAAAAAAAGCATCCACAGAGATTGCCAAATTAACTGAAATCTCTTGCTTTTATAACTGAATTATCAAAGCTTTAATAAAAAGCAGATAAAATATTATCTCTGGAAAATTACAGGAACAGATTACAACTTGTGATATCCTTCTTCCATCATTATTCAAGCCTTTGAGGAAAAGCAAAGGTGCCCATTTAAACACATCTTGGTTTCCTGTGAGTTACTGATAGTAAGAAAGCTATGGATTGCCAGCTCCTCATGTGCATGCCAGGACATAGTGCTGTCTGGAACATGGTCTGGTCTGCACTGCACCGCACCGCAGGCACACTCTTTTATTGGGTTGGGGCCTAGCCACGTGATGTGCTTGGGAGGGAGATAGACCCTGACTGCATGGTGTCTGTGGGTGAGGTGGGGGCCGCCCCTGTACAAATGTGAACCACAGAAGTTTTTCAGCCTCTCATGCAAGCATGATCCCCACAGCTTAGCTGCCACGTGGTGTGCTGGGGCAGGGGCTGGCACCAGCGCTGGAAAAAAAAAAATCTTGGCCTCTCCTCCTATATACTCTATAGGGGGAAAGCCACCACCTGTGCTGGCGCTATTTTTCATGACTAGATATGATTGCTGTGCTGATCATAAAGAAATTAATTCAAAATGGGCCCAGGTACCCACTTCAATTTCCCAGGCTTCCTGGTAACTACTTCCTGTGCACCCAGGCTACGTCTACACGTGCACGCTACTTCGAAATAGCTTATTTCGATGTTGCGACATCGAAATAGACTATTTCGACGAATAACGTCTACACGTCCTCCAGGGCCGGCAACGTCGATGTTCAACTTCGACGTTGCGCAGCCCGACATCGAAATAGGCGCAGCGAGGGAACGTCTACACGTCAAAGTACCACACATCGAAATAGGGATGCCAGGCACAGCTGCACACAGGGTCACAGGGCAGGCTAGCGCTTCCGGGGCAACAGCTAGCCGCTCCCTTAAAGGGCCCCTCCCACATACACTCAGCCTGCACAGCACGCGGTCTGACGAGCCAGATAGGCACACAGACCCCGAGCGCCGCAGTTATGGACCCCCAGCAGCAGCAGCAGCAGCAGCAGCCGCAGCAGCAGCAGCTAGAGGTCCAGCCAGCCCTCCTGGCAGGAGCAGGGCTTGCCCTGGCTCTTGTCATGTTGGGGGCAGCTGAGCACCTCCCTGCCCCAGGGGAGGAGATGCCCCCGGGGCAGCAGGGCTTAGCCCCTACCCCTGCAGCACCCTGCTCCACCCCCCACCTCACACGCCGGCGGCTGTGGAGCCACCCCACCAGCACCGACTGGTGGGAGCGCCTGGTGCTTGGGGAGTGGGACGACGAGCACTGGGTCCGCAACTTCAGGATGACCCGACAGACATTCCTGGAGCTGTGCCAGTGGCTCAGCCCCGCACTCAGGCACCGGGACACTGCCATGCGGCGTGCCCTCAGCGTGGAGAAACGGGTCGGCATCGCTGTCTGGAAGCTGGCCACTCCGGACAGCTACTGATCCGTGGGGCAGCAGTTTGGCGTCGGAAAGGCCACTGTCGGGGCCGTCTTCATGGAGGTAAGAGAACCCACAGGGGGAGGCCAGGGCAGAGCAGGGGGGCCAGGGCAGAGCAGGGCAGAGCAGGGGGGCCAGGGCAGAGCAGGGGGGCCAGGGCAGGCCAGGGGGGCCAGGGCAGAGCAGGGCAGGCCAGGGGGGCCAGGGCAGGGCAGGGCAGGGCAGGGCAGGGCAGAGCAGGGCAGGCCAGGGGGGGCCGGGGGGGCCAGGGCAGGGCCATGCACACCCTGCTCACCCCTCATTGAGGCTGTCCCATGTGCTTTCCCTGCAGGTCGTGCGTGCCATCAACTCCATGCTCCTGCACAGACTCGTGAGGCTGGGGGACCCAGATGCCACCATTGCCGCCTTTGCCACCCTGGGCTTCCCCAACTGCTTCGGGGCTCTGGATGGGACCCACATCCCCATCCGCGCCCCGGACCACAGCGGAGGCCGATACGTGAACCGGAAGGGCTACCATTCAGTCGTCTGCCTTGGTGGACAGCCGGGGACGGTTCCAGGACATTTACGTGGGCTGGCCTGGCAGCACCCACGACGCCCGGGTTTTCCGCAACTCGGGCCTGTGCCGCCGGCTGGAGGCGGGGACCTGCATCCCCCAGCGGGAGATCCCTCTGGGGGACACCACCATGCCCTTCTGCATGATTGCGGATGCAGCCTACCCCCTCCGGCCGTGGCTTATGCGCCCCTACACGGGCCACCTCTCCGCCAGCCAGGAGCGCTTCAACACGCGCCTGAACCGTGCGCGCCAGGTGGTGGAGCGCTCCTTCGGCCGCCTCAAGGGACGATGGAGATGTCTCCTCACCCGCCTGGATGCCAGCCCCAACAACATCCCCCAGATTGTGGGTGCCTGCTGCGCCCTGCACAACCTTGTCGAGAGCAAGGGGGAGACCTTCCTTCAGGGCTGGGCCGCCGAGGCCGGCAGGGCACACCTCCAGCCACCTGCTGCCCCCAGTCGGCAGGTGGACCCAGAGGGGACCCGGGTCCGGGAGGCCCTGCGGGCCCACTTCGACAACCAGGCCGCGGGGTGAACTCTGCCCAGGCCCCCGACTGCCCGCCCCTTCCTCCCCCACACTCCTGCCTCAACGCCCACACCACCATGGGGCACCCCACCGCCCCCCCCCTTGTCCAGGAGAAACGACAGATCGAACTTGTGGGTGAACGTAAATGTTTTCTTTGGCTGAACCTTTTTTTTTTTTGAAATAGAAAAATATACACATGTGAAAGGGAAAGCAAAAAGGAGGGACAAACATGTAACAAAAGCAAGATGGGCACAAATAAAACTATGTACAACAATAAACTCCAAGCAGGGTGCGCCATCCACAAAAGGAAACCAAAAAGCAGGGAGGAGAACGGGGAGAACTATTTACAGGGGGGACGGGGCAAGCAGGGGCAGTACCCACCCACCCAGTCCCCAAAGTCTGTCCATCGGGGGGGGGGCCACGTCCCGGGCCCCTCACCCCCTACAGGCCCCCAGTGGGCGTTCCCGGCCGGGAGCTCCGGCGGGCCTGCAGTCTGGTCCGCGGCTGGGTGGGAGCGGGCTCCACCAGAAGATATCGGCGCCGGCGAGTCTCAGGTGGCTCCAGGGGTCCCTCGGCGCGGTGGCCCTCACGGGGAGGTGGTGGGGCGACGGCGGACGGGCCGGCGGCGGCTGCAGCAGCTGGTGGTGGGGCTGCAGGAGCGGCCATGGCGGGCGGTGGCGCGGCTGGCGCGGCATGGGGGGCCAGGAAATCAACCAGGCGGTTGACAGTGTCCACCAGGGCCCCCCATGACTCGCGGCGCCAGGCCAGCGCCTGCTCCTGCAGCCGGATGTAGTGCTGCGACACCTCCAGCTGCCGCTCCGACACCTCCAGCTGCCGCTCCGACACCTCCAGCTGCCGGCGATGGATGGCCAGCAGCTGGGGGTCTGTGGCCACCGCCGGCAGTAGGCGCGGGGTCCGCCGTCTTGCTCTCCGCGGGGCCGGTGGTTCCTCGGCCGGGGGGCTTCCCTGGAGCGAGGGTCCCGGAGGACTCTCCGGGACGACCGACGCCTCGCCGGCGCTCTCTTCCGGTCCTTCGGATGGTGCCGGTGCAGGTGCAGGACACAGGAGAGGAGGGGGGAAAGAAGAATGGAGACAGGCGTTAGTGTCGTCCCCGAGCCGTGGCCTTTGTCCCCCCCGCCCTGTGCTGCAGGTTCCCCATCCCCGTCCCCGGGAGATGCTGCTGTGATGGATGGGGTTCAGGGGTCCCCCTGCCCTGCAGCCCGTCCCCTGGTGGGAGCGACTCTCACTTCAGCCCGCAGGGTCTGAGAGCAGGAGAGGTTTCTTAGGCCACAGCTGGCCAGTTTCTGGCAGGAGTGACAGCACCAGCTGTCGGAAGAGACAGTCCTTCCAACTCGTCGTGGGGAGAAGACCCCAAGGGGGGGCCCCTCTGCGATGCAGCTTTCCCCCTCCTCTGGCTGGCTGCCTACCAGCTCTCCCTTCCCCTAGCCTCTACCTGTGGCCCCCGCCCTCGCCCCCCAATTCCAAGCCAGCTCGGCTCCTCCCTCCTGTTTGTTCAGGGCAGAGGTGTCACCTGCCAGCTGTAGCGCCAGGATCCTCCTTTGGCCCTGGGAGCTCCTTGGCTCGGGTGGCTCATCTGTAGCCTGGGTCTCCCTTTGGCACTCCCCCCACTCCATCGCCTGCTGGTGCTGCGGGGTGTCCCACCCCCTCCGCCCGGGGGCCCCTCGAGGTTCCGCTCCCCCCTGGCCTGGGGATGGGGCAAGGCACTGTCATGCAGGGTGGCGGGGGGCAGGGGCTGCTGGCTGCAGTGCTGTGAGGGCCCTGTCCCTGGTGTCCTTGGGGCCATGGCCATGTGAGCGTGTGGGGGGCCCTGGACACATCTCTGTTCCCCCCGCCCCTCCAGCCCCGGGGTATCCACCAGAGAGGGGTACCTACCTGTGGGTCCGCTCCCATGGTCCGGAGATCCCCGGGGGTCGGAGGCCCTGCTGCTGCTCCGGGATGGCAGGAGGAGGATCTGCAGGCTGGAATCAGTGGAGGAGGAGCCCCCCTCCTCCTCCTCCTCCTCCCCCTGCCGTGATGTCCCGGGGATGGCCTCTGGGGGGGACCCCCGGGGTGCGGGGCTTACCACCGGGCTGGAGCCCGGCTGCAGGGCCTGCTGGGGCTCGTCAGCCGAAGTGTCAAGGGTGGCCGGAGGGGAGGAGGTGTGCCGGGAGCCCAGGATGTCCCTGAGCTCCCTGTAAAAGGGGCAAGTGACTGGGGCGGCCCCAGATCGGCTGGCCGCATCCCGGGCCCGGGAGTAACCCTGCCGCAGCTCCTTCACCTTGCTGCGGACATGGTCAGGAGTGCGGGCAGGGTGACCCCGGGCAGCCAGGCCGTCGGCCAGCCGAGCGAACGCATCCGCGTTCCGTCTCTTGCTCCCCACTACCTGGAGCACCTCCTCCTCGCTCCAGAGCCCCAGCAGGTCCCGCAGCTCGGCCTCCGTCCAGGAGGGGCCCCGCTGCCGCTTCCCAGACTGCTTGGTCCTCTGGCTCTGCTGGCTGCCCTGGCTGCCCTTGGGGGGGGTCCCCTGGGGGCGCTGGGGGGGCTGCTGGGCAGCCATGGCTGCTGCAGGGGCTGAGGGCTGGGCAGGCTCTGCACCGCGTGTGCAGACAGGAGCCTGCACGTTCCCTCAGCCTCCTGCAGTCAGGGCGGGGGAGGGGCCCTTTAAGGGGCCGCTCCACGCGGCCACCAGTGAGCTGCGGGGCTGGAGAGAGCGTCTCTCAACCCCCCAGCTGATGGGCGCCATGGAGGACCCGTCAATTTCGACGTTGCGGGACGCGGATCGTCTACACTGTCCCTACTTCGACGTTGAACGTCGAAGTAGGGCGCTATTCCCATCCGCTCATGGGGTTAGCGACTTCGACGTCTCGCCGCCTAACGTCGATTTCAACTTCGAAATAGCGCCCGACGCGTGTAGACGTGACGGGCGCTATTTCGAAGTTGGTGCCGCTACTTCGAAGTAGCGTGCACGTGTAGACGCAGCTCCAGAGAGCAGCAGAGATGGAAGTAGCCAGAGCGGACAGCCAGAAATAAAAAGTAGCCATCCTACAGAAATTTATGTTAACCACTTGAGTTATTACAGGGCTCCATTATTTTTCATATATACACCCACAACATAAAGTACACACACACACACTTGTGTTTGTGTGTATTATATACTATACACACACATACTATGCATTTGTATTTCAAATCTGGAATTTAAATGTAGTTGTAGCCTTAATTTATAAAGCTGAAGAGTTACCAAATTAAATACAGGAGTCAGCTTACAGACATGTATTTATTTTGTCCACATTCACAAATGTGCATTTTAGCATTGTAACGATTAATTACAGAAAGGTTTGTTCAACTTGAGAATCAGTTGATTTTCAAAGTGATCAGAGTCAAGCCTTTGGGAAAATGGTGCCCTGGGCAAATTTGCATTTTGGTGCCCCTGCCCCGCATCCCAGGCGTGGTGCCCACCGCCGCCCCCGCACCTTTCTCTTGGAAGCTACTCAGTCCCTTGCTTCTCTGAACATAGGGCTATTGTTCCTTCTCCTTGCAAAGGGAGTTGTCAAAATCCTTCTCGGCCAAGCCCTGCCTTGAAGAGCTTCATGGGGAATGGATTATTTTAGCTTAAATCAAGGGTGGGGAACCTCAGGCTCGGGGGGCTGGATGCAGCCCCTGGCTTGCCTAGATCTGTCCCCTGAGATTCAGGGCTTTCCCCAAGCATTGAGGAGCTCCTGCCCCCAGCCCCCATGGGGCTGGAGCACACAAAATCTATTAGCCTGGGCCCTCCAAGGCTCTAGTGTGTGAGGGGAATGTACAGTCAGGTCTCAGAGTATGCGAGAGTTCCATTCCACACACCCTCGTGTAAACCTGGATTTCACGCAAGTTGGGGTCTGGCTTTTTCCCCGTCAGAACACATGTTCTACAGCCGGGAAGCGGGAGAAAGGTAAGCCCTGGGGCGGGGGTGGGGGCAGTTGAGGAGGGTTAAGCCTGGTAGTGGTTTGGGGCTGTGGGAGGTGGGCGGGCGGGCTAAGCCTGGGGTGGGTTAGGGCTGCAGGGGGGTAAGGGGTGGAGGGCAGGGAGTTGAGCCGGAACCAGAGCTTGTGAGCTGGGAGGGGTTGCGCTGGAGCTGCACAGGGTGGGGAGGGTGGACGGGCAGGCAGCTTGCAAACCGGGAGGGGGGATGGCAGGGCAGCTTGAACCAGAGCTGCTTGCAGGTGGTTTAAACCAGGCCAGGGGGTGGGGTCAGGGTCAGATGCATAAGAGTGGGGTCGCGCACTCTGAGTTTGTGTACTCTGAGACCTGACTGTATTTCTTCTACTCCTCAGGTGAGGGACACACCAGTGAAAGTTCTCTTTGTTTTGGGTTTTTGCTTTTGTTTCTCACTTGTATGTGACCCTGGACTGTAGCCCGACCCAAAATAGGTCCCCTACCCCTGAATCAAATATTCCCCCCATATATAACATGGAGGAGGCAGCTGCTGTTTTTGAATGACATCAGATTGTGAAACAAAACAGTGGGTAAAAAAATGTGACGGGGTCACTTGCCATTCAGGGGGGTTCTTCCTCAACAGTTTGAGCTGCTATGAAGCAGCACTGGCAGCTCCCTGCTGCAACAGCACTTGCCCCTTATGCCTGATGCTTGGCCTGTGAGATCCATCCTATTGGATGTGGACTGACAACTCATGACTCACCAGCTGAGCCATTTTAGATTGTGGTGAGCCTGGGGACAACTTTGTCATTCAACAGGATGCTTAGGCACCCTAGCAGAGTGGACAGGGGGCTGCAGACAGGGGAGTTTTAAGAAGAAGAGAAAGATCCTGCTGCTGAAGAGGCTGCATGGTGATTTCAGTTACAATGGCAGTTGGAATTGTGTGTCGGGAAGGGATAGATCCTTTGTCCCCTTGATTTGCCTCAAGATCACCCTTCTCCTGTGTGGCTAATGAAGGGGTAAGTCTGACCTAGATCTGCAGGCTTTAAAAACCCACAGGCAGAATGACCAGGGAAGCAAAACAGACAGAGCTGCAGACAAGAGAGTTTGATAGAGAGGGTGTGACAGAGGGGATTCCACTATGGTTAGGCAGAGCCATAACACCTGTGCCAGCACTGAACCTGTCTCCTCCACCTGCTCCTGTAGTCAGGCAGATCTCCTGGCCATGGATGCCTGTACCCAGTCCCTGGTGTGGTTTTGCAGGAACTGTGACTTGCACTTCCCATTTATTGAAGTCCAGGATGGGGCACCCTCCCAAGTGGAAGGTGTCTTCTGGTGGAATCTCTCAGGAAGCAGGTGGGAGAGCTACAGGAGGACGTGGCTAGTTTTAGAAGTATCCAAATCCGTGAGTAATTCCTGGACAGCATTCATTTATGGGGGAGGGATAGCTTAGTGGTTTGAGCATTAGCCCACTAAACCCAGGGTTGTGAGCTCAATCCTTGAAGGGGCCATTTAGGGATCTTGGGCAAATAGAATAAACAAGGCACTCTGGGATGGTGATAGGTCCTGCTGTGAGAGAGGAGACTGGATTTGATGACCTGTGAAGGTTTTCTCCAGCTCTATGAGATATGTATTTCTCCATGAGGAGATAGCTGTTCCACCACAAAAGACTGCTGACACACCAGTGGTGGAGGATATGTCTTAGGTGGAGTAGGGAGACACTGGCAGTTGGTTACTTCTGGCAGCAGGCAGTGCTCCAACCCTCTCACTGTGGTACCAGGAAACTATTGTGCTGTTCTGGATACCAGAAATACAGGAGATAAGGAATCACCCCCTACAGAAGAAGCAGAGATGTCTTGTACCCCCAAGGCTGGGAAGTCTGCTGCCACCACTACAAGGAAGGAACGTAGGGTAAAGGTGATCAGAGACCCTCTTCTGAGGGGGACAGAGGCACCCATCTGTTGTCCTGACATCTCATCTCAGGAGGTTTGCTGCCTGTCAGGAGCATATATCTGAGACTTTTTGGAAGTGCTGTTGAGGATAATTGGGCCTGCTGACTACTACCCTATGCTACTCATCCACATGGGCATGAATTATACTGCAAGGTGTAATCTTGAGCAGATCAAGCATGACTACAGGGCTCTGGGAGTACACGTGAAGAAGTTTGGGGCACAGATGGTGTTCTCCTCAAAGGCAGGGGCCCAGGTAGAGAGAGGTGCATTCTGGAGGTGAATGCCTGGGTGCGAGGATGGTGTCACCAGGAATGCTTTGACTTCCTCAGTCACAGAATGCTATTCCAAGGACTGATAAGTGGGGATGGAATGCACCTTTAGTGCAAGAGTGGCTAATGTAGCGAGGAGGACTTTAAACTAGGTTTGATGGGGACAGGCAAGTAAAAAACCTGGACACCTGTGAGTTGGGTTGGAAATGGGAGGGATCATAGGCTGTAGTAGCAGAGGAAAAAAAAAGAGGGACTAGGCAGACCTGAGATGCAAAAACAAATCACTCTCTTAGGTGCCTATATACAAATGCATGAAGTATGGGTAATAAGCAGGAAGAACCTGAAGTCCTAATAAATACAGCTATGACATAATTGGTATCAGAGACCTGGTGGGATAAAACACACACTTGGAATATTGGTAGAGAAGAGTACAACTTACTCAGGAATGATAGGCAGTGTAAGCAGGGAGGAGGTGTTGCCTTATATATCAAAAATGTGCACATCTGGCTGAGGTGGAGAGGGATGCAGGAGACAGACACATGGAGCATCTCTGGATTAGGTTAAAAGGGGTAAAAAACAAGGGTGATGTCATGTTAGGGGTCTACAGACCACCTACCCAGGTAGAAGAGGTGTATGAGGCTTTTTCTAAGCAATTAACAAAATCATCCAAAGCTCAGGATTTGGTGGTGATAGGAACTTTGACTATTCAGACATATGTTGGGAAACCAACACAGTGAAGCACAGATTATCCAGAAAATTCTTGGACTACATTGAGAATTTTTTATTTCAGAAGGTGGAAAAATCAACTGTGGGGGAAGCAGTTCTAGATTTGATTTTAACAAATGAGGAAACTGTTGATAATTCAAAAGCGGAAAATAACTTGGGAGAAAGTGACCATAAAATCAGACTTAATGATTCTAAGAAATGGTGAAAGGGAGAACAATAAAATAGAGACAATGGATTTCAAGAAGGCAGATTTTGGTAAACTCAGAGAGCTGGTAGGTAAGGTCCCATGGGAAGCAAGATCAAGAGAAAAAACAACTGAAGAAAGTTGGCATTTTTTTAAAGGGACATTGTCAAGTGCCCAAAATCAAGTTATACTGCTGCATAGGAAAGATAGTATGGTAAAAAACTGTCTTGGCTCAACCAGGAGAACAGGTATGATCTCAAAATTAAAAAAGAGTCACATAAAAAGTAGAAATGAGGAAAAATTACAAAGGATAAATATGAGAAAACAGTGCATGTATGCAGGGGCAAGATTAGAAAGACAAAGGCACAAAACGAGCTCAAACTAGCTAGAGACAAAAGGTAACAAGAAGACATTCTATAAATATATTAGAAGCAAGAGAAAGACCAAGGACAGGGTAGGTCCACTACTCAGTGATGAGGGAGAAACGATATCAGGAAACTTGGAAATGGCTGAGGTGCTTAATGACTTCTTTGTTTCAGTCTTCACCAAGAAATCTGATACAGAAATGCCTAACATGGTGAATGCTAATGGGAAGGGGAGTAGGTTTAGAGGATAAAAATAAATAAGAACAAGTTAAAAATTACTTAGAAAAATTAAATGCCTTCAACTTACCAGGGCCTAGAGAAATGCATCCTAGAATATTCAAGGACCTGATGCAAGAACTGCAGCAAGGGAGGTTTAGGTTAGATATTACAAAAAAACATCTTAAATGTCAGGTATCACAGGGGTAGCAAGTTAGTCTGTATTGTGACAAAGTCAGTCCTATTCCTGGGCCTCTGTTCAGTCCATTTGGACCACTTAAGGGCCCTGTTGCCCTCACTGGGGCAAGGCAGGGGGGCTGGGGGAACCCAGCCCCCATCCACTCATGCCAGCTTCCAGCCCAGGGACCCTATGCTGCTGCCAGTGGGATGAGCTGACTCCCTTAGCACAGCAGCTCTCCTCCCTGAGCCACTTCCCCAGATGATTCCCCCAGTACTTTCTCCAGGCTGTAGCAGTCACAGGTCCCCAATCTTGATCTGTGGAAGCTCCTGCTCTCCCTCTGATCTCTGGTGTTCCTGCTGCTCTCCTCTGCTCCTGTCTTCTTGGATCTCTCTGCTCACCTCTCACTCTCTCCACATGCTCTTC
The DNA here is from genome assembly GCF_033958435.1 of Carettochelys insculpta. NCBI lineage: Eukaryota > Metazoa > Chordata > Testudines > Carettochelyidae > Carettochelys > Carettochelys insculpta. The sequence continues at coordinate 19,540,022 of NC_134160.1, forward strand.
CCACTTTGAAGGGTTTTAAAGGCCTCTTATTAGTCCAGTCATTGGGGCCAACTGGCCCCAGTTAGGCTGAGCCATTTCCCACCCACCTGCCTGTGATTACCCTGCAGGCCCTTCTGCTTGTTTGGGCTCCCTCTGAGAGGCCCTCCACCCTGGCCCTGCCACAGTATCTTCAAAAAACAAGAAGTATACAATCAATTGTATACAGCCAGGCACTAAGGTACAACTGCATTTGCTCCAATCTCTCTGACAAAGACAAACACCTATAAGACCTTTACCAAGCTTTCCTGAAACTACAAAACCCACATAAGGAAGTGAACAAACAGAGTGACAGAGCCAGACATGGACCCAGAAGCTACTGGCTACAAGACAGGCCCCACAAGGAAAACAAGAGAACACAACTGGCCATCACATACAGCCTCCAGCTAAAGCCTCTCCAGCACATCAGCGATCTGTAACCCATCCTAGACAATGATCCTTCACTCTCACAGACCTTGGGAAGCAGGCCTGTCCTCACCTACAGACAGCCTGCCAACCTTAAACAAATTCTCACCAGCAACTATAGACCACACCACAGTAACTAATCTGGAACCAATCCCTGCAATAAAACTCACTGCCAACTCTGCTCACATAGCTACATCAATGATATCATCAGAGGACCTAACATCAACCACACCATCAGGGGCTCTTTCACCTGTACAACTACTAATATAACATATGCCATCATGTGCCAGCAATGCTCCACTGCAATATACATTGGCCAAACTGGACAGTCTCTACATAAAAGAATAAATGGACATAAGTCAGACATCAGAAATGGTAACATACAAAAACCTGTAGGAGAACAACACTTCAATATCCCTGGACACTCAGTAACCGATTTAAAAGTAGCAGTCCTACAACAACAAAAAATTCAAAAACAGATTCCAAAGAGAAACTGCAGAGCTGCAATTCATTTGCAAATTTGACACCATCAACCAAGGATTGAACAGAGACTGGGAGTTGCTGGCCAGTTACAAAAGCAGTTTCTCTGCTCTTAATGTCGACAACTCCACATGAGCTACTGATAACAGGCCACATCCTCCCTGACTGAATTGACCCGATTTCTCCTCTCTTGATGTTCACAACTCCACATTAACTGCTAATAATGGGTCACATCCTCCATGACTGAACTGACCTTGTGATGTCTGGCCCTCCCCTTCACTGAGACTCCCTTCTTTTCATAAGTCCATATATTTAAACCCTCAACTGGAACCCCCCCACTCATGCATCTAATGAAGTGGGTCTTTGCCCAAAAAAGCTTATGCTCCAAAATATGTTAGTCTATAAGGTGCCACAGGACTTCTTGTTGTTTCTAAATGTCAGGGTGGTTAAACACTAGAATAAGTTGCCAAGGGAGGTTGTGGAATCTCCGTCAGAGGAGATATTTCAGAGCAGGTTAGATAGACATCTACCGGGGAGACAGTGCTTCGTCCTGCTGTGAGGGCAGGGGACTGGACTCAGTGGCCTCTCAAGGTCCCTTCCAGTTTTAGTATTCTATAAGTCAAAATGTTTAGGATTTGGGTTTTCGGTTTTTTTTTGGGGGGGGGCAGGGGGTGGTGGATCCAAATAACTTGGAAATTGGCTGATTTCTTAGTACGTAGCAATCTTGAAATATTTCCATCAGTAAAAATTAAACTATCTATAGATAGGAAAAGCAATAAAAATGCAGCTTGAGAACTTGTTAGAGTTATAATCCAACCATATGAACTTCTGAACTGGGCTTGTTACAAAAGGACAAGTGAATTAATAATTAAATCAACAAATCACTGCTGGTATTATTTATTTTGTATATCTTGACATACAATATAGTGGTGTTTGCTGTTTTGTTGGAGTCCTATTGGTGGCTGGAGGAGAGCCACAAGGTGAGAGAATGTCTTTAATTGGACCAAATATGACTGGTGAGGGAGACAACCTTTGGTACTCTTCACAGCTCTTCTGCAGGTCTGTGAAGCTCAAAAGGCCTAAACTCTCACAAACCAAAGCTGTTTCAAAATAAAAAAGGTATTACCTCACCCACCTTGCCACTCTGTGTTTTAACAGCTTTAAAGATGAACTCTTTGCATCTCAACTTTGTCATTAACATTTTTCACACACCCTCCATAATATCCCACAACTTTGAAAATTATAAAAAGACAAAAAGCTTACAACATATTAAAACACACAGTTATAAAAAATAAAAAGTGCATTCCACCAAGCCTTTTTATATGTCAGAACAGCAGGGATGAAACACTGCAGAGCCTATGGGTGAGTGGGGGATGGGTCAGAGCCTATATTCCTACTGAATTCCTCTAAGTGCCTCACTGAAACTGCAAGTCACAACAATAACACCTCTTCTCCAGATTCTCACACGAGGAACCCCAGTGACTTCCAGAGCATGAAGAAAGTTTGAAGGTAAAGATGGGAGCAAAGAAAAAATCCTTATTCTTAATCTTGATGCAAGAACAACACTGTACTCAAAAAATTCTCAGCTACTGGGGCTTTAACAAGGCCCCCTAACTTGAGAGATGTCAGCATACTGATAAGTACAACTTGTAGTGAGAACACAAACAAAACCTGAGAACATGGCTAGGTCATCAAGAACTGAATGAAAGGTAAATGTGTTTCAGCCATCCAGCCAGACATCACCCACTGTGATTCATTTCACTAGGTGATTCCTGGGAGAGCTGATTTCAGTAACAGTTATTGCCTCTGCACCCACCCACCTGCCTCACATTGGAGAAACAGCAGCAGCAGCACAGCTCCCCACCCACCCAAAAAGTGAGCAACACTTCTAACCCAGCCAGGGAAGCAGGAAGACAGGACCAAATGCTAGAAGGGGAGGGGCACAATTAAAAAGTGTCATACTCAAGCGTCAAACCTCACTCCCCAGCTTGCAGCACAGTCCTCCTCCTCAGTTCCCCTGGGGGACTTAGGAGGAAAAGGTTGGGGGTGGATCCAGACCTCTTCCACAATAACACACACCCAGATAGCAGTGCTGCTCCAAATCCCAGACAGCCAGCACACAGTGGGAAGCCAAACACACATTAATACCACCCCCAAAAACCCCAGCCAGCCAGAGCAGAGAGAACACACACACACATTCTTCAACCCCCAGCTAGCTCAGCTGCCCCCCGCCCCCAGCCTCTTTCAGCATAGCCAATCTCACCCTCTTCCCATAGGGGTTCTACAGGGGATCCTCTGTCCCAGGGAGCATGGGGAGCCCCTGCCCTGGGCACCCACCTTGCTGCATTTCCCACCAGAGCAGAGGAATTACCTGAGACAGAGTAAGTGCTGCTGTCCTCCCTGCCTTTGGCTGAAATGCTGGATTTTCCCTCCTACCTAGCTAGCTGGCCTGCAGGTAAAGTCAGATGAGACTCTTCATATGCACCCCCCTCAGCACATCGCCCTGGGCAGCAGCCCTGGTTGCTCAGGTCTAGGCCTAGTTGTGTCTGCACAGATATTGTTTTTGAATGAAAAGGTGTTGATGCAGCTATTAAAAGGGTTCTTCTTTGGCAGGGTCATAGTTTTTTTTTTTTAAATTATCACTACATGATTGGATAACATGCTGTTCTTGCAGCTGTTCTTTAGCTACTAGGGTGGCAAGGCTCACCTTGCTCCCAGGCTCCAGGCCTCTGTTTAGTCCACTGTCCAACAGTCAGGATATCATTGCCCTTCTTGAGATGGAGGGCAGGGGCAGAGATGGTGGTCTGGGGGGACCCCAGGCCCTACCCCCTCATTCCAGATTCCAGCCCAGAGACCGTGTGTGGCTGCTAGTGGTGGGGAAGGGCTCCCCTTGTTATGAACACCACAGCTCTTCCTTGGGCCTCTTCCCCAGACAATTCCTCCCCCACGTACCTCCTCCAGGTAGTGGTGGCGGTGGCAGCAGCAGCAGCACATCCTCCCTCCTGGCTTGGCTCCTCTTGTATGATCAGTCTGCTTCACCTTACACCAAAGCTCAGGACCTTAACCCCCTCAAGAAGCTGATAGAGGAAGTATCTGAGCCTTATCTATCATCTTTGGAAAATCATGGGAGACAGGAGAGATTCCAGAAGACTGGAAAAGGGCAAATATAGTGCCCATCTATAAAAAGGGGAATAAGAATAACCCAGGAAACTACAGGTCAGTCAGCTCAACTTCAGTGCCAGGAAAGATAATGGATCAGGTAATTAAAGAAATCATCTGCAAGCACTTGGAAGGTGGTAAGGTGATAGGGAACAGCCAGCATGGATTTATAAAGGACAAATCATGTCAGACTAATCTGATAGCTTTCTCTGATAGGATAACGACTGGTTCTGTTCAGTATCTTCATCAATGATTTAGATATTGGCATAGAAAGTACACTTATTATGTTTGCAGATGATACCAAGCTGGGAGGGGTTGCAACTGTTTTGGAGGATAGGGTCATAATTCAAAATGATCTGGATAAATTGGAGAAATGGTCTGAGGTAAACAGGATGAAGTTTAATAAGGACAAATGCAAAGTGCTCCACTTGGGAAGGAACAATCAGTTTCACACATACAGAATAGGGAGAGACTGTCTAGGAATGACTATAGCAGAAAGGGATCTAGGGGTTAGAGTGGACCACAAACTAAATATGAGTCAACAGTGTGATGCTGTTGCAAAAAAAGCAAACATGATTCTGGGATGCATCAACAGATGTGTTGTGAACCAGACACGAGAAGTCATTCTTTCGCTCTACTTTGCGCTGGTTAGGCCTCAGCTGGAGTATTGTGTCCAGTTCTGGGCACCGCAGTTCAAGAAAGATGTGGAGAAATTAGAGAGGGTCCAGAAAAGAGCGACAAGAATGATTAAAGGTCTAGAGAATTTGACCTATGAAGAAAGGCTGAAAGAACTGGGCTTGTTTAGTCTGGAAAAGAGAAAATTGAGGGGAGACATGATAGCAGTTTTCAGGTATCTAAAAGGGTGTCATAAGGAGGAGGGAGAAAACTTGTTATTCTCGGCCTCTGAGGATAGAACAAGAGGCGATGGACTTAAACTGCAGCAAAGGAGGTTTAGGTTGAACATTAGGAAAAAGTTCCTAACTGTAAGGGTGCTCAAACCGTGGAATAAATCACAAAGAGAGGTTGTGGAATCTCCAGCGCTGGAGATATTTAAGAACAGGTTAAATAAATGTCTATCAGGGATAGTCTAGACAGTTCTTGGTCCTGCCCTTGGGGCAGGGGCCTGGACTCAATGGCCTCTCAAGGTCCCTTCCAGTCCAGTGTTCTATGATTCAGCGCACTGCTCACTCCCTCGTCCTACTGGGCAAAGGGTTCTTTTAAAAGCAGGCTTAAGTGGGTCCAGCTAGCCCCAAGTGGCCCTGGTGCGGCTTCCTGCCCAGCTACTCACACTTTGCTTGTCTACCAGCCCTGCTTTTTCCTCTTGTTCTCACCACCTCCCTGCCTTATCTTGTCACAATAGGAATATTGACTTGCACAACTGCTACTGGGATGAGGAAAGTAGTACGCAGCTAAGCACTTTTGGAAACGGTAGGTGAGTAAAAAGTACAGTATTTTCTTTTAGAATACTTAAGTAAAAATGTCATTAAAATAAATTGCTTGAGTAAAGTACAAATCCTGAAAAAATGTACTGGGGTAGTGTGAGAAAGTACTTCTACTTAGTTGCTTTCCATTTCTGCCTCCAAGAAAGGGCAACCATAGAAGTACATGTACAATTATTAACCTACTGCTCCCCTCTCCCACCTTAATCCAAACCTAAGCCCACCACCCACTCAGGATTGGTACAGTGTTCCTGTGCAAAGGAGTAGTAAGATGGAAAGCCTCCACCTCTCAAAGCTCATCCTAACCGGCAAGAGGCTAATGATGATCCAAATTTGAGGAAGAAGCAATAACGAAGTTGCTATGGTAAGACAGAGTTCACACAATTTCTGTTTTTAATAAAATACCATAAAGAGTTTAGAGGGCATGAATAGAATTAACTCTGGACTTGAAGTGAAAAATTGAACCCCCATGTCCTTTGTCTTTCAAGGCATATTATTTTGCAATTTCACGAATCAAGTCTAAGGAAAAATGTAAGTATTTCCCACAAGTTTAAGAACTTTCTCCTTTGACTCTTCTAAAGTTGTATTTTCACATTATGGGACGGAGTAAACCAAATATAGTAACTATCTCCTGAAATCCTTCATGTCAGGATTTTAGTTCCCCAATGATGGAGTTTAAGACCCCAAAATATTTCCTTTGATACTTATCCTTTGTTTCTAAGATAGAATCATGCAAATTCATCATCCACATTGCATACATGACTCCTTCTGTGGCTTGGATAGTTTGCATTCCCTTTGTTCTCACATGTTCTGAGATTCTTGTACTATTTCCTCCTCCTTTTCTTCAGATCTGAATTTATTGAGATCACGCACTGTGCTCTTGAATGTCCAGAGGACTTCAAACAGGCTAGTTTTCTTCAACTGAAGAATTCTGGAGGCTGCAGCCATGATAACTGAGAACCTATGCCACCCAAACAGAATGAGGTCAAACCTCCAGTTTTTCCAAAACAGGTGCTTTTTCCTTGATGTCTTCACTGCTTCTTTCTCCAGTGACCATTTAATTTTTAGCAATTGAATTATGCTCTGAACATTTATTATCATTGCCTCATTGGGTTCATTCAAGCTGCCCATCTGGTCTTGGAGAATGTTTTCAGTTGTCAAGGGTTTTGTTCTTTGGTAGCATGTTTAATTTCATCTACTTCATCAATCCTACCAACTTGGTCAGTAACAGAGAGTAAGCTGTGCTAGTCTATACACTATCAAAACAAAAAGCAGTCAAGTAGCACTTTAAAGACTAGCAAAATAGTTTATTAGGTGAGCTTTCGTGGGACAGACTCACTTCTTCAGACCATAGCCAGACCAGAACAGACTCAATATTTAAGGCACAGAGAACCAAAAACAGTAAGCAAGGAGTTGATTATCTTTTTCTGATTTGTCCTCCTTGCTTACTGTTTTTGGTTCTCTGTGTCTTAAATATTGAATCTGTTCTGGTCTGGATATGGTCTGAAGAAGTGAGTCTGTCCCACGAAAGCTCACCTAATAAACTATTTTGCTAGTCTTTAAAGTGCTACTTGACTGCTTTTTGTTTCAACTTGGTCAGGCATTTGAAAGTCATCAAGTTCCTCCACTCTTTGCAAAACCATATTCACTAAACCAAGATTATTTTTGTCTTAATAATCATATTTTCCCGTCAGTGCTTAGAGAGCCATTCCCTGATCCAAAGCTGTTTGGACCACTTAAGTTAAGATTAGCACAAGCCAACAATATGAATTTTAATAAGACTAACTACGTCTAAACTACATTCCTCTTGTGAAAGAGGAGTGCAAATGAGGGAAATCAAAAATGCAAATGAAGCACTGATTTACAAATCTCATGCTTTATTTGCATAATCTCGTCTGATCACTTTTTCAGAAGAGATTTTTACAAAAAAGAAGTGTAGACAGGTTTCTTTCAAAAAAACACCCCTTTTTCAAAAGAACCCAATCTACATGGCTTTTTTTTCTTTTAAATCTCTTCTGAAAAAGTGATCGGATGAGATTATGCAAATGAAGTGTGAGATTTTTAAATCAGTGTTTCATTTGCAGTTTCTATTTCCCTTATTTGCATTCCTCTTTGGAAAGAGGAATGTAGTGTAGACATAACTGTAATGTATACATCTAAGAATGCAGCCACACTTAAAGGTAGGGGGACTGTATCCTGGGAAGCCGTAACTCTTCAAAGGTTTAGGGGCCATGGTGGATAATCCACTGCACATGAGCTCCCAGGGCAATGCTGTGGCCAAAAGATGTAATGCAGCCCTTGGATGTGTAAACAGGAGACTCCTGTGTAGGAATAAGGAGATTATTTGACCTCTGTATTTGGCACCGGTGTGACCACTGCTGTAAAACTGTCCAGTTTGGGCATCCGCAATTCAAGGAAGTGTTGGTAAATTGCAGAGGGTTCAGAGAAGAGCCAAGAGCAGTGTGCTCTGTAAGCTGAGCACTTGGGCAGCCACCCAGGAAAGAGTCAGGTGCCACCCAGCTGATTAGCAGAGCGCCCGCAGCTGGCAGCATGTGTTTCTACGGGTGGTGCACATCCGCACATGCCTTGGTACACATGCGCAGGGCATGGCAATGATTAAAGGGTTGGACTACCTGCCATAGGCTAAAGGAGTTCAATCTATGCAGCTTAACAAAGAAAAGGTGAAGGGGTGACTTGATTAAAATTTACAGGTATCTGCATGAGGCACAATTGTTTAATAATGATGAGAAGTCAGATTCATGTCATCTGATGAAGTGGGTCTTTGCCCACAAAAGCTTATGGTTCAAAATATGTTAGTCTATAAGGTGCCACAGGACTTCTCATTGTTTTTGTGGATACAGACTAACACAGTTACCCCTCTGATACTTGTTTAATAATGGTCTTTTCCATCTAGCAGTGACAGATACAGCATAACGCAGCAGCTGGGAGCTGACACTAGACAAACTCAGACTGGAAATAAGTTGTATGTTTTAACCATTGGAACAACTTACTAAGGGACATGCTGGTTTCTCCATCCTTCCCCCTGCCCCATTCCCCGCTAGAATGGCTCTGAATCTTGGACTTTGCAAAATGCTCCCTCTCTCCAATTTCAGCCCTAAAAAAGTGCATAGATTTTCAGATTAAGTCCTCCCCTTGGCTTCTCAGTGTGTCCTCCCCACCTTGTCTTCTCTGCTCCACCAGGCAGAAGCTGTTTCCTCCAATCTAGTACAACACTAAGCATACAACAGGTGCTTACCTAATGAGGTTAATCATAGCATTACTTATGGGTGAGAGAGACAGACTGGGTGTCCAGGCAGATTTCTCAGCCTTTTAATGGCCTCTTTCACCTGCTGTTTGCAGCTTTGGCCTGGTTCTTGTCTGCATCCTTGACAACAAAATATCCTGCTATGACATATATGATTGTAGCTTAATTGATATATTTTGATGTATTTTATGCAAGATAAGTCATGTGGGGTGTCATTGGAAAAGTTACAATTTGCTGAATGATTATTCTATTTGTATGCATATATCATCTTGCAGCTGAAGTTATCAATATGAACTAAGTATCAGTATTTCAAATATAATTACACCAGGATAATGCCCACTAGACAAAATGCTTTCAATCTAGAGTATGGGTGTGGAGGGGCCTATTCAGACCCTATTTGACCCTTTCTTGATGCTTTACCTGATCTCATCTTGCTGCCTCACCTGACCATGCCAGCTTTCATGCTGTACTTTCTTCTGGGACTGGGTTTCCTCACTATCGGACCTCTGAACTCTGAGCAAACTCTAATACTCAAAGATCATGAATGGTGAAGGGCAGTCCAGATCACCAATGAGTCTCCTCCTGGTCTGATCCCTTTTTCAAGGAAAGGGGATGTTGAACCTGCAGGGGCAGAATCACTAGCATCCTTCAGACCATCAAATCCCCCAGAAAAAATCAATCTCTTACAAGCAGAAAACTGAGCCCTACAGTCCACAGCAGACCAGCTCAAGGCAGAAACCTGCACCCTTCAGGAGCAGATTGCAGCGCTGTGAAGGGGAATGTTTTCCCTAGCCCTGTGGCCCATAACTTTCTCACTATCCAAGCCCACGGTGCCTTTACTGGAGCATTATTATGGTACCTGTAACAAAGTTATGCGGTTTTGCAAGTCAGTGCTGGATCATATATATGTTGCAGTCCCATGTCTATGTGCCTTTCATAAGGCTTCTTTAAAATACAGCTAGCTCTCCCGGACTTCTGTCTCCCTCATATTAGCCTCCCAGGGGAGTCTGCCCAACAGTTCACTGAAGGAGTCAAAGTCTGCTTTTCTGAAGTCCAGGGTCCATACTCTGCTTCTGTCCTTGATTCCTTTTGTCTGGATCCAGACATCAGGGTTTGGGGATCCCCTCCATGGCATCCATCCCACAACAGGGTAGAGGGTTTGGAGTCCTGAACCAGGCCCTACAGTCCACAGCAGACCAGGCTGGGTCCAGCAAGCCAGAGCTGGATCCAGACTGTGGGCTCTGCCAAGGGCCAGAAGCCAGAAAGTGGCTCTGGGCTGCTCTGCCATTCCCCCAGGTGGGGAAAAAGGGGTGGGTGCCACAGCAGCCTCAGCAGCACTGCCTGGAGGCTTCATACAGCTGCTCTGAATGACTGGAATTCTGGCCAATCAGAGCAGCAGACGGCATAGCCTAGGAGCAGCGAGAGGAGGTGCTGAGCCATATGCACCTGGAGATTAGCAGGCAAGTGCACCCCTGTCACCCAGACCCTGTGCCTCTCAACCACTCCTGTGCCTCCTCCCATCCAGACCACCACTCCTACCCCCTTCCTACACCCTCCCTCCCATCCCAACTCCTCACCTGCACCCTGTTCCTATTCCGTCCCTCACAGACCTCTCATGTCCACCCTGACGCCTCCCTTCTAGACCCTGCACCCCAAATCCTCCTGCACCCTTCCTCTCATTTAGAATCACATTTCCCGCCTGCTCCTGCACCCCCCCTCACTCTGACCCCCAGCCCCATCCTACAATCCTCCTCCTGCCCAGATCCTCCACCTGAAGCCCCCTCCTGCACTCTGGCTCCAGCCCAGGCCCCATAGCCTTGGCCCGTCCACAGTCAGGAACCACATCAGTGAGGTTGGTGGTATTTTTTTTTTTGCTTTTCACTTGTGTAGCCCCCTGACCTGAAAAAGGTTCTTCACCCATGCTGCAGACACATAAGAACATAAGAATGGACATTACTGGGTCAGACCAAAGGTCCATCTAGACCACCCCCAGAGGGGGTGGACCAAAGACAATGATCAAGTGATTTGTCTCCTGCCATCCATCTCCAGCCTCTGACAAACAGAGTTGAGGGACACCATTCCTACCCCCTGACTAATAGCCTTTTATGGACTTAACCTCTGTGAGTTTATCTAGCTCTTCTTTGAACTCTCTTATACTCCTAGCCTTCACAGCCTCCTCTGACAAGGAGTTCCACAGGCTGACTGTGTGCTGTGTGAAAAAGAACTTTCTTTTATTAGTTTTAAACCTGCTACCCATTAATTTCATTTGGTGTCCCCCTAGTTCTTATATTATGGGACCAAGTAAATAACATTTCTTTATTCACCCTCTCCACCCCTTATAGACTATCAAATATTTTGGAGAATAAGCTTTTGTGGACAAAAATCCACTTTGTCAGATGCAGGAGTGGGGGGTGGTTCAGAGGAGAATTTAAAGAGGTGGTCCCAGTAAAGCCAGCCAAAGGGGAGGGCCAAAGCTGACAAGGTCTATTCGGTCAGGATGGAAATGGCCCATTATCGGCAGTTAACGTGGAGTTGTGAACATCAAGAGAGGAGAAACCAAGTCAGTTCAGTCAGGGGGAATTGCAGCTCTGAAATTTCTCTTTGCATTTCATTTTTGAAATTTTTTTGTTGTAGGACTGCTACTTTTACATCTGTTACTGAGTGTCCAGGGAGATTGAAGTGTTGTTCTCTTACAGGTTTTTGTATGTTACCATTCCTGATGTCTGATTTATGTTCATTTATTATTTTACATAGAGACTGTCCACTTTGGCCAATGTAAACTGCAGCTGGGCATTGTTGGTACATGGTGGCATATACTGTACTAGTAGATGTGCAGATGAAAGAGCCCTAAGTAGATGTTAGGTCCTCTGATGAAATCGCTGGTCTAGATATGTGAGAAGAGTTGGCAATGAGATTGTTGCAGGGATTGGTTCCAGGTTTAGAGTTACTGTGTTGTGATCTATCGTTGCTGGTGAGAATGTGTCTAAGGTTGGCAGGCTGTCTGTAGTCGAGGATAGGCCTGCCTCCCAAGGTCTGTGAGAGTGAAGGATCATTGTCCAGGATGTGTTGCAGGTCACTGATGATGTATATAGCCAGCCACTAAGGTACAACTGCATTTGCTCCAATCCCTCAGACAGAGACAAACATCTACAAGACTTTTATCAAGCTGTCTTAAAACTACAATACCCCCCCCAAGGAAGTGAACAAATAGATTGACAGAGCCAGATGTGGACCCAGAAGCTACCTGCTACAAGACAGGCCCAACAAGGAAAACAAGAGAACACCACTGGCCATCACATACAGCTCCCAGCTAAAGCCTCTCCAGTGCATCATCAGTCACTGGGAATGATTGGCCCATTATAAAAGCAGTTTCTCCGCTCTTAAAGTTCACACCTCCACATTAGCAACCGACAATAGGCCACATCCCCCCTGACTGAACTGACTTGATTTCTCCTCTCTTGATGTTCACACCTCCATGTTAACTGCCGATAATGGGCCATTTCCATGCTGACTGAATAGCTCTGGCCCTCCCCTTTACTGGAATCCACTCTTTAAATTCTCCTCTGAACCCGCACCCTCCCACACACTCATGCATCTGACGAAGCAGGTCTTTGCCCACGAAAGCTTATGCTCCAAAATATCTGTTAGTCTATAAGGTGCCACAGGACTTCTTGTTGTTTTTGAAGATACAGACTAACTCGGCTACCCCTCTGATACTCCTTTCCGCACCATTCATGATTTTATATACCTCTATCATATCACCCCTCAGTCTCGTCTTTTCTAAAATGAAAAGTCTCAGTGTCTTTAACCTTTCCTCATATGGGACCAGTTCCAAGCCCCTAATCATTTTAGTTGCCATTTCCTGAACCCTTTCTAATGCCAAAATATCTTTTTTGAGATGAGGAGACCACATCTGTATGCAGTACTCAAGATGCACAACTTGACCTTCTGCCCACAAACAGGGAAGAATTATCAAAACAAAAAAGCAGTCCAGTAGTACTTTAAAGACTAACAAAATAACTTATTAGGTGATGAGCTTTCGTGGGACAGACCCACTTCTTCAGATCATAGCTGTACTAGAACAGACTGTTGGGTACAGCTATGATCTGAAGAAGTTGGTCTGTCCCACGAAAGCTCATCACCTAATAAATTATTTTGTTAGTCTTTAAAGTGCTACTGGACTGCTTTTTTGTTTTGATAGTGTATAGACTAGGACGGCTATCTCTCTGTTACTAGGGAAGAACTAGTAGGAGAAATAGAAGTGGGTGGAAACCTGGGCTGCAGTGACCATGAGATAGCAGATTTCAGGGTCCTGACACAAGGAAGAAGGGTGAGCAGTAACATATAGACCCTTGATTGCAAAACAGCAGGCTTCGACTCCCTGAGAGAACTGACGAGCAGGATCCCTTGAGAAATGAAGATGAAAGGGAAAAGAGGGTAGGCAACCATTTTGGCTTAACAGGGAAATCCTTTGTCAGCTTAAACTCAAAAAGGATGCATACAAGAAATGGAAATGTAAAGAGCTGACTAAGGAGGAGTATAAACATATGGCTAGAGAATGCCAGGGAGTAATCACTAAAGTGAAAGCACAATTAGAACTGCCCCGGTAAGGGATGTGAAGGGTAACAAGAAGGGTTTCTACAGGCATTTTAACAATAAGTGGGTTATCAGAGAAGGTGTGGGGCCGTTACTGGATGAGAGAGAGAACCTAGTGACAGATTATGTAAGAAAAGCTGAAGTACTCGGTGCTTTTTTTGCCTCAGTCTTCATGGACAAAATCAACTCCCACACCATGATGCTACACAATGCTTTATAGGAAGGTAGAGGGCAGCTATCTGTGCAGAAGGAACAAGTTATGAGCTATCTACAAAAACTAGATGCAGACAAATCCATGGGTGTGGATTTAATACACCCAAGGGTACTGAGGGAAGTGGCAGATGTCATTCCCAAGCCTTTGGCCATTGTCTCTGAAGACTCTTGGAGATCGGGAGAGATTCTGGATGACTGGAAAAAGGCAAATGTAGTGCCCGTCTTGAAAAAAGGAAAGAAGGACAATCCAGAGTGCTATAGACAGGTGACCTTTATCTCAGTCCCTGGGGAAATAATGGAGGGGATCCTCAAGGACTCCATTTTGGAGCACTTGGAAGAGCGAAAAGTGATCAAAAGTAGCCAACATGGATTCACCAAGGGCAGGTCTTGCCTGACCAATCTGATTAGCTTCTATGATGAGGTAACAGGCTCTGTGGGCATGGAGGAGTCAGTGGATGTGATATACCTGGACTTCAGCAAAGCTTTTGATACAGTCTCCCACAACATTTTTGCCCATAAGTTAAGGAAACATGGAGTGGATCGTTGGACTATAAGATGGATAGAAAGCTGGCTTGACAGTCAGGCCCAAGAGGTAGTGGTCAATGGTTCAATATCTGGATGGCGATCGGTTTCAAGTGGAGTGCCACGAACCTTGGTTCTGGGGCTGGTGTTGTTCAACATCTTTATTAATGACCTGGATGAGGGACTGAATTGCACCCTCAGCAAATTTATGAATGACACAAAGCTAGGGGGAGAGGTAGATATGTTGGAGGGTAGAGATAGGATCCAGAGTGACCTGGATAAATTGGAGGATTGAGCCAAAAGAAATCTGATGCAGTTCAACAAGGACAAGTGTAGAGTCCTGCACCTGGGGCAGAAGAATCCCAAGCATTGTTATAGGCTGGGGACCGACTGGCTAAGCAGCAGTACAGCGGAAAGGGACCTATGGGTTATGGTGGATGAAAGGCTGGATCTGAGTAAACAGTGTGCCCTTGTTGCCAAGAAGGCTAATGTCATATTAGGGTGTATTAGGAGGAGCATTTTGAGCAGATCTAGAGAAGTGGTTGTTCCCCTCTATTCGGCACTGGTGAAGCCACATCTGGAATATTGTGTCCAGTTTTGGGTCCCCTAGTATAAAAAGGATGTGAATGTGCTGGAGCAGGTTCAGTGGAGGGCAACAAAAATGATTAAAGGGGTGGTGCACAAGACCTTTGAGGAGAAGCTGAGGGATTTGGGCTTGTTTAGTTTACAGAAGAGAAGACTTAGGGGTGATTTAATAGCAGCCTTCAACTTCCTGAAGGGGAGCTCTAAAGAGGATGGGGAGAAACTGTTCTCAGTGGTGTCAGATGGCAGAACAAGGAGCAATGGTCTGAAGTTACAGAAGGAGAGGAGTAGGCTGGATATTAGGAAAAACTACTTCACCAGGAGGGTGGTGAAGCACTGGAATGCGTTGCCTAGAGGGGTGGTGGATTCTCCATCCCTCAAGTTTTTTAAATCCTGGCTTGACAAGGTCCTCGCTGGGATGACTTAGTGGGGGTTGATCCTGCTTGAAGCTGGGGATTGGACTAGATGACCTCCTGAGGTCCCTTCCAGCCCTATGATTTTATGTGGTCTCCTCACCTCAAAAAAGATATTTTGACTTTAGTAAAGCTTCAGGAAAGGGCAAGTAAAATGATTAGGGGTTTGTAATGGGTCCCATATGAAGAGAGGTTAAAGAGACTGGGACTTTTCAATTTAGAAAAGAGTTCACTGAGGGGGGGATATGATAGAGGTATATAAAATCAAGAGCAGTGTGGGGTGGGTGAATAAAGAAAAGTTATTTACTTGTTCCCATAACAACAGACAATTTTGTTCTGATGTAACAATTCCCCTGTCCCGCATATCCCAGTATTTCCTTACCATACAAATATTCAGCCCTTACCCAGTGAGATGTAAGCACCAATCTGGCCTGTTATAATGAGTAAGAGAGGGTGACAGTGTCTCTGTGAAGAAGTAAGTAGGAGTCTGGGGTGATTCAGTGACTGAGTGTTGGGGTGTGTAAGAGCAGCAGAGTTAGAGAATTATTGTTGGTGAGCAGGAAGCAGGATATGAGTAATGGAGAGTGGGAGAAGGGAGGTTTGTTCAGTGCATATCTGTGCTCTCTTTGGAATGAAAAGGAGTTTAATCACAGGAGTTGCACTCTGGACCTGAACTTGCTTGCTCTGGAGCACTCCAAGAGAATCCCAGCACCACTATACATGGTATGAAGAAGGCTGTTTCTATGCAGGCCCCGCCTGAAGGAAGACACACTTGAGGGCAACATCCAGAGCTCACTCATGAGAACAGTTCAGTTACAAGCACGCACGCACACACACACACGTTGGCTGTGTCAACACTCAGACAAAACTTTGAAATGGCGATGCTAATGGCCATATCGAAGAATACTAATGAGGTGCTGAATTGAATATTCAGCACCTCATTAGCATTAGGACGCTTCCAACTGCGGCGCTTCAAAAGCATTGCTTTTGAACGTGTGCAGCTCGGCGCGGCTACACATTTCAAAATCTCCTTATTCCTCTCAGCTGAGTTGACAGGTCCATGGCTGGAAACATCCTAATGCTAATGAGGCACTGAATATTCAATTCAGCGCCTCATTAGTGTTCTTCGATATGGCCATTAGCATAGCCATTTTGAAGTTTTGCCTTAGTGTAGACACAGCCATGATGTAAAGAACAAAATATGCATCACCAAATCTTATCACTGAGGGCTATAAGAGAGAGCACACTTGTCTGCATAGCAGGCAAAGACATGGAGACAAGTGACAGCAGGGAGACATAGCAGGTAGGAACATCCCCCTCAAGAGGGATACAGAGCAGCCTAAGAGGAGTTAGCAAGTGCCCAGCACATGCAGACTGCTTCTAAAATAACAAGAAATCCCGTGGCACCTTATAGACTAACAGATATTTTGGAGCATAAGCTTTCGTGGGCAAAGACCCGCTTCATCAGATGCATAAGTGGATGGTTCCAGAAGAGGGTTTAAATATATTGGCTTATGAAAAGGAGGAAGTCCTAGTCAAGGGGAGGACCAGAGTTGACAAGGTCTGTTCAGTCAGGGAGGATGTGGCCGGTTATCAGTAGCTAATGTGAAGGTGTGAACATCAAGAACAGAGAACCCGCTTTTGCAATTGGCCAGCCACTCCCAGCCTCTGTTCAGTCCTTGGTTGATGGTGTCAAATTTGCAAATGAATTGCAGCTCTGCAGTTTGTCTTTGGAGTCTGTTTTTGAAGTTTTTTTTTGCTGTAGGACTGCTACTTTTAAATCGGTTACTGAGTGTCCAGGGATATTGAAGTGTTGTTCTTCTACAGGTTTTTGTATGTTACCATTTCTGATGTCTGATTTATGTCCATTTAATCTTTTACATAGCAACTGTCCAGTTTGGCCAACGTATATTGCAGTGGGGCATTGCTGGCACCTGACAGCATATATTATATTAGTACATGTGCAGGTGAAAGAGCCCCTGATGTGGTTAGGTCCTCTGATGATATTGCTGGAGTAGATATGTGAGCAGAGTTGGCAGCGAGGTTTGTTGCAGGTATTGGTTCCGGGTGTAGAGTTACTGTGGTGTGGTCTATAGTTGCTGGAGAGAATTGTTTAATGTTGGCAGGCTGTCTGTAGGTGAGGATTGTCCTCCCTCCCAAGGTCTGTGAGAGCGTGAGGTTTGTGAGCCTCTGCACTGGAAGGACTGAAATGTAAAGATGCTAGACTGCACATAGTTCCTACTCCTTTAGACAAAGTTAGACGTTTTGAGATATTCCTTGTAGACCCTCTCTGCCCAAAGTGAATTGTCCCAGGTTTCCTGACTGCATTCATTATTCCAGAAGGTTGTATCGTCAGAGATTAATTCTTGGATTGGAGCCTGTTCATGAGCACTCCTCTGTGTACATTCAGAATTCAAACTCTATTGGTTAATTTTACTGGATTTGTGGTTCAGGTTGGCCTGTTCCCTGAGCCAATTGATATAGCTTTAGAAACAGATTTCCATGGTAATCATTCACATTTCTTAGTTAAAATGTATTTTCCACCAGTATTTTCTAATGTTTGTTTTAAATTCACTATGTGAGCCCATAACTCACTCCCCAGGCTATTCATGGATTGCGAACACCGTTGGCTTATATGGGAAAGCCAATGCTGGTTTTATTTCAGATCGGCATTGGTAGTGTATTTTGCAGAAATAGTGGCTAGCACTAGCTCTTGGAGGCAGACATGCTTCTGGATAGCAAGCAGTCCTATGGCACCTTAGAGACTAGCAAATTTACTTTATGACCTAATAAATCTATTAGTCCAGGGGTGGGCAAAATCATCCCTAGCAACCAGGTCCAGCCTGCCAAACATTTCTCTGACCCGCCCAGCTGATGAACAGAGCATGCGTACTTACAGCCAGCAGTGTGCTTTCAGCCTCCCATCCCCCAATTTGTTCTGTCTGCAGCTGAGCTGCTCCAAGGACTTTCCTGTCAGCTGGGCAGAGGGGGAGGGGTGGAAGTCAGGGTGTTCCCCTGTCCTGTACCCCATTTATGCAGAGCAGGAATCAGGAAGAGGGAGGTACAGTGGAGCTGCTCCAGTCTGAAGCATGGACGGTCACTGACTCACTCAGGAGTGCAGAGGAGGGGAGGAGGGAAACAACAAAGTAGGACATATTTCCTTTAAAGCAACAGAAGATTGCTTCTCTTAGAAACTTACCCAGCAGCTACCAGCACACACACACATACACAGTCTGTGTCACACACCCATAAACACAGCAGCACACACTCAGTCTGTGTTGCGAAGTCTGTCTTTCACATACAGTGTTTCTCTTTCATACATACACCCTTTGTCTCCCTCTGTAGCCCCCAGCCCAAACCCTTCTTCCAAAATTATTGCCCACCCCTGTGTTAGTTTCCATGGTACCATGGAATTATTTGTTATTTGTAACAGCAATAAAGGGTCCTGTGGCACCTTATAGACTAACAGAAAAGTTTTGAGCATGAGCTTTCATGAGCAAAGACTCACTTTATCAGATGCTCAAAACTTTTCCGTTAGTCTATAAGGTGCCACAGGACCCTTCATTGCTGTTATAGATCCAGACTAACAGGGCTACCCCCTGATACTTTGTTATTTGTGACATTCCAGACTAAAACAACTACCCCTCTGAGATGGTTCTGGATTTTTGAGAATTTTTGAATTTGCCATAAGCATTTGACCCCATTATATCTCTCTGCTCCAACACCTCTCATCACACCTCCCATATGTTTGTTTACACCAAGAGCACTGCTACAGTAGCGTTCCTTACCCATTGTCCACAGTGGCTATGTCTACACTACAGAGATCTTTCAAAAGAAGCTCTTCTGGAAGATCTCTTCCTTAAGAGCTTATTTTGAAAGTACGTGTCCACACACAAAAAAGCAGATCACAAGATTGGTCTGCTCTTTCGAAAGAGAATCTACACAGTCCTGCTCTTTTGAAAGAACAGGCCGGGGATCAAAAATGAAGACTGTTCTTTCCAAAGAAGGGTGCTGCAGAGTGTACACGTTTTCTTTCTAAAGAAGCTTTCGAAAGGGAGCATTCTTCCTGAAGCAGGAAAGGAAGAGTGATTTTGAAAGGAGCACCACATTCTTTTGATTTCCTTTTGAAAGAATGTTCTTTGTGTGTAAATACTCCAATGGCTCTTTCGAAAGAGCCCCCTTGTTTCAAAAAATCTTTCAAAAGAACTTGCTAGTGTAGATGTAGCCAGTGAGACACAATTCCTGGCACAGTTGAGCATCAAAGTCCTTCTTCTTTGCTGACAGGACTGTGTTCTGACAGATTTGATTGTGGGTAATGAGGCACACAGAAATGCCATTACAGCTAAGAAGAGACCAATATTCTGAAACTCAGTGAAAACCTGAGGAACTTCGGAAAACATATTCATCTTTAGGTGCCTAAAACTTGTAAAAATCTGGCATTGAGCCCTCAAAACAATAACACAGCTGTAACTCCACTTCAGTGTTGTTTGAGCAGAGGGAAAATGTTCTTTCTTACAGAAAAATAATTCTGGTTATTCAAAAAAGCAAAGTGAATAGTTTCTCTCCCTCCTGGGATCAATGGCCATTTCCAGCTTTTGTTCATTAACAGGCACAGACTCTCAATTCTGGGTACATGAAAGCAACAAACTCTCCAAACTGACTCAGGGTTATTGTTGTGCTAGCTCCAGCTTCCCTTTTGGAACTGCTTTTGTCGGAATTTACACCCAGTTTTTTCAGTTTTTGCTGTCTTTCTTCGAACTCCAGGAAAGGGGTGCTCTTAAATTTAAAATTCACCATTCCTGCCTTGTTTGTTTAAATGAATCTACTGCAATAACAGAAGGTATAATTTATCTTGGTAAAATACATGTTTATGCATATTCTGGTTGATTGGCACATTTGTCAGCTGTGCAGTGAGTGTGCTCTGTCAACTCTTATTTTGCTTTGCATAAAATACAGTTGCAGTCAAGGTGAAAGGATTTAACATTTTATCTTACAACATCAACAAAATAGTGGATGAAACCAGATTCAGCATCTTACTCAGAGAATCTTAAAATGTCTCCATGTTTCTCTAGATATTTAACAAAAAATATGGTAACAGAGAGATAGCCACCTTAGTCTAGTCTATATTCTACCAAAACAGAAAAGCAGTCCAGTAGCGCTTTAAAGACTAACAAAATAATTAAAAAAGGAATAATGAAATAACAATGAGTCATGAAAACTCATCACCTAATAAATAATTTTTTTAGTCTGTGAAGTGCTACTGGACTGCTTTTTTGTTTTAACAAAAAGTATGCTACAGTGTCTGCAAGATGGCATTTTTCGACAACCTCTCTGATAAACCAGTCTGACTTCCACAATAGCACTCACCAGAGAACCTCACCCAAGGATTTCTGCAGCAAAGGAATTATTCTTCCCCCAGATAAGTGAAACTACACAGCGCAATAACTGGTGTTTGAATTAGACTGAGCATCTTTCAAAAGAGATGCTTCACCTCAGTGTAAAGACTCCATAATTTGCTGTAGGGTTGCAACATTCACCAGGGTTTGGTATTCAGAACCCTCGTGAATGTTGATTTTTGCAAATGGGGAGGGGGAGCTCTGAGCCCCGGGGGAGCGGCAGCTGCCTGCGTTCCGGCCCAGACCCTTGGGGAAGCAGAGGCTGCCAGCACTCTGGGGAAGCAGTTGTTGCCTGCACTCTGGCCCCAGAGACCCAGGGAAGCCACGGCAGACACTGGAGCTCCCAGCCCTGGAGCTCCTGGAGGCGGCAGCCACTGGCACTCCTGTCCCTGGAGTCCCAGGGAAGCAGCGTGGGTGTTGCTTTCCCCAGAGCTGCTTGCAAATAATTGAATTCGCAAACATTAAGTTAGCGAATGTGGGGACCTTGCAGTATTTCTCAGGAAGCTGCTCCATTGGTTAATTACTCACTGTTAAAAATGTGTGTCATTTCCAGTTTTGATTTGTCTAAGTTAATCTTCCAGCTATGAATCATGTCCTTCCTTTGTCTGCTAAATGAAGGATCCTCTACTGCCCTATCAGAAACCTCCCCAACAAGTTTCTTCTTTTTAGTAAGTTAAGTCGATCTTCTTAAGACTCTCACTTGCAAATCTGGGTTTGTGATTTTGGATCATTATTGCAACACCTCTGAGGCTTCTCCAATTTGTCAGCTTCCTTTGTACATATGGACACAAAAGTGAGCACAGTACTCAAGTAATGGTCACACGCACTCCTGATTCAATGTCCATCTAGTTATATTCCCAATGATCATCACAGTATTGCGCTGGGACCTAATGCCTAGTTGGTTATGTACAATGATCCTCTAATCTTTCTCAGTCATTCTTTCCCAGGATACATTTCCCATCCTGTAAATATAGGCTGCATGCTTTATTCCTAGTATTCTATGTTTGACATTCTATTTGACTTTATTAAATGCCATGTGCTCTTTTCCTTAGATAACTGTAATCTAAGAGAACTAATTCGTGATTTATTTTTCCACAGGTATTGATATGTCTTTGTGTAAGGTTTTGTTCTTAATGGGGCAAACAGAATGGGTAAAACTTGTTAGAAATGTAAAATTCACAGGATAATACTGATTTAATTGCAAGAATATTAAAGTGTAATGTGCAGTGGTCAGGTGGTCGATAATATATCCCTAGTGCTATATTCCCATCAGAGGAAGGAATTCCTATCCTTGGCATGGAGGAACTTAACCTGCGACTCCATGAGGTATGATCTGCAGGGGGACTCTGGAAGTGTCCCAGAGATAGCTGGGTCAGCGTGTTGCAGTTTTGATCCCCACTGACCCCATTGGCAGACCCCTCTGCCAGTGGTAAGGCCCTCGGCTGTAGCTTATTGGAGTTGATGGCCAACACCCCTTCCCCACTGCTATCCCTAATCCATGGGTGGCAGTCTCCCCCCTCTAGCTGTTCTAGGCACATGCCTGAGTCTGTTGGCCCTCCACCTGGTGAGGCAGCCAGACCTTTCTGAACTGCTGTTTTTTGTTGTCCTGCCCTGAACCAGGGCCTGGGCCTAGTGAGGCCCGAGCACTGTCCCAAGCCCCAGGACTAAGCCTTGTTGGCTGACACTTGGTAGAGAATGTGGGTAAGAATCAACCCCTGAAGTAAGGGAATTAGGGGCTGTCCTGGTATTTAAAAGGAAAAAAGAGAGAGAGAGAGAGATGGACCTAGATGCATTTTTAAATTTTTTCCTGGCTGAAAGCCAACAGTAACATCAACAAATGCTGCAGCAGTTGGGGGTTCAAACCTGATGCAACAGCTGTGGGAGCAGCAGCAACCCCTGCAGTAGCAGCTGACAAGCCAGCAACAGAAGATCCAGCAGCAATGCTTCTAACAACTGCCAGCCCTCTTGCCACAACCCCCATGAGGGGCCATGGACCCTGCACCCTCCAAGCACCTCTCCACCTTTCCGAAATGGGGCCAAATGATGATCCTGAGGCGTTTTTAGACACCTTTGAGTGTCTGGCTGTGGTGGTGTGGTGAGCCTGAGAACAGTGGGCCACCCTGTTGACCCCCTATTTAACAGGGACCACCCAGACGGGGACTCCTGATCAAGGAGGCTCAGGACTATGGGAAAGACAGCCATCTTAGATGCCCTAGATATCAGAAAAAGAAGTTACTCACCTTCATGTCCCCATGGGTGATCCACCTTAGGTGTCAGGCTTGCCCTGGCGCTGCAGATCAGAGATTTTCATAGCCGTTTTCAGCCAGACCACACATGCATGGGGTCTGATGCACTGTTTGGTGCCCTTTCAATACTGTGCATGGCCCAGACTCAGCCAGTTCCTCAAAAATGCTTCGAATCTGAAACAGAAGAACACAGAAGAAGAAGAGTTTAAGACACACAGGGGAGTTTAAGAGGGAGAGCAAGTGATTCCACTGCTGAAGAGGCTACCAGGTGAGAGTACTAGCTTTTGGGGTGAGTGAGTGTGCTTCACTGTTTGAATTTTGATTCTGATTTCAGGTGGGTGATTTCAGTTTCAGTTTCTGCGGCAGTTGGGACCGAGTACCTGACCTTTGTTCCCTTGATTGCCTTTGATCAGCCTCAGGATCAGCCTTCCCCTGTGTGACTAACAAGGGGTTAGGCCTGACCTAGGTAAGCAGGCTGTAAAAAGCCAGAGACAGAGCCTCCATGGGGCTGCAGACAGGGGAGTTTAAGAAGGAGTTTAACAAAGGGAGGCCTACAATGGTCAGGAAGACTCGCAACATCTGTGCCAGCACTGCTTCTGTCTCCTCTGCCTGTGCCTGGAGCCAGACAGACTGCCTGACCATGGATGCCTCTGCCCAGATCCTGGTGAGGTTTTGCAAGGGCTGTGGCTTGCAATTCCCACTTACTGATATCCAGGCTGGGGGGACCATCCAATGTGAAAGGTGCCTGCTGGTGGAATCTCTCAGGTGGCAGGTAGGAGAGCTACAGGAGGAAGCGGCTAGGCTGAGGAGTATCCAAATCCACGAGCAATTCCTGGACACTATTCATGTGGAGACAGCTGAGGTAGCTGTCCCAGTACACATGACGGCTGACACACCATTGGTGGAGGAGAAGATGGCTCAGTGTGGACACTGGCAGCTGGTTACTTCTGGCAGTAGGCAGTGCTCCACCTTTGCTCTAAACCCTCCCACCATGGTACTAGGAAATCATTATGCTCTATTTCATACAGGAGACAAGGAATCACCCCAGACAGCAGAGGAGAAACCTCATGCCCCCAAGGCTGGGAGGTCAGCTGCCACCACTGAGAGGAGGAAACCTAGAGTAGTGGCAGTTAGAGAGTCTCTTCTGAGGGGGACAGAGGTGCCCATCTGTCGCCCCGACATTTCATCTTGGGAGGTATGCTGCCTGCCGGGGGCCCATATCCGAGCTGTTACGGAGGTGTTGTCGAGGATTATCTGGTCCTCTGACTACTACCCCATGCTACTTATCCATGTGGGCACTAATGATACTGAAAGGTGTGACACTAAGTAGATCAAGAGTGACTACAGGGCTCTGGGAGTACGGGTGAAGGAGTTTGGGGTGCAGGTGGTATTCTCTTCAATCCTTCCTGTCAAAGGTAGGGGCCCATACAGAGAGAGGTGCATCCTGGAGGTGAATGCCTGGCTGCATAAATGGTGTCACCAGAAGGGCTTTGGCTTCCTCAACCACAGGATGCTACTCCAGGAAGGACTGCTAGGCAGAGATGTTGTTCACCTTTCGAGGAGAGGGAAGACCCTATTTGGACACAGACTGGCTAACCTAGTGAGGAGGGCTTTAAACTAGGTTCAACAGGGACAGGGGAGCAAAGCGCATGGGTAAGTAGAGAACATGGAGACCTGGAAGATAGGTCAGAAATGGGAGTGAACATGGGCTATAATGGCAGAGCAAAAAGAGGGTCAGGGCAAAACTGGGAGGCAAGATCAAATCAGTATCTTAGATGCCTATATACAAATGCAAGAAGTATGGGTAATAAGCAGGAAGAACTGGAAGTGCTAATAAATAAATACAACCATGACATTGTTGGCATCACAAAAACTTGGTGGGATAGTACATGATTGGAATGCTGGTATGGAAGGGTACAGCTTGCTCAGGAAGTATAGACAGGGAAGAAAGTGGGGAGGTGTTGCATTATATATTAAAAATGTACACACTTGGGGGGGTGTATGGGGTGTCCAGGGAGGGGTAGCACCTCTGGTGTGGGGACCTGTTGTGTCTCTTCGGGGGCAGTTTGTGCACCTTTGGTCCCCACCTCACACCCAGTTCTCACCTGTGGCTCCAAGAAGCTGTAGCATGCAGCAGCCACGCCTGGATAAACCGCTTCGATAGGCCGGCTAAACCAGGTGAGGGTTGCCAGCAGGTCTGAAACATGCGGTGAGACAGGGAATTGCCTATCCCAGCATACACAGTCAGCCCTGGTGGATTGGACGGATGAGATCAACAGCAAGATCCAACGACCAGGAAGGCGGTTCTGCAACGCTCTGTGGAGAGCAAAGGGCATGACAAGGCACCAAAGACGGCATGGTCATCCACTGCCGCCTAGGAAGTCCCAGCTGTGACAACTTTTCATACCACTGGAACCAGGCTTCTGAGGTCGAGAGAGTGGAACTGCCCCTGTGCAATGGCTTTTCCACTTTAAACATTCTCCCGCATAGGTTCTTTGCACATTCTCATCACTTCTGTGTACCTCACAGTCCTGTGGTGATGGCGGAGGGGTGAAGCAACAGGTGGAGGTGACCACTGGGAGTCATAGCTCCCAACCTGCACATAGGCGGCCTGTGGACTTTGGTCACTCGACTCTGACCTTGGGACGACAGAGGAGTTTGGCACCATCCCAGGTGACTGAGCAGGCCTTTTTAGGAACAGCACTGCTCACCTTCAAAATGAGGGAGGGGATCAGAAAAGGTGTCCCAAAAATTGCTTGTCCCAACCAAAATGGCCAGCATGCCACAGTTGGTAGTTTTTCCCTCACAGCAGTCGAAAAACAGTGAAAAGAAAGATGATATTTGCAGCATGGAACGTTTGCACCCTCTTGGACAGGGAGAATGCTATGAGGCCTGAGAGAAGAACGGCCCTCATAGCATGAGAACTGGCATGTTATAACATTGACATAGCCGCCCTGAGCAAGACCAGACTGGCAGAGGAAGGCTCCATCTGCGAACCAAAAGGAGGTTATATCTTCTTCTGGAAAGGCAGGCCAGAAAATGAAGACAGAATCCACGGAGTGGGACTTGCCAACTTGCATCAGTGAGCATCTGATCAAGCTCCGCTTCCCCCCAACACCTCTTGACATGTTACAGTCATCAGTGCTTACACCCCCACACTGACTAGCAGCGACGAAGCAAAAGAAAGTTTCTATGAAGATCTTGACCATCTTGTGAAAGTAACTCCTCCCAGTGACAAGCTTCTCTTGTTGGGTGACTTCAACGCCAGGGTCGGCAAGGACTGGAGGACCTGGAAATGGGTGCTGGGGCATCATGGTGTTGGTAACATGAATGCCAATGGCCACCTTCTGCTGAGCTTGTGTGCAGAAAATGACCTGACGATTACCAACTCTCTCTTCAGGCAAGCCAATAAATACAAGACCACATGACTGCACCCGAGATCAAAAGAGTGGCACCTGATTGACTATGTCATCAGTCGCAGGCGGGACATTTGAGATGTTAAGATCATCAGGGCCATGCGGGGAGCTGAGTGCTGTACTGATCATAGACTCATCATATCAGTCCTTATGCTGCACATCACACCACTGCACTGCAAGAAGCTCAAGGCTGTCAGACCCTCCTTCAACTTTGGGAAGCTGCAACATACTGGTCATTGTGAGAAATGTGCAGCCTGCCTTGACAAAGTACTGATGTCCCATGGACCTCTGACTGGAGACCCAACACAAAAGTGGGACCAGTTCAAAACCCTGGTGACAGAGTCAGCCAAGTCAACACTAGGACTGAAAAAGAGAGTTCACCAATACTGGTTTGATGAAAATGACGAGGCCATCATGAAGATCTTAGAGGAAAAACAGAACACATTTCTGCTATGGCAAAACGATCAGTCCTCAATCTCCAAACATGATCATCTCAAACACCTTCAGAGCCAGGCACAAATGGCACTTTGCAAAACGCAAGATGAATGGTGGGAGAGAAAAACTGATGAAGTCCTATGCTATGCTGACACCAAGAACTCCAAGATGTTCTTCAGTGCTATCAAAGATTTATATGGACCTTCAAAGCCAAGTACTGCACCTCTCCTGTCTGCAGATGGCATGACCCTTCTGAGGGAGAAGAACAGCATGAACAATAGGTGGAGAGAGCACTTCAGCAACCTTCTCAACAGACCCTCCATTGTTGACCCTGTGGCCCTAGACCAGATCCCTCAAAAACCCACAATAGACAGTCTTGACCTGCCCCCTACAATGGATAAGGTCAAAAAGGCAATCAGCCAGACCAGCTCCGGCAAAGTCCCTGGGATGGATGGGATCCCTGCTGAAATTTTCAAAGCAGCAGGACCAGTGTCACTTGAAGCGTTTCACAGTATCTTGATCAGCATCTGGGAACAAGAAGACGTCCTCAAAGACTTTAAGGATGCCACAAGCATCTCGCTCTTCAAGAACAAGGGCGACAAATCCGACTGTGGAAATTACCAGGGCATCTCCCTTCTCTGTACTGCTGGGAAGATCTTGGCTCGAGTCGTCCTCAACTGTCTGATGACCAGCATCTCAGAGGAGAACCTACCACAGGCACAGTGTGGTTTTCGCCCAGGCTGCAGCACCATTGACATGATCTTTGCTGTTTGTCAGGTCCAGGAAAAGTGCATAGAGCAGAACTTGGATCTGTACACTGTCTTTATAGATCTCACCAAGGCGTTTGACACCGTCAACAGAGAAGCCCTGTTGATTATCCTGTCAAAACTTGGCTGCCCAAGAAGATTTGTTAACCTCATACGCCTGTTCCATGATGACATGACTGGCTTTGTTCTTTCAAATGGCAAGTCCTCAGATCCATTTGAGATATCCAATGGTGTGAAGCAAGGTGCATGCTGGACCCAGTGTTATTCAACCTCTTTTTCACGTGCTTCCTCAGCCACACAGTTAGGGACCTGGACCATGGAGTCTACATAAAACACAGACTTGATGGGTCACTTTTCGACCTTCGTTGTCTGAATGCTAAAACCAAGATGCTTGAGAGGCTCATCAATGATGCCCTTTCGGCTGACTTTGCACTTATGGCACACAAGGAATCTGATCTTCAGCTCATTGTCAACAAGTCTGCTAATGGCACTCGCCTCTTTGGTTTGACCATCAGACTAGGAAAGATCAACGTACTGTTTCAACCTGCTCCAGGATCTGCTGTTGTTCCCGCTTCAATCTTTATTGAAGGAACAGAGTTAAAAATAATAGAGGAGTTCAGGTACCTTGGCAGTGTGATAGCCAATGATGGCTCCCTTGACAAAGAAATCAATGCCAGAATCTGCCAGGCCAGCTGGGCACTAGGACGTCTGAAAGTGTGAGTGTTGAATCAGCACAATATCCGAGAGTCCAGTAAACTGAAAATATACAAGGCTGTAGTCCTGACCAGTCTCCTGTATGGCTGTGAAACCTAGACCTTGTACAGAAAACATATAAAACTGCTGGAGCGCTTCCACACACGCAGCCTGAGGTCAATACATCACATTCAATGGCAGGACAGAGTTACAAACCTGGAAGTCCTGGACAGAGCAGGAACCACAAACATCAAAGCCGTGATTCTGAAAGTCCAACTTCGCTGGACAGGGCACATCATACAAATGGAGGAGTCAAAAATCCCTAAGCAAATCCTCTACTGTGAACTCTCCTAGGGCAAAAGGAATCAAACTAGGCCTCGCAAGAGATATACAGACTGCATGAAGGCCAACATTGCTCGTGCTGGTTTAAAACCAGATCAGCTAGAGCAGCATGCAAAAGATCGAACAGGCTGGCATACTCTTGTACAACATGTGTATGACAACTTTGAAGAGCAGTGACGCATACGCCTCACTGATGCTCGTGAGAGGAAGAAAACAGCAGCAGCAGGTGCACCAACAGAGCCAGGACAATTTACTTGCCCCCACCGTGAACACCCCTGCCATTCAAAGCTTGGACTCCCCAGCCACATGCAAGTCCACAACCGATGAGCCTGTGCAAGCTCAAGACGTCATCATCGGACACGACAGAATACCTACACACACTTGGATTGAGATGGAGATGGACATGGGAAATGGATGTGTTGAGAGTCTCTGGGTTAGGCTAAAAGTTGTGAAAAACAAGGGAGATGTCCTTCTAGGACTCTACTACAGGACACCTACCCAGTTGGAAGAGGTAGATGAGGCTTTTCGAAACCAACTAACAAAATTATCCAGGGACCAGGATTTGGTGGTGATGGGGAACTTCAACTATCCAGATATATGTTGAGAAACTAACACAGCAGGGCACAGACTATCCTATAAGTTCTTGGGCTGCATTGGAGACAACTTTTTATTTCAGAAGGTTGAAAAAGCTACTAGGAGAAAGCTGTCCTAGATTTGATTTTAACAAATAGGGAGGAAGTGATTGAGAATTTGACAGTAGAAGGCAGCTTGGGGGAAAGTGATCCTGATATCATAGAGTTCCCAATTTTAAGGAAGGGTAGAAGTGAGAACAGCAAAATAGAGACCATGTATTTCAGGATAGTGGATTTTGGTAAACTCAGAGAGCTGGTAGGTAATTCCCATGGGAAGCAAGACTGAGGGGAAAAACAACTGAGGAGAGTTGGCAGTTTTTCAAAGGGACATTATTAAGGGCCCAAAAGCAAGCTATTCTGCTGCGTAGGAATGATAGCAAATATGGCTTAACCAGGAGACTGTGCATGATCTCAAAATAAAAAAAGGAATCATATAAAAAATGGAAACTAGGACAAATTACAAAGTATGAATATAGGCAAACAACACAGGAATGCAGGGGCAAGATTAGAAAGGCAAAGGCACAAATTGAGCTCACACTAGCTACTGGCATAAAGGGAAACAAGAACACTTTTTTATAAATACATTAGAAGCAAGAGGAAGACCAAGGATAGGGTAGGTCCATTGCTCAGTGAGGACGGAGAAACAGTAACAGGAAACTTGGAAATGGCAGAGAAACTTAATGACTTCTTTGTTTTGGTCTTCACCGAGAAGTCTGAAGAAGGAATACCTAACATACTGAATGCAAGTGGGAAAGGGGTAGGTTTAGAAGATAAAATAAAAAAAGAACAAGTTAAAAATCACTTAGAAAAGTTAGATATCTGCAGTTCACCAGGGCCTGATGAAATGTATCCTAGAATACTACAGGAGCTGATAGAGGAGGTATCTGAGCCTTTAGCTATCATCTTTGGAAAATCATGGGAGACAGGAGAGATTCCAGAAGACTGGAAAAAGGCAAATACAGTGCCCATCTATAAAAAGGGGAAGAACAATGCAGGAAACTACAGACTAGTCAGTTTAACTTCTCTGCCAGGAAAGATAATGGAGCAAGTCATTAAGGAAATCAGGTACAAACACTTGGAGGGTGGTAAGGTGATAGGAAACAGCCAGCATGGATTTGTAAAGAACAAATCATGTCAAACCAATCTGATAGCTTTCTCTGATAGGGATAACGAGCCTTGTGGATAAGGGAGAAGCGGTGGATGTGGTATACCTAGAGTTTAGTAAGGCATTTGATACAGTCTCACATGATATTCATATCAATAAACTAGGCAAATACAACTTAGATGGGGCTACTATAAGGTGGGTGCAAAACTGGCTGATAACCACACTCAGAGAGTAGTTATTAATGGTTCTCAATCCTGCTGGAGAGGTATAACAAGTGGGGTTCAGCACGGGTCTGTTTTGGGACTGGTTCTGTTTAATGTCTTCATCAATGATTTAGATACTGGCATAGAAAGTATGCTTGTTAAGTTTGCAGATGATACCAAGCTAGGAGGGGTTGCAACTCCTTTGGAGGACACGGTCAAAATTCAAAATGATCTGGACAAATTGGAGAAATGGTCTGAGGTAAACAGGATGAAGTTTAATAAAGACAAATGCAAAGTGCTCCACTTAGGAAGGAACAATCAGGTTCACACATACCTTATGGGAAGTGACTGTCTAGGAAGGAGTATGGCAGAAAGGGATCTATGGATCATAGTGGACCACAAGCTAAATATGAGTCAACAGTGTGATGCTCAGTGTGATGCTCATATTGATGCTGTTGGAAAAAAAAGCAAACATGATTCTGGGATGCATTACCAGGTATATTGTGAACAAGACACGAGGAGTCCTTCTTCTGCTCTCCTCTGCACTGGTTAGGCCTCAGTTGGAGTATTGTGTCCACTTCTAGGCACTGCATTTCAAGAAAGATGTAGAGAAATTGGAAAGAGTCCAGAAAAGAGAACAAGAATGATCAAAGGTCTAGAGAATGTGACCTATGAAGAAAGGCTGAAAGAATTGGGCTTGTTTTGTTTGGAAAAAAGAAGATCGGGGTGGGGTGGGGTGGGGTGGGGTGGAGGACAGACATGATAGCAGTTTTCAGGTATTTAAAAGTGTGTCATAAGGAGGCGGGAGAAAACTTGTTCTTCTTGGCCTCTGAGGATAAAACAAGAAGCAGTAGGCTTAAACTGCAGTCAGAGAGGTTTAGGTTGGACATTAGGAAGAAGTTCCTAGCTGTCAGGGTGGTCAAACACTGGAATAAATTGCCAAGGGAGATTGTGGAATCTCCATCTCTCGAGATATTTAAGAACAGGTTTGATAAATGTCTATCAGGGATGGTCTAGACAGTACTTGGTCCTGCCTTGAGGGCAGGGGGCTGGACTCGATGACCTCTCAAGGTCCCTTCCAGTCCTAGAATTCTATGATTCTATGATTCTGTGAATCTGACGCAGGGAGGAATGGTGGGTGGTGGAGCACCCCAAGGGACACATCTCAATGAACCATCATTACTGCATGAAGGTGAGTAACTTTTTTCTTCTTCAAGTGTCCCCGTGGGTGCTCCACCTTAGCTGACTGAGTAGCAGTACTCCCCCACCTCCCAAATAAACAAGGAGGCAGGTACCAGATTCAAGTCTTGTCCAGGACAGACAGCACCACTGTGGGCAAGGAGGAATCCTCAGTCATCTGTCAGTGGATGGTGTAGTGCCTGACGAACATGTCGTAGGACACCCCGGTCACTACCCTGCAGATGTTGTGAAGGCGGACTCCTCTGAAGAATGCTGTCAACACTACCATCACTCTGGTCGAATGTGCCCTCGGCTGGTATAGTAAGGACATGCCCCGCAGGGACTAGCAAGTCGTGGTGCAGGACATGATAAGATTAGATAGTCTCTGCAAATATATCACCTCACCCTTAGAGCGACAGGCAATAGACACCATCAGCCTCTCAGTCCTCCAAAAGGGTTTGGTTCTGTCGATGTAGAAGGCGAGAGCCCTTTTCACATTCAATGAGTGCAGTTGCACCTCATGACCCGAGGAATGTGGTTTAGGGTAAAACACCAGGAGCAATATAGGCTCATTAATGTGGAATTCCGAGGAGACCCTGGAGATAAATTGAGGATGTAATCTGAGTAACACCCCATCCTTGTTAAAAATAGTATATGGCAGGGTTGCCATAAGGGCAGATGGCTCACTCACCCTTCAGGTTGATGTAGAATCATAGAATCATAAAACACTAGGACTGGAAGGGACCTCAAGAGGCCATCGAGTCCAGGTCCTGCCCCAATGGCAGGACCAAGTACTATCTAAACCATCCCTGATAGACATCTATCTAACCTGTTCTTAAATATCTCCAGTGATGGAGATTCCACAACCTCCCTTGGCAATTTAGTCCACTGTCTGACCGCCCTCACAGTTAGGAACTTTTTCCTAATGTCCAACCTAAACCTCCCTTGCTGCAGTTTAAGCCCGTTGCCTCTTGTCCTATCCTCAGAGGCCAAGAAGAACAAGTTTTCTCCTTCCTCCTTATGACTTCCTTTTAGATACCTGAAAACCACTGTCATGTCTCCCCTCAATCTTCTCTTTTCCAAACTAAACAAGCCCAATTCTTTCAACCTTTTTTCATAGGTCACATTCTCTAGACCTTTAATCATTCTTGTCACTCTTTTCTGGACCCTCTCTAATTTCTCCACATCTTTTTTAAACTGCGGTGCCCAGAACTGGACACAGTACTCCAGCTGAGGCCTAACCAGCGCAGAGTACAGCAGAAGAATGCCTTCTCGTGTCTTGTTCACAACACACCTGTTAATGCATCCCAGAATCATGTTTGCATTTTTTGCAACAGCAGCACACTGTTGACTCATATTTAGCTTGTGGTCCACTATAAAGAGAAGTTACTCACCATAGTAACGATGGTTCTTTGAGATGTGTCCCCGTGGGTGCTCCACGATAGGTGTCGGGCTCGCCCCGGCGCCACAGATTGGATCTTTCCAGCAGTTTCTGCTGGACCGCGCATGCGCTGGTGCGCGCCACTCCCCTGCACACTCCCGGCCATGTGTGCGATCCGGTCCCCGCCAGTTCCTTGACCAACCACCTCGGATGCTCCTGAAAAACACTAAACAGAGATCCGAAGCAGGGAGGATGGGTGGGTAGTGGAGCACCCACGGGGACACATCTCGAAGAACCATTGTTACTACGGTGAGTAACTTCTCTTTCTTCATCGAGTGTCCCCGTGAGTGCTCCACAATAGGTGACTACCCAGCAGTAACCCAAGAAAGGAGGTGGGTAATCGGGTTATGCGCAGCTTGCCCCCGAAAGGACCGCTGTCGAGAGGCGGGTATCCTCTTGGAATACCCGGTGTAGGGCATAATGCTTGGCGAAGGTGTCATAGGATGACCAGGTCGCCGCTCTGCAGATGTCTTTTAGCGCGACGCCCTTGAAAAAGGCTGTTGATGCCGCCACCGCCCGGGTGGAATGAGCCCGAGGCGGGGCCAGCAAAGGAGTCTTTCGAAGTTCGTAGCACATCTTTATGCAGGACACAATGTGCTTCGAGATTCTCTGTGAAGAGAGACCCTCTCCTTTTCACCTGGGAGCGAGAGAGACTAAGAGTCTGTCCGTTTTCCGGAAGGACTTAGTTCTGTCTATGTAGAAGGCCAACGCCCTGCTCACGTCCAGGAGGTGCAGGCGTGCCTCCTTGCTGGAGCTATGAGGCTTCGGGTAAAACAAGGGTAAAACTATAGGTTCGTTAAGATGGAACTCTGAAGAAACTTTCAGAACA
Source organism: Carettochelys insculpta (assembly GCF_033958435.1). NCBI lineage: Eukaryota > Metazoa > Chordata > Testudines > Carettochelyidae > Carettochelys > Carettochelys insculpta. The sequence continues at coordinate 19,573,816 of NC_134160.1, forward strand.
AAGGCTGGGTGCAGCCGTAAGGTTACCGCCTGCTTTGAGAATACCGTGCAGGGCGGCGTTGCCATAACTGCTGCGAGCTCACTCACCCTGCGAGCTGACGTGATTGCAAGAAGGAAGGTTGTCTTTATCGTAAGGAGATGGAGGGAAACCGTGGCTAAGGGTTCAAAGGGTGGTCCCGTTAGCGCGCTGAGCACCAGGTCCAAGCTCCACAATCGTGGAAGCAGTTTCCGAGGGGGGTACAGGTTTACCAGCCCCTTCAGGAACCTGGTAACAATAGGATGGCCAAACACCGTGGGCCCTTCCTCTTCATGCCGAAAAGCCGATATAGTGGTGAGATGGACCTTCAACGAGGAGAGGGAGAGCCCGCCTCTCTTGAGGTCCAGTAAGTATTCTAGTATGACAGGTATAGGCACTTCAAGGGGAGCTAACTGCTTGGTGGAACACCATGCAGTGAATCGAGTCCATTTCTGTTTGTAGGTCTTCCTGGTGGAGATCCTTCGGCTACTTTCCAGGACTTGTTGTACTCCCTCCGTACATGTACTTTCTAGGGAGCTGACCCATGGATTAACCATGCTTGTAGGCGCAGGCCTTGGGGGTGTGGATGCACTATGGACCCCTGGGCCTGCGTGAGCAGGTCCAGCGCTACCGGAAGGGGAAGCGGTGGACGATCTGACATGCGGAGAAGCAAGGGGAACCATTGCTGTCGATCCCATGTGGGGACCACTAGGATCATGCGGGCTCTCTCCCTCCTGGCTTTCTGCAGGACCTTGTGGATGAGCACCATGGGGGGGACCGCGTAAAGCAGTGAGCCCTTCCACGAAATCACGAACGCGTCCCCCAAGGACCCCCGCCCCAGTCCTGCCCTGGAGCAGTATTGGAGGCACTTCTTGCTGTGCTGAGTGGCAAACAGGCCTATCTGGGGAAACCCCCATGCATGAAAAATCGGTCGTAGTAGATTGGAGCGGATCTGCCACTCGTGTGTGAGTGCGAAGCGCCTGCTCAGCTGGTCTGCCTTCACGTTGTGAGCGCCTGATAAGTACGAGGCTTTCAACATTATATCGTTGGCGATGCACCAGTTCCACAGCCGGACTGCTTCCGCACATAAGGCACGGGATCGAGCTCCGCCTTGTCGATTTATATAAAACATGGTGGAGATATTGTCTGTACTGATCCTGACTACCTTGCCTTGCATGTGGTCTTGAAAGTGTTTGCAGGCGTTGAACACCGCTCTGAGCTCCAGTATATTTATATGCAGTGACTGTTCCGTAGGGGAACACAGTCCTTGCGTCACCTTTTTGCCAATATGTGCTCCCCACCCTATGTGGGAGGCGTCGGTGGTGAGAAAAATAGAGATTTGTGGTTGGTGAAAGGGTACCCCTGTTAGCATGTTCTTGGGGTTTACCCACCATTGCAGGGATCTACGCACCTGTCGTGGGCGACACCACCCTGCAGACGGTATGGGATGCCGGCTTGTAAACGCTCGCCAGCCAATGTTGTAGGTTGCTCATATGCAATCTAGCGTTCTGTACCACGAACGTTGCCGCTGCCATGTGGCCGAGCAGCTGCAAGCACGTTAAAACCGGCACCGTGGGGGCTGTATGTAATGACTTGTACCAGGGAACCGATGGCGCAAAAGCGAGCGTCAGGTAGATAAACCCTTGCTGTGATAGAATTTATGTGTGCCCGTATGAACTCTGTGTCCTGTGTGGGGTCAATCTTTGACTTCGCAAGGTTGATGACCAGGCCCAGCGAAGAAAACGTGTTTGCTGTTACGTGTATCATACGTAGTACCTCCGCCTTCAAGGCCCCTTTCAGTAGGCAGTCATCCAGATATGGGAATATAAATACCCCCTGTCTGTGCAGGTAGGCTGACACCACTGCCAGGGTCTTGGTAAAGACTCTGGGGGCCGAGGAGAGGCCGAACGGCAGAACCTTGTATTGGAAATGTTCTTTGCCGACCATAAACCGGAGAAAACGTCTGTGAGCTGGGTGGATCATTATATGAAAATACGCATCTTGTAAGTCGAGGGCTGCAAACCAATCTCCATCGTCCAGTGCCGTGAGTATAGAGGCGACTGTGATCATCCAAAAGCGTTGTTTGCGCAAGTACCCGTTGAGGCCTCAAAGATCTAAGATGGGCTTCCAGCCTCCTGTTTTCTTCTCTGTGAGGAAGTATCGTGAATAAAACCCTTTCCCCTGGAGTCGCTCCGGCACTCTTTCCACCGCCCCTATAAGCATCAGGTGGTCCACCTCGTACTTGAGTTTTGCCTCGTGGAAGGCATCCCTGAGATGAGGCCTGGACGGAGGTCTTGGCGGTGGGAGCGACTGAAAGGGGATCACGTAACCCGTGGCTATGATCTCTAGTACCCACTTGTCTGTGGTGATCTTTTGCCATTGTGAGTGGAACGGTCGGAGGCGATGATGGAACATTAATTGTGGATGACATTGTGCGATGGTAATAATAGTGCAGCCCTCGACCTGTCCGTCAAACTTGTTGCCTTTGGGCCTGCCCCGAGGATGCACGGCCTTGTTGGGAACGTCGCCTAGGAGTTCTATACTGTTGTTGCTGTTGATGCCGCCCTTGGTCGTAGCCCCGTTGGTACTGAGCACGCTGAGGTCGGTACGGGTATCGCCTTTGTTGAGGGTAATACTTTTTCTTTCTGTATGGAGGGGTATAAATACCCAGGGTTTGGAGTGTGGCTCTTGAGTCTTTACTGGAATGAAGGACCAAATCAGTTGACTCTGCAAACAACTTCTGCATGTCAAAAGGGAGATTGACAATTTTTGCCTGCAGATCCCTCGGGATACCCGATGTCTGGAGCCAGGATTCCCTGCGCATGACCACTGCCGTAGCCATTGAGCGTGCCGCCGTGTCCGCTACGTCCAGGGCGATCTGGACTCCTGTCCTTGAAGCTGCATAGCCCTCTTGCACGATGGCCTTCAGCACCGGCTTCTTATCTTCTGGAAGTGAATCCATGAGAGAAGTAAGCCTGGAGTAATTGTCGAAATTGTGGTTCGCTAGATGTTCTGCATAATTAGGCATTCTCAGCAACAGGGTGGAGGAGGAGTATACCTTTCTGCCAAATAGCTCTAGCTTCTTGGCATCTCTATCCGTTCCCCCCGCTTTGTACTGGGAAGTCTTCGATCTCTGCTGAGATGATTCTACCACCAGAGAATTTGGTTGTGGGTGACTAAACAGGAACTCCATGCCCTTCGTCGGGACAAAGTATTTCTTATCCGCCCTCTTGTTTATAGGTGGAGTAGAAGCCGGGGTCTGCCATATGGTAGTAGCAGACTCCATGATTGCTTCATCGAGCGGGATAGCGATTTTGGACGGAGGCCTCAGGTTTTTGAGGAGCTTGTGGTGCTTCTCCTGCACCTCTGCTGTTTGGATGCCTTGCGTGAAAGCCACCCTTTTAAACAGCTCCTGAAACTGTTTGAGGTCGTCCGGGAGGGCAACATCCCCGGGGGCCATAGCCTCGTCGGGGGAGGTCAAGGAGGAGCCACTAGGGTAGACCTCCCTTGAACTCTCAGGGTCCTGCTGTCGGTGGTACACCCTCTCACTGGCGGCTTGCGAGGGAAAATCTCGGGGTTCCAAAATCAGCTCCCCTTGAGACAACTGTGTTTCCGTCCCCGTCCGTGAGTGCCCGCGGGGGTACTGGGAGGTCGAGGGGGACCTGCCCCTGGGTGTATGCCTGTGGTGTCTATGCCCAGCGTGATAAGGACGACCGTGGCAGCATGGGCATGGTTCCTGGGATGGAGACCTGGACCACTCTCAAGGTGGATACCCTCGATGTCTGTGGGAGCGAGATCATCTGGATGACTGAGACAATGGTGAAACTGGTTTGTGGTAGTACTCCAGAGGGTCAAATCCCAGAAAAGGCGAGGGTGGCCCGAGCCATGGGGACACTGGTTGGAGGAACGGAGAAGGAGGCTCTGGGTAGGCTGGGGGAGACGCATGTCTCCTGGTTGGTGTACGCAGCATCAGGGGAGGACTTGTTGAGAGCAGCCCCGCAGCCCTGTCCAGAGAAGGGCTGCGGTGCCGGGTTTTCGCTGCTGCCTTTCCCCTCCCCTGCGGGGCTGGCTCCGCCCCTCCCCATGCCGGGGATCTCGGCCCCGCTGTCGGTGCCGTGCTCGGCACGCTCATCTGCGGTGCCGCGCGGGTGGTCTCCTCCTGTGCCTGCAGGCTACGTGCCTGTTGGCCCTGCACCGTTGGTGCCGCGGGGGTCTGTGCCACTTGTGGCGGTGCCGCCGGTTCTGGCGCTTGCCTGGACGCCGCTCTGAATGCGCGGGCCAGCTGCTTAGTAATCGGAGGCTCAGTCTCTGCCACGTGCGCTGCTGCGCTGCCGCTTGCTTGTGACTGCGGCTGGGGGCTGTGTGCTACGCCCGTCCCGCTCACTGTGACCGCCGGCAGGGATCGGGCTGGAGACAGCTTCCTCCGTTTCTGCGCTGAGGGGGTGAGGGACACCGCCTTCCTTTTATGGAGCCCTGTGGGTCCCTCCAGTTGAGGCCTCTCCGGCACGTCTGGCTGGAGGGCCTTATCAAACAGCAGCATTTTCAGCCGCATTTCTCTATCCTTTCTGGCTCTGGATGTGAGCTTTGCACAGAAGGAGCATTTCTGGGTGACGTGTGATTCCCCCAGGCACCTAATACATTGACTGTGCCCATCAGAGACCGGCATAGCTTCGCGGCACGACTCATACTTCTTAAATCCTGAAGAGGACGTTGTGGTGAGTCTTTGAGCTGTTAATAGGGTACTTAGCACCTTCTCTGTGCCTGTTCCCCTCTCACAGACTCCAGCCTGCCGCAGCAGGAGGCCTACTGGCCTTCATGTCCCCGGGTTGCCTCCGCTCCTCCTTCTCGTTACTAAGACTTTCTACTTATATATATATATATATGTATTTTTTTTTTGCAATAAAGAAACAAACAATTTAACTAAGAACTCTGAAAAGAAAGTCTAAAACTCTGAAAAACTCTAAATACGCTGACTCTGGCCGCAGCCTGAGCAGATTCCGTCTGCAGCCGATGGCGGTTAAGAAGGAACTGGCGGGGACTGGATCGCACACGTGGCCGGGAGCACGCAGGGGAGTGGCGCGCGCTGGCGCATGCGTGGTCCGGCAGAAACTGCTGGAAAGATCCGATCTGCGGTGCCGGGGCAAGCCCGACAGCTATCGTGGAGCACCCACGGGGACACTCGAGGAAGAATCCCTAGATGCCTTTCTGCTGTAGTCGTTCCACAGTTAAAATAAGGGATAATTAAGAAGGAGGAACATTTGCAATGCTTATTTAATATGAAATCAAATAAAAAGAAAATAAACTACTCTTAGAGTACCTTTATTATCATCCTCACCTCAAGCTAGTGAACATACCACAATGTGTATTATCCACACATAGCTCAGCTTTAAAATGCTAAATGAATCTATGAATCAATTAGAAATACTTCAAAAATTATGGGATGGAGGTTCTGGGCAGTGGGATTGGAATGTGGGGTGCTAGGGTCAGGGCTGGGGTATATGAGATGCTCAGGGTATGGGACTGGACTGTGTAGGTGATGCAGAAGTTAGGGCAGGTGCTGGGGACATGGAGGTACAGGAATCAGGGTTGGCACGCATGAGGGGCTCAGGGCAGGGGGTTGCAGTGCATGGGGGTGCAGAAGTTAGGATAGGGTGCTGGGGACATCAGGGGTTCAGGAGCAAGGGTTGGGGTGTGTGAGAGACTGTGACAGGGTGTGCTAACCCTGCACAGGCCAAGGTGGTGGGGACCAGGATTGCTGGGTAGGGAAGATCCCACCCAAGCCCTGCTGGGCATGCTCAAATTGCAGCCCAAATGCAAAGGCCAGGGTAGCCAGGCAGTTGGGGCTGGCCACCAGGGGAGAAGGCACTCCTGCTAGAACTTGGGAGCAGCAGCTACCCAAGGAGCAGCAGCAGCAGCTGCTGCTGGAGGAGGAGCAGCCAGAGCCAGGATGTTGTGTCTTGCCTGGAATGGAGTAGGAGGTAGCCCTGGGCAAGGAGCTGAGAGGCTGCCTGTGAGCTCAATGTGTTGCGGTAGGAAACCCCTCTGAGCTGGTGGCTGGGGAGACACCTTCCAACAGGGCTCTTGGCTGGAGCTTGGTGGAGAGGGACAGCCTGGGTTCCCCTACTCCTGTCCCTGTCACCCCAAGGAATGGGGAGCACTGACGTGCCAAGGTCAAGTAGGCTGCTGGGACTTGACTGTGTTAATACAGACTAGGCTGCTGGGTCTAACTGGGGGAATACTGACTGGGCTGCTGAGGCTTGAGTAGGTGGTATTGACTAGGCCACTGGGCTTGTCCCCAAGTGATATTGGCTAGGCTGGGGGACCAGCTGGACAGTAATATGGACCAGGCTGTGGATGCCGTCACATTGACTAGGCCACCAAGGCCTGACAAGGAGGGGAGTAAGTCCTCAGAAGAGGCGTGGGGCTAGATGCCCGACCACAGGGAGCCAAAGCAAAGAATCTAGGTTAATGAGGGGCTCAGGGCATGTTGCTGGGGTGGGAGGTGCAGGGGGCTAAGAGTGGGAGTTAGGTTAGAGACTGTGGGGAAGAGAGGAACGATTCTGGGACCTGGATATCTTACCTATTTTTATCTATTTTTAGATCAGGGTGGTCTTTTGAAGAACTGATTTTCAAAAAAGCAAAACAAAACAAAAACCAAAACCAAAAAACAAAACAAAAAAAACCTGTCCGAAGATCCAAGCATTTAAGGCTAAAGCTGAACACTCAGATTTTGCATCTAAATATCTATGAAAGGATTATTTAGAAATGTGATTTTTAGAAGCTTCAGCCCCAAAATATGGCAACATATTTAAAGCAACTTTTAAACTAAGGTCCTGTAGACATAAAACAAGTGTTTTTGTCAGTAAATTCACAGTTGGCATATGCCTGTAAAATGCTTTCAATTACCACTTAATGCTTCTTTCATAGGTTCTATGTTATGCTAATAGGTCTGACAAGCTGGAAGGGTTTTCACTTTTAAGTTAACAGAGCCACTTTCAGAGGAAGTGGGATGACTCTGCAGGCTGCTGTTGTGGGAGTCTTCAGGAACAGTCAGAATAAGTGGTAAGACGCAGAGGCTCTGCCTCCCATACCTGCTGCCTGTGCTGGAAGGAGGGGGGATGCATTCTCACACTTTTCATCCTCCCCCACCCATGTACAGGCCTGCTAATGCAGACTGTGGAGCATATGCTGAACTTTTAATAGGCGTTCCTGGTGCATAGAACTTCAACACTTGCTTTTGTGACAGAGAGATAACTGTGTTAGTCTGTATTCTATCAAAACAAAAAAGCAGTCAAGTAGTACTTTAAAGACTAACAAAATAATTTAGGTGATGGCATTCATGGGACAGACCCACTTCTTCAGACCATAGCCATACCAGAACAGACTCAATATATAAAGCATAGAAGTCCAAAAATTGTTATCAAAGTTGGCAAATCAGAAGAGCAGGGGGCGGCAGGAGGGGAGCGTGGGGTGGGGAAGTCAAGAAATAGATAAAGTATTTAAAAGAGTCCTTATAATGGGCCAGGTAATTGCTGTCCCAGTTCAAACCATGTGTTAATGTGTCGAATTTGAATATAAATGAGAGTTCTGAGCACACTCTTCGTAAACAATTGTTGAAGTTCCTTTTCAGTAAAACATAGACTTTCAGGTCATTAACAGAATGGCCCAATCCAATAAAGTGATGGCTGACAGTTTTTTGATGTCTGTTTTATGTCCATTTATTCTTTGTTGAAGAGTGTTTACAGTCTGTCCTATATACATGGTGTGTGGGTATTGTTGGCACATGACGGCATATATGATGTTAGTTGAGCAACAGGAGAATGTGCCTGTGATTCTGTGAATAACATGGTTAGGTCCAGTGATGGTATCTTCAGAATAGATATGTGGACAAAGTTGGCAATGGCGCTTGTTGCAAGGAAAAGTTGCAGGATTGGTATTATTGTGGTATAGCCTGTGGTTGTGGGTGAGAATGCTCATAAGGTTGGGAGGTTGTCTGTAGGAGAGAACAGGCTTGTCACCCAGGGCCTTCTGGAGTGTGGCATCCTGATTAAGGATAGGTTGTAGGTCTTCAATAATGCACTGCAGTGGTCTGAGTTGGGGGCTGTAGGTGATGACGAGTGGTGTTCTGTTATTGGTTTTTTTGGGACTATCTTGGAGTAGTTGGTTTCTGGGTATTCATCTGGCCCTGTCGATTTGTTTTTTTTATTTCTCCTGGGAGGTAATTCAGGTTTATGAATATTTGGTAAAGATCTTGTAGTTTTTGGTCTCTGTCAGTAGGATCAGAGCAGATGTGATTGTAGCTAAAGGCTTGGGTGTAAACAATGGATCTTGTTGTGTGTGCTGGATGGAAGCTACAAGCGTGTAGGTAAGTAGAGATGTCAGTGGGTTTCCGGTACAGTGTGGTTCCGATCAGGCCATCATTGATTTGTACTGTATTGTCCAGGAAATGTATCTCTCGTGTGGAATGGTCAAGGCATAAGTTGATGGTGGAGTGCAGATTGTTAAAGTCTCTGCTGAATTCTTCTAAAGTCTCTTTACTATGGGCCCAAATGGTAAAGATGTCATCAGTGACATGGGGGACGACAGCTGAGGAATTGTTGTTCCAAGTCAGCCATAAATATATTAGCATATTATGGGGCCATGCGGGTGCCCATAGCAGTGCCACTAATCTGGAGGTATAAGGTGTCCCCAAATCGGAAATAACTGTGGGTGAGAACAAAGTAACAGAAGTCAGACACCAGACTGGCTGTGGTGACATCAGGGATGATATTCCTGATCACTTGTAATCATCTTCATGTGGCATATTAGCGTACAGAGCCTCTACATCCATGGTGGCAAGATGGTGTTGTCTCGAAATTTTCCAATGTTTTGTAATTTGCTCAGGAAGTCAGTGGTATCTTGGAGATAGCTGGGAGTGTTGGTGGCATAGGGTTTGAGAAGGGAGCCTACATAACTGGATAGTCTGGTAGTAAGGATGCCAATACCTGAAATGATGGGGCATCTGGGGTTTCTAGATTTGTAGATTTTTGGGAAGTAAGTAGAATAATCCAAGTCGGGGCTCAGATGGTGTCTGAATGAATAAGGTCCTGAGTAGCAGCAGGGAGTTCCTTAAATAGCTGTAATTTCTTTTTGAATTCCAAAGTGGGATCAGAGGAGAGAGGTCTGTAAAATGTGGTGTTGGATTGTTGTCTGGCTGCCTCCTGTTCATAGTCTGACTTATTCATGATGACAACAGCACCTGCTTTGTCAGCTGGTTTGATTATAATGTCTGGGTTATTTTTGAGACTTTGGACGGCATTGCATTCAGCATAGTTGAGGATGTGTCTCATTTGGTATTGTTTGTGTGTAATGTCAGTTTGTGCAGTTGCAGAGGCATTGTACTTAGAAATCCAGACTTTCACTACAACAGTCAGGTGGAGTCCCCATGGGCCATATCTACATTAGCCCAAAACTTCAAAATGGCCATTTCAAAATTTACTAATGAAGCGCTGAAATACATATGCAGCGCCTCATTAGACTGACGACAGCTGTGGCACTTCGAAATTGTCACAGCTTGCCACCGCGCAGCTCACCCAGACGGGGCTCCTTTTCGAAAGGACTCCAGCAACTTCGGAATCCTCTTATTCCTAACAGCAGATAGGAATAAGGGGATTTCGAAGTTGCAGGGGTCCTTTTGAAAAGGAGCTCGATCTGGACGAGCCACATGGTGGCGAGCCATGGCAATTTCTAAGTGCTGCAGCTACCGGCATTGTAATGAGGCGCTGAATATGGATTTCAGTGCTTTATTAGTAAACTTCAAAATGGCTATTTGCATGGCCATTTCGAAGTTTTGGGCTAGTGTAGACGTAGCCATAGTGTTATTTTTCTTTTGGTGTTGGTGGTGGTGGTTGGTGGGGGTGGGGGGTCGAGAGAGTCGGACTGATGTTCATAGGTGTGCTGGAAGAATTCCTTTAGATAGAGACAGCGAAAGAAGGCTTCAAGGTCACCACAGAATTGTAGTGAGTTCATAGAGGAAGTGGGGCAGAAAGAAAACCCTGGGATAATATATTGAGTCTGTTCTGGTATGGCTATGATCTGAAGAAGTGGGTCTGTCCCATAAAAGCTCATCACCTAATAAATTATTTTGTTAGTCTTTAATGTGCTACTTGACTGCTTTTTTGTTTTGATAGAACACTTGCTTAGGTATCAGTTGTTTTAAACATTTCCTGTTTTGCACCCCAGTACCATTCATTTTTATTCATTAGAAGTGTTTTCAAAGCCTCTGCTTTGGTAGATTAGATGTGAATTGTCCAATTGTCTTTCTCTGAAGTGGCTGAATCCTGATTAGCTTTTATACTTTCATTGAAAATAATGTCCCCAGCAAAAGACAGTTCTATAAATCCAACACATATAAACAAATTTTTTACAATTTAGGGTGAGATTTGAAGCTCTAGTTGACTTCAAGACAACCTGAAGTGTACGATCATTTTGTTGCGCTCCAGATTATGTCATCCATTAAGGCATAAACACCTTTAATATGTTCACTGATCATATGTATGATTTTGTGCTACACTTCTGAGGCTGAAGAGTGAGTGTAAGAATGTGTGGCTTCTGGATTTTGAGCTTTTTCAGTTAATTTTAGATGCCAAAAACCTGAGGACACTTCCAATTGATTGAAATACTGAGCATGTGTAATTTAAACTGTAACTTGTTCTCTGGTTGGCAGTTTGAAATTTTCTCTTTGTATAGTCTTGGCAACTCTCTGGAATCTAAGCTCACAAAAACTTATGCCCAAATAAAATTGTTGATATTTAAGGTGTCATAGGTGTTGAGACAACCTAACACAGCTACCCGTGTCTTGTCATGCAGCAGCGGACAGTTCTTCAGAGGGCATGAATAGAACAGGCTATCACTGATTGATTCATCTCCTGTCAACAAGTCCTGGCTTCCACACACCCAGAACATGGAATTATATCCCAGGCAGTCTTGGTTAATAGCCACTGATGAACCTATCTTTAACAAATTCATCTATTTTTTTTAACCTAGTTATACTTTCAACTATAATTTCATTGGATAATCTCTGGTTCATCATCAAGGCTGTCTCTGTGGGTGCTCCACCTTTGGTGTTTGGGCACCCTTGTGTATGCCTGGCCAGATGATTTTTACCAGTGCTTAGTGGGGCTGTCTGCACATGCTCAGAGAGCCTTATTGAGAGAAAGTGTTTTTGAGCATGTGCAAGCCCTGTTCCCCGTTCTACCACTGCTGGCACTGGCCAGAACCACACTGTGCTCTGCATTTCCTCTTCTCAGGTCTTACCTAGGCCTTTCCCTCCCAACCTTCTCTCAGTTTTAGCCTTAAAATAGCTTCTCTATTACTACAACAAAGAGGAAAAAATAGTCGTGCTTTTCACAGAGGTGCTGTGAACAAGCAGAGCTCCTCTGCTGTCACTTTTTATTTAGGGAAGAGCCTGGGGTGGCGGGTGTTCCTTTACATATTGGGGGTGTTTGTAACTTGTCTTTCTTTTTACCTCAGGGGGTCACTTCACACTGGTCCCCCTCAAGTTCCACCCCCCACACCATCCTTTCTGTTATACCTCAGGCTCATAGCCACTCCTGCTGCACATACGTTACAGCTTTTGCCTGCCTATTTTACCAGGCTACTGCCTTTTTATTTGCCTGAAGTGCAAGGGTTGGGGTTGCTGAGCGCATTCGGCATTCTTAAGTGAGCCCTATTTTGTCTCAGAGTTTTACACAGTACAGCAATTTTTTACCTCAGGGCTTTACTGCTTCTGTGTTTCTCTGCATCCCATTTATTTTACTCATTCAGGGACTGCAGATAAAGCAGCCGCTGTCAGTCTAGCTACAGGCTCTGCATCATTACAATAATCTCAGGGCATGGATGGAGATGCTAACAGAGAGAGGGCAAGTCCATGATTACCAAGCTGGTTCTGTTCCCCCATGGGAGCAATTTACAGCCACTACAAATGAGGGCTTGCTCATAGTGAGGACAGCCCTACAAGCTTCCCTTGCTTCCTCTGACACCGCCACACATTCCCTACAAGGCAGTGGTTATCAAGAGAGCATGTGGGCTTCGTCTCTCTGGCTTCTCTAAGGACATTCAGGCAAGGGTTGAGGACCTCCCTTTTGTGCCCCCTCACATTTATATATTAATATTTATTCCATAAAAAGGAAAACTACATTAACAAAATAAAACAAAAAAGCAGTCAAGTAGCACTTTAAAGACTAACAAAATAACTTATTAGGTGAGCTTTTGTGGGACAGATCCACTTCTTCAGACCATAGCCATACCAGAACAGACTCAATATTTAAGGCACAGAGAACCAAAAATAGTAATCAAGGTGGACAAATCAGAAAACAAATGATCAAGGTGAACAAATCAGAGAGCAGAGGGGCAGAAGGGGTGTGTGTCAAGAATTAGATTAAGCCAAGTATGCAAACAAGCCCCTATAATGACCCAGAAAATTCCCATCCTAGTTCAAACCACGTGTTGTGTCAAATTTGAATATAAAAGAGAGTTCAGCAGCTTCTCTTTCAAGAGTGTTGTGAAAATTCCTCTTCAGTAAGACGCAAACTTTTGAGTCATTAACAGAATGGCCCACTCCATTAAAATGCTGGCTGACCAGTCTCTGGATCACGAGTGTTTTTTATGTCTGTTTTGTGCCCATTACCTCTTTGTCTAAGAGAGTTTGAAGTCTGTCCAATATACAAAGCACGTGGGCATTGTTGGCACATGATGTTAGTTGAGGAACATGAGAATGTGCCTGTGATTCTGTGAATAACCTGGTTAGGTCCAGTGATGGTATCTCCAGAATAGATATGTGGACAAAGCTGGCCACAGGCTTTGTTGCAAGGAAAAGTTGCAGGACTGGTGTTCCTGCGGTATAGACTGTGGTTGTGGGTGAGAATCCTCATAAGGTTGGGAGGAGAGAACAGGCCTGTCACCTAGGGCATTCTGGAGTGTGGCAACCTAATCAAGGATAGGTTGTAGGTCTTTAATAATGCATTGCAGTGGTTTGAGTTGGAGGGCTGTAGGTTATGACCAGTGGTGTTCTGTTCTTGACTTTTTTGGGCCTAACTTGGAGTAGCTGGTCTGTGGGTATTCATCTGGCCCTGTCAATTTGTTTTTTTATTTCTCCTGGTGGGTAATCCAAGTTTATGAATATTTGGTAAACATCTTGTAGTTTTTGGTCTCTGTCAGTAGGATCAGAGCAAATGCGATTGTACCTAAGGTCTTGACTGTAAACAATATTATTAATAAAATAACTATTTATTACAGTTTATTATTTTATTATTATTATACTTAAACTAAGTTGTGGTGGGGGAAAGACTCATCCTCAAACTACTCCCTTTTGCCCCCAGCTTAAACGCCGTACTCTGAGGCTGGCAGGTCTGGGGTGGAAGGGCAGAATCACAAACAAAAAAAATGAAAACTGAGAAATCAGCTACATAGAAGAGAAGAGGGGGACAAAAGTGGGGAAGACAGAAAGGGGAGTAAAAATCACTGCCAGAGATTATTAAGTGTCTTGCCTGGGATCACTATGAATATCAAAGACAGAAGCAGTCTTTGTAATGTGTAAGCCAGGGGTGTCCAACTTTTTTTTCACTGGGAGCCACATGGCAATTTTTTAGATGTTCCAGGGCCTGAACACAAAATAGCTTCAAGCCACCACAACCACACCCCACTCCCTGCCTTAGACCCCCCCCCCCCACAGAAGTCCCAAACTGCCCCCAGCCTTAGACCCTGCCCAGCAGTCCCAAATTGCCCCCAGGCTTAAACCCCTCCAGCAGCCCCAAACTGCCCCCAGCCCTACACTCCCCCAGAAGCCCCAAACCACCCCCAGCCATAGACCCCCCTACAGCCCCAAATGGTCCCCAGCCTTAGACCTGCCCCCAGCAGCCCTAAATGGCCCCAGCCTTAGACACTCTCCCGAACTCCCGCAGCCTGTTTACTGGGGCTGCTACGCTAGGCGGCTCCTCCAGACGTCCTGCTCCCAGAACGTAACAGTCATTAAAACCAATTCAGCACCTAGGCATAAGGTAATCGCTATCTCTAGTGAAAGAGATACTTGCTGGCTACGTCTACACGTGAAGCCTACATCGAAGTAGCCTATTTCGATGTGGCGACATCGAAATAGGCTATTTCGATGAATAACGTCTACACGTCCTCCAGGGCTGGCAACGTCGATGTTCAACATCGACGTTGTGCAGCACCACATCGAAATAGGCGCAGCGAGGGAACGTCTACACGCCACAGTAGCACACATCAAAATAAGGGTGCCAGGCACAGCTGCAGACAGGGTCACAGGGCGGACTCAACAGCCAGCCGCTCCCTTAAAGGGCCCCTCCCAGACACACTTGCACTAAACAGCACAAGATACACAGAGCCGACAACGAGTTGCAGACCCTGTGCATGCAGCATGAATCCCCCGCTGCAGCAGCAGCAGCCAGAAGCCCTGGGCTAAGGGCTGCTGCACACGGTGACCATACAGCCCCACACGGGCTGGAGAGACATCGTCTCTCAACCCCCCAGCTGATGGCTGCCATGGAGGACCCCACAATTTCGACGTTGTGGGACGCGGATCGTCTACACGGGCCCTACTTCGACGTTGAACGTCGAAGTAGGGCGCTATTCCGATCCCCTCATGAGGTTAGCGACTTCGACGTCTCGCCGCCTAACATCGAAGTTAACTTCGAAATAGCGCCTGACGCGTGTAGCCGCGACGGGCGCTATTTCGAAGTTAGTGCCGCTACTTCGAAGTAGCGTGCACGTATAGACACAGCTGCTGTCTCCAGCAGCTATCTCTACTGATAGACAGTTGCCCGAGATGGCAGCATAAAGAAACTGAAAATGGCTTTTTTTAGAGCCACATGCAGCTTGGAGCTGCCCATCTGGCAACCCTTAACCAATTTAATCACAAACTATGTTTGGGTCATGACCCATAGGCTGGGAATTCCTGCTCTAGAACCACCCTTCACACGCTGGGCATTCAGGTTCCTGTGCAAAAAAGAAAACAAAATAAGAATCATACTCACATAGCAAAGCAGCTATTTCACTTCCAGTGTTTCATTGCTTAATTTCTGTGTTTTTTTCTGTGCATCCCGTTTATACCATATATATGATGATGTTAGATATGGTAGCTGCTGTGAGCTCTGCAACCGCCAAACAAGCTAACAGCATAAATGTAGACACTAACAGGGAATCCCCCTCACACAAGAGAGGGTGATTCCACAACTCTAAGCCAGTTCCGTCCCCTGTGAGTTTGCTGGGGATGTTATCACACACTGTGCCCCGAGGGTCTCAAGACTTGGCTTCAAAACAGCTGGGCAAGTCTAACCCCAATGTGGCTCAAAAACCTAAAACCGTGGCATTGCTTGCACAAACACCATGCCCTGCCAATGGCAAAAACAATAGGTCTAACAAGCCCCACACTTGACCCCATCGGCATGAGTGCCTACCCCCCCTCCCCGCCCCACTGCATGGCAGGTTAAAGGGTTCACCGCTGCAGTACCACAACTGGCTGGCGACTTTTGACCTTCAGGACACATATTTCCATGTGCCCACCCAGCCCACACACAGGAAATACCTCAGATTTATGATGGGTGGACAACGCTTCCAGTACATGGTACTTCCCTTCAGCCTCTCCACTGCACCTAGGGTATTCTCCAAGGTACTGGCAGTAGTGGCAACTCATCTGCACAAGCAGGGAGTATGCATCTTGCCATCTTGGAACAACTGCCCGATAAGAGGGGACTGCCTGCAAAGCACGCAAACAGCAGTCAGTACCACCATTGATCTCTTTCAGTCCTTAGGCCTGCTGATAAACCTTTCAAAATGACAAGTCCACCCAATCTGGGTGCTGTAGTTCATAGAGGTGCAACTAGATCGCACCACTGCATCCCTGCCCCATCACAGACTTCTTGCTATACAGGAGCTCCAACGACATTGTACAGCTCCCCAATTACCAGCCAGAGTGTTCCCCCAGCTTCTAGACCACATTGCAGTAGCGACCTCTGTGGTCCCTCATGCCAAACTGCACATGATGCCACTGCAACACGGGCTCGCCACAGTCTACAGGCCAACAAAACACAGCCTCCTCAAGCTGACTTCTGTGCCATTCTGCATCAAAAAATCACTCCAGTGGTGGTCAGAACTGCAAAATGTGTGCGCTGGGGTTCCTTTCCACAAATCAGCTCCATTCCTCAACATCACCACAGATGCCTCCTAAATGAGCTGGGTAGCCTATCTTGGTACCTGTACCACACAGGCTGGATGGTCCCCCACAGAGACCACCCTTCACACCACTACCCTTGAGCTGTGCACTTTCGAGGTTACATTTCCAACTCCATGGCATAGATCTTTATGTTCTACATCAACAGGCAAGGAGGGACCAGATCTTACCCCCTTGGAAAGGAAGAGCGTTGTGTCTTTGGAAGTGGTGCATAGCCCACAACATAACCCTACCTGTCTCACACCTGGTACCTCTCACCTCCGCCTCATCATTGTTATCGACAACCAGGGGCTCCACGCCCATTGGTGTCTGATGCCTCTCTATATCCTTCCATCTTTCCTTGTGCAGTGCACAGTGGCTTAGTTTCTGTAGACTAGCTCCGCACCAATCTACTATATCATCTACCCATTCTCTTTGGGGTCTGCCTCTCCTATTTGAACCATCCATTATGCCAAACAACAGGGTCATGATTTTTTTGTTCATCGTTCATTCTGCAAATATGCTTGAATAGCTGCAACTTGCATTGTATAACATTCTGCAGTACATTCTCCTTTGGCTGTATCTTCCTATATAATTCTTTGTTGGTCACTTTCTGTATCCATCCTATTCTCAGGATCTTTCTATAACAAATCCTCTCAAATGCCAATATTCTTCTCTTCAAATCTTTTGTTATCACCCACATTGCACATTTGTACAACATGTTTTCAGGATTCTCAGCTTCATTCTTAAGCTAATCACTTTGCTTTTCCAGATCTTATTCATCGCCTTCAAACTTGCTCTTGCTTTTGCTATTCTAGTTGCTAGTTGTGCCTGACCAATCTGATTAGCTTCTATGATAAGGTAACAGCCCTTGTGGACATGGGGAAGTCAATGGATATGATATACCTTGACTTTAGCAAAGCTTTTGATAGTCTCCTACAGTATTCATGCCCGTAAATTAAGGAAGTATGGATTGGATACATAGACTGTAAAATGGATAGAAAACTGGCTTGACAGACGGGCCCAATGGGTAGTGGTCAATGGTTGGTGGCTGGTTTCAAATGGAGTACCCCATGGACCAGTTCAGTCCAGTACTGTTCACCATCTTTATTAATGACCTGGATGAGGGGATGGATTGCACACTCAGCAAATTTGCAGATGACACGAAGCTTGCAGGCCAGGTAGATATATTGGAGGGTAGGGATAGAGTCCAGAGTGACCTAGATGAATTGGAGGATTGGGCCAAAAGAAATCTGAGGTTCAACAAGGAAAAGTGCAGGGTTCTGCGCTTGGGATGGAAGAATCTCAAGTACTGTTACAGGCTGGGGACTGACTGGCCAAGCAGCAATGCAGCAGAAAAGGACCTGGGGATTACAGTGGATGAGAGGCTGAATATGAGTCAACAGTGTGCCTTTGTAGCCAAGAAGGCTAATGACATATTGGGGTGCATTAGGAGAAGCATTTCCAGCAGATCTAGAGAAGTTATTATTCCCCTCTGGTGAGGCCTCATCTGGAGTACTGCATGCAGTTCTGGGCACCCCAGTATAGAAAGGATGTGGACGCTGTGATGGGGTTCAGGGGTCCCCAAGCACTGCACCCTGTCTGCAGGCAAGAGTGACTCTCACTCAGCAGGTAGAACAGGAAGTTTATTGGACGACAGAAGCACAGTTTCTTACAGAAGAGTCAGTGCAGCAATCAGAGACGGTCATTCCAACCCATCCTGGGGAGAGGAGCCCGAGGGGTGCCCCTCTGGGGTGTAGCTTCCCCCCTTGCCAGGCTGGCTGCCTTCCAGCTCCCTCTTCCCAGCAGCTTCTAACTGCCGCCCTAGATTCAAACCCCTCTTGGCTCCTCCCTGCTCTTTGTTCAGGGCAGAGGTGTTACCTGCCAGCTTAGGTTACAGCCCCAGGGGTCATCCTTAGCCGCTGGGAGCTGCTCTGCCTGTCTCACCCACATCCAGACTGACTCACACATGCACTCCCCTCAGTCCATCACATCTCTCCCGCCTTCCAGACAAAATTGAGTGGGGTCACTTAGCCAGTGACCTGGGGAAGTTCGGGGCCCTCCCTGCATTGTTCCCCTTGACATGGACCACCTCCATGTCGTAGTCCTGCAGGAGCAGACTCCACCGCTGGAGCTTGGCATTGGCCCTCTTTCATGTGACGCAGCCAGGTCAGGGGTGAGTGATCGGTGCACACAGTGAAATGCCGTCCAAACAGGCATGGCCGCAGCTTCCCCAGAGCCCACACCATGGCCAGATATTCCTTCTCTATGGACGCGTAGTTCTGCTCCCAGGGCAGCAGCTTCTTGCTCACGGACACAAAGAAAGGTTACTCACCGTAGTAACGGTGGTTCTTCGAGATGTGTCCCCGTGGGTGCTCCACATTAGGTGTCGGGCTCGCCCGGCGCCGCAGATCGGATCTTCCAATCAGTTTCTGCCGGACTGCGCATGCGCCGGTGCGCGCCGCTCCCTTGCGCGCTCCTGGCCACGTGCGCGATCCGGTCCCCGCCAGTTCCTTGACCAACCGCCTCGGATGCTCCTGCAAAACACTAAACAGAGATCCGGAGCGGGGAGGATGGGCGGGTAGTGGAGCACCCACGGGGACACATCTCGAAGAACCACCGTTACTACGGTGAGTAACCTTTCTTTCATCTTCGAGTGTCCCCATGGGTGCTCCACATTAGGTGACTACCCAGCAGTAACCCAAGATAGGAGGTGGGTAATCAGATTATGTGCAGCTTGTCCCCGAGAGGACCGCTGTCGAGAGATGGTTATCCTCTTGGAATACCCTGTGAAGGGCGTAATGTTTGGCGAAGGTGTCATAGGATGACCAGGTCACCACTCTGCAAATGTCTGTTAGCGCAACGCCCTTGAAAAAGGCTGTTGATACCGCCACCGCCCTAGTGGAATGAGCCCTGGGCGTGGCCAGTAAAGGAGTCTTTTTGAGTTCGTAGCACATTTTTATGCCAGATACGATGTGCTTCGAGATTCTCTGCGAAGAGAGACCTTCTCCTTTTGATTTGGGAGCGATAGAGACTAGGAGTCTATCCGTTTTCTGGAAGGACTTGGTCCTGTCTATATAGAAAGCTAGCGCCCTCCTCACGTCCAGGAGGTGTAGGCGCGCCTCTTTGTTAGAGTTATGAGGCTTTGGATAAAACGAGGGTAAAACGATAGGTTCGTTACTATGAAACTCAGAAGAGACTTTAGGAACAAAGGCTGGATGCAACCGTATGGTTACCGCCTCCTTGGAAAAAACAGCGCAGGGTGGCGTTGCCATAACTGCCGCAAGCTCACTCACCCTGCGAGCTGACGTGATTGCGAGAAGAAAGGTCGTCTTTATCGTAAGGAGGCGGAGGGAAACCGTGGCCAAAGGCTCGAACGGTGGTCCCGTTTTCGCATTAAGCACCAGGTCCAAGTTCCACGAAGGTGGAAGCGGTTTCCGAGGGGGTATAGCTTCACCAACCCTTTGAGGAACCTGGTAACCATGGGATGGGCGAACACCGTGTGCCCTTCCTCTTCGTGTCTGAACGCCGAAATGGCGGCAAGGTGGACCTTTAATGAGGATAGTGAGAGTCCTCCTCTCTTGAAGTCCAGTAAATACTCTAATATCACAGGTATAGGCACCGAAAGGGGGGCTAGCTGTTTGGTGGAACACCATGCCGTGAAGCGAGTCCATTTCTGCTTGTAGGTCTTCCTGGTGGAAGTCCTCCTGCTACTGTCTAGGACTTGCTGCACTTCCTCCGTACATGTGCTCTCTAGGGAGCTGAGCCATGGATTAACCACGCTTGTAGTCGCAGGCCTTGGGGGTGCGGATGCACTATGGACCCCTGGGCTTGCGTGAGCAGATCCGGCGCCACCAGAAGGGGCATCGGTGGCCAGTCCGACATGCGCAGGAGTAGGGGGAACCATTGCTGTCGATCCCACGTTGGGACTATCAGGATCATTCGGGCTCCTTCCCTCCTGGCTTTCTGCAACACTTTGTGGATGAGCACTGTGGGAGGGAAAGCGTAAAGCAGGGGGCCCCTCCATGAGATCGCAAAAGCGTCCCCCAGGGACCCCCGTCCCAGTCCTGCCCTGGAGCAGAATCGTGGGCACTTCTTGTTGTGTTCAGTAGCAAACAGGTCTATCTGGGGAAAAACCCCATGCATGAAAAATCGGTCGCAGCAGATCGGGACGGATCTGCCACTCGTGCGTGAGTGCGAAACGCCTGCTCAGCTGGTCTGCCTTCACATTGTGAGCGCCTGGTAAGTACGAGGCTTTCAAGGTTATATTGTTGGCGATGCAGCAGTTCCACAACCGGACTGCTTCCGCACATAAGGCACGGGACCGAGCTCCTCCTTGCCGATTTATATAAAACATGGTGGAGGTATTGTCTGTACTGATCCCAACTACTTTGCCTTGTATATGGTCTCGAAAGTGTCTGCAGGCGTTGAACACTGCTCTGAGCTCCAGTATATTTATGTGCAGTGACTGCTCCGTGGAGGACCACAGCCCTTGCGTCACCTCTTCGCCCATGTGTGCTCCCCACCCTATGAGGGAGGCATCTGAGTAAGAAAAACCGATATGTGTGGTTGGTGGAAAGGTACCCCTGTTAGCAGGTTCTCAGGGTTTACCCACCATTGCAGGGATTTGCGCACCTCTGTTGTGGGCGACGCCACCCTGTGAATGGTGCGTGCTGCCGGTTTGTATACGCTCGTCAGCCAGTGCTGCATGCTGCGCATGTGTAACCTGGCGTTCTGCACTACGAACATTGCTGCTGCCATGTGGCCCAGCAGCTGTAAGCACGTCAGAACCGGCACCGTAGGGCTGAAGGTGATGACTTGCACGAGGGAGCCGATGGCCCGAAAGCAAGTCTCTGGCAGATACACTCTCGCTGTAATAGAATTTATGCGTGCCCCTATGAACTCTATGTCCTGTGTGGGGTCTATCTTGGATTTTGTCAGATTGATAACCAGGCCGAGCGAAGAGAACGCGCCTGCTGTGACGCGTATCATGCGTAGTACCTCCTCCTTCGAGGCCCCTTTGAGTAGGCAGTCATCCAGATACTGGAATATAAATACCCCCTGTCTGTGCAGGTAGGCTGACACCGCTGCCAAGGTCTTGGTGAAGACTCTGGGGGCCGAGGAGAGGCCAAACGGTAGGACCTTGTATTGAAAATGTTCTTTGCCTACCATGAAACCGCAGGAATCGTCGGTGAGCCGGATGGATAGTTATGTGAAAATACGCGTCTTGTAAATACGCGTCGAGGGCTGCGAACCAATCTCCATCGTCTAGTGCCGTAAGGATGGAGGCGATTGTGATCATCCGAAAGCGTTGCTTGTGCAGGTACCGGTTGAGGCCTCGAAGATCGAAGATGGGCCTCCGGCCTCCTGTCTTTTTCTCCGTGAGGAAGTACCTCGAGTAGAACCCTCTCCCTTGCAGTTGCTCCGGCACTCTTTCCACTGCCCCTATGAGCATGAGATGGTCTACCTCCTGCTTGAGCCTCGCTACGTGGGAGGCCTCCTGGAGATGGGGCCTGGGTGGAGGTCGTGGCAGTGGGAGCGACTGGAAGGGGATGGTGTACCCCGTGGCTATGATCTCCAGCACCCATTTGTCTGTGGTGATCCTTTGCCACTGGTTATAGAATGGTTGGAGGCGATGGTGGAATAACCGCTTCGGATGACCTTGTGCGATGGTAGTGATGGCGCAGCCCGGGATCTGTGTGTCAAACTTGTGGCCTTTGGCCCTGCCCCGAGGACACACGGCTCTGTTGGGAACGTCGCCTGGGAGTTCTGTACTGCTGGTGCTGTTGATATTGCCCTTGCTCGTAACCCCTGTGGTACTGGGGACGCTGTTGCTGGTACTGGTACTGTCTTTGTTGAGGGTAGTACTTTTTCCTTCTGTATGGAGGGGTGTAAATCCCCAGGGTCCTAAGTGTGGCTCTTGAATCTTTACTGGAATGAAGGACCGAGTCAGTTGATTCAGCAAACAGCTTCTGCGAGTCGAAGGGAAGATCGACTATCTTTGTCTGCAGGTCCCTCGGTATACCCGAAGTCTGGAGCCAGGATTCCCTTCGCATCACCACTGCCGTAGCTGTGGAGCGTGCTGCTGTGTCCGCAACCTCCAGGGCGATCTGAACTCCCGTCCTCGAGGCCGCGTAGCCTTCTCGCACGATGGCCTTGAGCACCGGTTTCTTGCCCTCTGGAAGCGAGTCCATGAGGGAGGTTAACCTAGTGTGGTTGTCGAAATTATGGTTCGCTAGATGCACTGCGTAATTTGCCATTCGCAACAGTAGAGTGGAGGAGGAGTAGACCTTTCTGCCGAACAGCTCTAGCTCCATGGCATCTTTGTCTGTTCCCCCGTGTTGCGACGACTCCACCACCAAGGAATTTGGTTGTGGGTGGCTGAACAGGAACTCCATGCCCTTCGCCAGCACGAAGTATTTTTTTTTTTTTTTAATCCGCTCTCTTGTGGACAGGCGAAATAGTCACAGGGGTCTGCCATATCATAGTGGCGGACTCCAAGATTGCGTCATCAAGCGGTATTGCTATTTTGGAGGAGGCCGGAGGTCTCAGATTTTTGAGGAGCTTATGGTGTTTCTCTTGCACCTTTGCTGTCTGGATGCCTTGCGTGAAGACCACCCTCTTAAAACAGCTCTTGGAACTGTTTGAGATCATCCGGAGGATGGACGTCCCCCGGGGCCATAGCCTTGTCCGGGGAGGAGAGCGAGGAACCACTAGGATACGCCTCTCTGGACCCTTCTGGTTCCTGTTGGTGATGGTACATCTGCTCGCTGGAAGCTTGCAAGGGAAAAATCTCCGGGTTCCATAACCAGTTCCCCCTGAGATACTTGAGTCTCTGTCCCCGTTCGCGATTGCCCTCGGGGATACGGGACCATCTGTGGGGATCTTTCCCTGGTAGACTGCCGGTGGTGTCTATGCCCCATGTGATAGGGACAACCATGGCAGCATGGGCACTGCTCTTGGGAAGGTGACCTGGACCACTCCCTTGGTACATACCCTCTGCGTCTGGGGGAGCGAGATTGTCGAGAGACCTGGGACACTGGAGAGAGCGATTTGTAACAGTACTCCAGTGGCTCAAACCCCCAGGAAGGGTGAAGGTGGTCCCAGCCAGGGCGAGGCTGGTTGTAAAAATGGAGACGGGGGCTCCAGGTAGGCTAGGGGGGACCCCTGCCTCCTAGTTGGAGTCTGCAGCATGAGCGGAGGGCTGAGAGAAAGCAACTCTGCAGCCCTGTCTGGAGAGGGGCTGCGGTGCCTTGTTTTGTGTGCAGCCTTCCCCCTCCCTTGAGGGGGTAGCTCCGCCCCCTAATGTGTAGGGGATCTCGGCCCCGTCCGCACCATGCTCGGCACGCTTATGGGCGGTGCCGCATGGGCGGTGTCCTCCGGTGCCTGCAGGCTGCATGCCTGCGCACTCTGCACCGCCGGTTCCCCGGGGTCGGTGCCGCTGCTTGCGGTGCCGCCGGTACCGGCGCTTGTTTAGCCGCCGCCCTGCCTGCGGTGTGGGGCGGCTGTTTGATTATCGGAGGCTGAGCCGCCTCCACGTGGCTCTCCGTGCCGCTGCTGATCAGCTGTTGCTGCGGCTGGGGGCTGTGCGCTCCTCCCGTCCCGCTCGCTGTTGCTGCCGGCAGGGATCGGGCTGGGGAGACTTTCCTCCATTTTTGCGCTGATGGGGTGAGGGAGGCGGCTTTCCTTTTATGGGCCCCGGAGGGTCCCTCCTGCTGCGGCCGCTCCGGCACGTCTGGCTGGAGGGCCTTGTCGAAGAGCAGCATTTTAAGCCGCATCTCCCTGTCCTTCCTTGCTCTGGCTGTTAATTTTGCACAGAAGGAGCATTTCTGCGTGACATGGGACTCCCCCAGGCACCTTATGCAGTGACTGTGCCCATCAGACGCTGGCATTGCCTCTCGGCAAGACTCACATTCCTTGAATCCTGAATAGGACATTGTTGGTGAGTCTTTCAGTTGTTAATGGGGTACTTAGCACCTTCTCTGTGCTGTTTTCCCCCTCTCCGATAGCCTGCCACGGCAGGAGGGCTAATGGCCCTAGGCTCCTGGCCTCTGGTGCTCTGCTTGTTACTAGGACTGGACTGAATGCCGTCCCGCTTGTTGTTTCTTTCTTTTTTTTTTTTTGAAAATAACAACTGGCTAACTTAACAGTAGCCTAAGAACTTGAAAACTTTAAAGAAAAACAGTTAAAACCTTGAATACGCTCACTTGGCCATAGCCTAGTCGGATTCCGTCTGCAGCCGACGGCGGTTAAGAGGAACTGGCAGGGACCGGATAGCGCACATGGCCAGAAGCGCGCAAGGGAGCGGTGTGCACCGGCGCATGTGCGGTCCGGCAGAAACTGCTTGGAAGATCCGATCTGCGGCGCCAGGCAAGCCCAACACCTAATGTGGAGCACCCACGGGGACACTAGAAGAAGAATGGGGTGTTTCTCCCCCTTGTGGTTCACCTCCATTAGCACAGTGCCCAGCCCAGCGTCTGAGGCATCAGTGAACACCATGAAGGGCTTATCAAAGTATGGATTTGCCAGCACTGGGGCCCTAACCAGAGCCTCCTTCAGCGCACAGAGGGCCTCTTGGCACTGCTTGGTCCAGACCACCTTGTCAGGCTTTCCCTTCTTACACAGCTCTGTGAGGGGGGCTGCAATGGAACTAAAGTGGGGCACAAACCTCCACTAGTACCCTGCCATCCCAATGAAGGCCTGGACCTGCTTCTTAGTCTGGGGTATTGGCCAATCTCTGACAGCCTCCACTTTAGCTGGCTCCGGCTTTAAGCAGCCGCTGCCCACCTTGTGGCCCAGGTAGGTCACCTCAGCCATCCCCGCCTTGCACTTCCCTGCCTTGATAGTCAGCCCAGCCTTCTGAAGTTGGTCCAGCACCTGCTTGACCTGGGACACATGGTCCTCACATATCTGGCTGAAGATGCAAACGTTGTCCACGTAAGCCAGGGCAAAGATCTCCATCCCTTTCAGTAGCTGGTCCACCAGATGTTGGAAGGTAGCGGGTGCCCCCCTGAGGCCGAAGGGCAGGACCAGGAACTCGCAGAGCCCCACAGGGGTGATGAAAGCCAACTTGAGCCGGGCATCTTCATCCAATGGCACTTGCCAGTACCCCTTGGTGAGGTCTATGGTGGTGAGGTAACAGGCTCCCCCCAGCTTGTCTAAGAGGTCATCAGGCCTAGGCATGGGGCAGGCATCCGATAAGGTGATGGCGTTAAGCTTGTGATAGTCCACACAAAACCAGACAGACCCATCTTTTTTAGGGACTAACACTACGAGAGAGGCCCAGGGGCTGGAGGAGGGTTGGATCACCCCCAGAGCCTGCATGTCTTTGACCTCCCGTTCTATGTCCTGAGCCGTCTTCCCTGTTGCTGTGAACGGCACACAACTTGATAGGAGCGTGGGTGCCTGTCTCTATTCGGTGGACAGCCAAGTCAGTGTGTCTGCGTCTGTCAGAGAACAGCTGTTGGTGTGAATGCAGCACCTCCCTGATCTCCATCTGCTGGGTGGGGGTCCGCTGGTCTGAGAGGGGAACAGACTCCAGCAAGGAGCTGGCTCCAGTCCCTTTGAGCATATCCACCAAGGGATCATACCCCTCCCCCTCCCAGTGCCTGCACACTGTCAGCACCAAGTTCTCCCTGTCCCAGTATGGTTTCTTCATGTTCACATGATAGACCCAGTGGCTGTGAGCCTGGTTCAACAGTTCCACCACATAGTTCACCTCATTTATCTGTTTGAAGACCTTGAAGGGGCCATCCCAGGCAGCTTGCAGCTTGTTCTGTCGCACAGGTACGAGAACCATCACTTGGTCCCTGGTGGCATAGGTTTGAGCCCGGGCGTTACAGTCATACCAGACCTTTTGCTTCCTTTGGGCCCTGGAGAGGTTCTCCCTGGCCAGGCCCATGAGCCCAGTGAGTTTTTGTCGGAAGGTCAGTACATACTGTACCACTGACTCCCCTTCAGGAGAGGCTGTCCCCTCCCACCCTTCTCTGAGCAAGTCCAGGGGTCCCTGTACCTTCCTTCCATACAGCAGCTCAAACGGGGAGAACCCCGTGGATTCCTGAGGCACCTCCCTTTATGTAAACAGCAGGTGGGGTAAGTACTTGTCCCAGTCTTGGGGGTGCTGATTCATGAAAGTTCTCAGCATCTGCTTCAGAGTCCCATTGAACCTCTCCACCAGCCCATTGGTCTGCAGGTAGTCAGCTGTGGCCCAGGTGTGTCAGACCCCACACTTGTCCCACAAACTTTGCAGCAGGGCCGACATGAAGTTGGACCCCTGATCCACGAGAACCTCCTTGGGGAACCCCTCTGCTGAAAATGGACAGCAGTGCATCCGCCACAGTGTCAGCTTCGATAGAGGTCAGGGCCACTGCTTCTGGGTATCACATGGCAAAATCTACCACCACCAAGATATATTTCTTCTCAGAACGTGTTGCCTTACTGAAGGGTCCCACTATGTCCATAGCCACTTTCTGGAAAGGCTCCTCTACAACGGGCAATGGCCTCAGGGCGGCTTTCCCCTTGTCCCGGGTCTTCACCACCCTCTGGCAGAGATCGCAGGACAGGCAATATTGACAGATAGATGCAAAGATCCCTGGCCAGAAAAAGTTCTGTAGCAACCTTTTCCTGGTACAGTGGATCCCCTGGTGTCCTGCGAGCGTGACATCATGGGCTAGGTACAGCGGCCTCCGTCGGTACTGTTGGGGAACCACCAGTTGCCTCTGGACCTCCCATGGCTCCACTTTGCCTCTGGGAACCCCTTCTCTCCCAGGAATCTCTCCCTGCAGGCCTCCCCCAGCTGTGGAGCTGGGCTGACACTGGCCAGTTCCCTCATCTTCTGCAAGGAGGGGTCTCTCTGCTGCTCTGCCTGGAACTCTTTGGCCGGGGCAGGGGCAGAAGCCACTTCCCCTCCTCTGCCTTGCTCCAGAACCACCGGCCTGTGAGACCAGGTTTTTGGGGGCCCCCTTTCTCCCAAGGTCAGCCCCTGAGGCTTCTGTGGCTTTGGCTGGGTATCTACCCCCGAACCTGGGGAGAGCACCCCCCATTTTCTTTGGCTCCAGGTCAAGACCAGGGCACGAGGGCATTCACCTGGCCAGTGCTCCAGATCACCCCCCATTAGTACATCAGCAGGCAAATGGCTGTGCACGCCCACCTCCTTGGGGCCTTCCTTATCCCCCCATTTCAAGTGCACCCTCGCCATGGGCACCTTGAAAGCGGTCCCGTCAATTCCCATTACAGTCAGGTGGGAACTGGACATCACCCGGCCCGGTGCCACCACCCTGGGCCGGGCCAGCATCATGTCCGTGCCTGTGTCCCAGAACCCCATGGCCTTTCTCCCATCCACCTTGAGGGGTATGAGACACTCACTCCGCAGAGGCAGTACCGCCCCCACTCTGTAAACTGATCTCTGTGCATTTGGGCCCCCTGAGGAGCTGGTCTGTGGGGCTGGCTTGGCCCAAGCCGACGACACACTGTTGGCACAACCTGCCTTGGCCGCCAGCCCCTCTGGCTTCTGGAACTCCACCCAGTTGACTCCATGACCTCCTGGCCTGCTCAACCTGTCTGGGAACCTGGGGCACTGGACTGATCTATGCCCCTTCCGCCCACAGCGATAACAGCCCGGGTCTTGCTGTGTCCCTCGGGCCGGCTGCTCTGTCCAGGCTCTTGCTAGCCCTCTGGGGGGTGGGCAGCTGGCCCCTTTCCTGGGCTTGCCCAAGAGGTGATCCCCTCTGTTGTACAGCCAGGAACTGGTCTCTCCGAGACTCTCAGTCTCTCCAGGACTCCCTCTCTCTCTGGGACTCCCTCTCTTTCTGGGGCTCACTTTTAAACCTGGCCTGGCTGTTTGTGAAGTCATCTGCCAGCTTCCCCGCACTGTGTGGATCCCCGGGCGTCCGGTACGTGAGCCACACCCTCAGGTCAGGTGAGCACATCTCGTAGAATCATCCTAGGACTGTCAGCTTGACCAGGTCCTTTACGGACTGGACTCCCATCCCAAACACCCACTTTTGGTAGTATCGCATCTGGCGGGAGGCCGCATCTATATAGGTTTCCTCTAGCCTCTTCTGCGCCTCCTGGAACTTCTTCTTGTACATCTCCGGAGTCAGGCCGAACTTATGCAGCAGGGCCTGTTTGACTCATTCATAGTCCCCAGGCTGCAGCTGTGGCCTTCTGGTCCAGCAAGGGGGTGAGGTGTTGGAGCCATTCAGCTGGGGGAACCTCATGTAACTCGCAGGCTCACTCAAAGGAGGTAAGGAACCCATCCATGTCCCCTGGGTCCTGACACTGGGTCAGCATGTGCACCTCCAAGTGACTGGCCACCCCGAGCCTCCTGGCCCTCTCCCCACTTACTGCAGCTGGGGCCTCTTGGCGTTTCACCTCCACCATGGTCCGCTCTCTCTCCCGCTCTCGCTCTCTCTCCTCCTGCTGTCTCTCTTGTAGCTGGTGCTCGTGCTCACGCTCTCTTTCCCGCTCCTGGTGCTCATGCTCATGCTCTCTTTCCCATTCCTGGTGCTCGTGCTTACGGTCTCTCTCCCGTTCCTGGGCTTTCAGTTCCTTTAATCGCACCTCGAGCTCCAGCTGTCGCAGCTCTGCCGCGTGGGACTCCACCCGTGATGGACTACCGCTAGCTGAGCGTGACCTGGTGGGCACCGCGTCTGTCTGATGGCGTTGAGCCCCTGCTCCTGTTTGAGAATCCGAAACGCTCCCAGGAGTGACCAGCCACTTCCTGCTGTGACAGGCTCTGGCCCCCTGGATTGGTCATTCTCTTCCAGCTGGGCAATGGGCTGGGCCTTGGTTGCCTTCCCCACAGTCAGGCCCCTCTCTCTGCACAGGCCTGCTAGATCTGCCTTCAGGAGTTGGGTATAATCCATCTCCCTGCTGTCTCCCAGGGTATCCACTCACTGGCAGAAGCTGCAGCACCACAAGGCTCCCAAGAATCGCTCTGTTCCACCTCCGGCTCTTGTGAGGCTCCTTCCTTCTCCTGTGCTCAGTCAGCCACTGCTGGGAGCTCATCCGTGGGTGCAGTGCATTCCACTTCTAACACCAGTGTGACAAGGTTTGGGGTCCCCAAGCACTGCACCTCGTCCACAGGCAGGAGTGACTCTCACTCAGCAGGTAGAACAGGAAGTTTATTAGGTGACAGAGGCACAGTTTCTTACAGAAAAGTCAGTGCAGCAATCAGAGACAGTCATTCCAACCCATCCTGGGGAGAGGAACCCGAGGGGTGCCCCTCTGTGGTGTAGCTTCTCCCTTCGCCAGGCTGGCTGCCTTCCAGCTCCCTCTTCCCAGCAGCTTCTAACTGCCACCCTAGATTCAAACCCCTCTTGGCTCCTCCCTGCTCTTTGTTCAGGGCAGAGGTGTTACCTGCCAGCTTAGGTTACAGCCCCAGGGGTCATCCTTAGCCGCTGGGAGCTGCTCTGCCTGTCTCACCCACATCCAGACTGACTCACACATGCACTCCCCCAACTCCACAGATGCATTGGAGAGCGTTCAGCGGAGTGCAACGAAAATCAGAAAGGGTCTGGAGCACAGGACCTTTGAGGAAAGGCTGAGAAATTTGGGCTTATTTAGTTTGCAGAAGAGAAGACTGAGGGGTGATTTGATAGCTGTCTTCAACTTACTGAAAGGGGGCTCTAAAGAGGATGGAGAGTGACTGTTCTCAATGGTGACAGATGACAAAACAAGGAGCAATGGTCTAAAGTTACAGAGGGAGAGGTGTAGGTTGGATATTAGGAAAAACTATTTCACCAGGAGGGCGGTGAAGTACTGGAATGCATTGCCTAGGGAGGTGTTGGAATCTCCATCCCTAGAGGTTTCTTAAGTCCTGGCTTGACATAGTCATGGCTGGGATGATTTAGATGGGGTTGATCCTGCTTTAGGCAGGGGGCTGAACTAGACAACCTCCTGAGCTCCCTTCCAGCTCTGTAATTCTATGATTCTCCTCTGACACATTAACAGAGAGGTAGCCATGTTAGTCTATTTTCTAACAAAACAAATGACCAATCACGTACCGTTTCAAAGACTAACAAAATAATTTATTAGGTGATGAGCTTTTGTGGGACAGACCCAATTCTTCAGATCTATAGCACTTCCAGTAGAGACTGACAGTTATATAGTACAGAGGTCCAAAAAATCCCAATTGAAATAAAAACTGACAAATCAGATATATAGAACTGAAGGGCTGGGGGTGGGGGGGATGGGGGTGATGGTTATGAGATACAAGTGTCTTGCCTGAGATCATTACAAATACCAAAAGAAGGGAAACAGTTCTTGTAATGTGTGAAATCATTGCTATCGTTACTGAGACTAAGTGTTAATGTATCAAATTTGAGTATGAAGCTCAGTTCAGACATCTCCCTTCATAATCTACTGTTGAAATCTCTGTTGTAGGATGCATATTCTCAGGTATTTAACATTCTGTGCATCCCACATTTCGAGGGATTACTGTATTGCATGCAGTTATGGTTATCCCATCTCCAAAAAGGTGTATTGGAATTCAACAAGTTACAGAGAAGGGCAATATAAATGAAAACTCCCCTCTGAGGAGAGATTAAAAAAGCTGAAGTTTTTTGGTTCACAAACAAAACAACTAAGGAGAGATATGATATAGGTATAGAACTGGGGTGGGCAATAAGTTTTGTTGGAGGGCCAGTCCAAGAATTTGTTTTGGCCTGCATTCTTCCATGATATTTACAGAGGAGTGCAGTGTCTAGGGTGGATGTTGGGTGCAGAAGGGAGCTTGAGGTAAAGTAGGAGGGGGAAGGGATCTGGGAGGGAGTTTGGATGAGATTCTGATGTGGGACAGGAGACTGGAGTGCAGGGTCCAGGAGAGGGTATGGGTACTGGAAGGAATTCTGAACTGGAGGAGCAGCGTAGACACTTCAGGTAGAAGAGAGGAGGGGACAGGGATATGAGTTGTAAAGGGAGTGAGTGCAGTGCAGGGGGATGAAGAAGGTTTGGGTTCTATGGGGTAGGGGTTCAGGAGCAAGGACAGAGGGTTACACATCTCATAGAGCTGGAAGGGACCTTGGGAGGTCATTGAGTCCAGTCCTCTGTCCTCTTGGCAGGACCAAGCACCATTCCTGACACATTTTTTTAAACCTATTTGCCCCAGAGCTCTAAAAGGTCTCCTCAAGGATTGAACTCACAACTTTAAATTGGGGGGGGGGGGAAGGGGGCAGTGCTCAAACCACTGAGCTATCCTTTCCTGCTAAAGTTGCAGTGCCAGAGACAGGCTCTGGGAGGCAGCTTACCTGGGCAACTCCAGACCAACAGCTCAGCAGGTTCCTCAGCAAGGCTCCATGCCTGCCCAACCCCTGCACGCTGATGAGAGAAGCCAGTTGTCCAGCCATGTGCTGCTCAGAACAGCAAACCCAAGCGGAGACAGGGAGGGGTACTTTGTGCACTGATTGTCCTGCTAGCAGGCAACTCCCATTAGACAGAGACTTGCCAATGGGAGTGGTGAGATTGTGCTAGGCATAAGAACAGCATGCGAAGCCTCTCCCTCCTCCCTTTTGGCTTGCAGCCTTCAGAAACATACGTGGCTGAGAACAGCAAGCTGCTCTCAATGGTATGCGGGAGCAGACCAGACATGTAGTTTTCCTGAGGCTCCTGCTATCTGCGGTCCAGATCCAGTGGTTGCATTTTGCCCATCCCAATCTATAACTTAATGAATGATATGGAGAAAATGACTAGGGAAGTGTTGTTTGCCTTTCATAAAATTAAAAAAAACCCATTGGATCACCAAGGCTACGTCTACACGTGCACCCAACTTCGAAATAGCTTATTTCGATGTTGCGACATCGAAATAGGCTATTTCGATGAATAACGTCTACACGTCCTCCAGGGCTGGCAACGTCGATGTTCAACTTCGACGTTGCTCAGCCCAACATCGAAATAGGCACAGCGAGGGAACGTCTACACGGCAAAGTAGCACACATCGAAATAAGGGAGCCAGGCACAGCTGCAGACAGGGTCACGGGGCGGACTCAACAGCAAGTCGCTCCCTTAAAGGGCCCCTCCCAGACACACTTTCATTAAACAGTGCAAGATACACAGAGCCAACAACTAGTTGCAGACCCTGTATATGCAGCACGGACCCCCAGCTGCAGCAGCAGCAGCCAGAAGCCCCGGGCTAAGGGCTGCTGCCCACGGTGACCACAGAGCCCCGCAAGGGCTGGAGAGAGAGTATCTCTCAACCCCCCAGCTGATGGCCGCCATGGAGGACCCCGCTATTTCGATGTTGCGGGACGCGGATCGTCTACACGTCCCTACTTCGATGTTGAACGTCGAAGTAGGGCGCTATTCCCATCCGCTCATGGGGTTAGCGACTTCGACGTCTCGCCGCCTAACGTCGATTTCAACTTCGAAATAGCGCCCAACACGTGTAGACGTGACGGGCGCTATTTCGAAGTTACTGCCGCTACTTCGAAGTAGCGTGCACGTGTAGACGCAGCCCTAGTGAAGTTAAAAGACTTCAGGTTTAAAGCAAAAGGAAATACTTTACACAATTAGAATCAACTTGTGGAACTTACTGCATAAGGATCTTGTGAAGTCCAAAAGTTTAAGTGGGGTCTAAAAAGCATTAGGTAAGTCCATGGAGGTTCGGTCCTTCAATGGCTATTAGCCAAGGCTGCCAGAGATGCAACCCAGTGGTCTGGGTGTCCCTAAACCTCCAGCCAGAACCTGGGACTGGACAACACTCATTTTCTCTGAAGCATCTGCCACTAGCCATTGTCAAGAGACAGGATATATTGCTCATTATCTGACTTCTGATGAATTTCTTGACCTTGTCTGCACCACCTAACTATACAGCTCCACAGCCCTTCCCTGGTCCAGTTAATCCTTACTGGCTATACTTAGTAAAGCTCAAAGGAGCTGAAATGTCTCTTTCAGCTGAAATTTGGAATAAGGTGTGAGAAAGGCACATTCCAGAGATAAAACCTATTTCAACTATTTACATGATATTTGAAGTTAGAGAGCCTCATGCAGACTCACCATCCCACTGCTTTTCCTTTGTACAGTGCAGGTGGCACAAACGTAGCAGAGATCAACTGCAAATCCCTAGCTAAGGATACCAAGTGAACAGAGGGAGTGGTTGGAATATGACACACTTTGGCAATTCAGAGCGGGCAAAAGGTCCCTTGGGGACCACAGTCCACTTGTGCAAGTTTGAGCAGGCCCATACTGTCTACTTTAGCCTGTACTCAAAGGCCAAGTGGAGAATTGGGTTGGTACAACCTGCTCCCTGATTCCCCACCTGATTCCTGTTACATCAGCACAAACAACACATGAGAGAATCTGGTCCTATAACAGCTTTCCAGGGAATGTTGTGAGTGCCTCTTGCTGGCCTAGGTTTGTTATTACTGGCTGCATATGTTGCTGGATTCAACTTGCGCCTGGCTATGCAACAGCTGTGGAACTGGGCCCCATTCCCACTGCAGAGTTTTCAAAGTCATAGCAGTCCCATTCCTTCTCACCAAACTGTTCATTGAAACATGTCATTTATCAGTTTATGCCAAATATTTTAGCAATCAGCTCCCTGAGAAAAACAGCAGTTATGTTTGATGATGATAATAATAAGGATTTTTTAAATTTATTTTTATCACTAACACATGCCTTAGTCTTTTAACGCTATGGACAGTTTAAAAAAGGAGACATTTTTACCTCTTTAAAACCTTAAACTGCTGAGAAGATTAATCAGAGAGGTAGCTGTGTTAGTATGTATCTTCAAGAACAACAAGAAGACCCACTTCATGCATTTGATGAAGCAGGTCTGTGCCCATGAAAGCTTATGCTCCAAAATATCTGTTAGTCTATAAGGTGCCACAGGACTTCTTGTTGTTCTTGAGTAGGTTTAGTTGCAGTTTTATGGAATATTAACTCTACACTGGCTGGACAGTCTCCTCTCATAAAAACAAAGCTTTTTGCTAGTTTAGGAGTTGGAAGAAGTTCTAATTTATTAGTTTTTAAACTACAGGTAGGGATAACAAAATCTTTTTATAAGGTATCTGAGGAAAGAAAATTAAAAATAAGCAAGATGTTAGTGTTGTTTGTCACAAATGTTTTTGTTTATGTCACTACAAAGCTTCTATATAAAATTATTTTCCAGAAGAGAGTGTCTACACACAAAGCGGCATTGGAAAGAGCTGCCAAGTCTTCCAAAAGATTGTGTCCACACATGCGTGCACAGTCTTCTGGAAGAACAGGGCAAGAAACACCTCAGATGGGCTCAAAAGGCCACAGAGCACTTCCTGGGCACCGGTCATACAGCCTGTTAAAGACCCCCCACTCAACAGCACCTCCCTGCACTAGCTGCTGAGACCCGTTGTGCTGCTCCCTGCATAGCTCACCATTGCTGCTCTCACAACAGCCCATGTGCTGCCCATGGACCCTGAGGACCAAGAGCATCACAGGCTCGCCCTGACAAGGGCACTGAAGAGCCTCCTGGCCACGCTCCTCAGCCTGCTGTATGAACGCAGCATGAGCACTGGGGGCCCTGACCCACACTACCCCAGCTGGACCCCCTACAGCTCTTCCATATCTGGACCCACGCCACCAGCAGTGACTGGTGGGACCAGGTAGTCATGACTCAGTGGGATGACAAACAGTGGCAGTGGAACCTGCACATAGCAAAGGGCACATTCCACAAGATCCATGCCTGTCTGGCCCTACTGCTTTGCCGCCAGGACATGGGGCTGTGGCCAGCCCTCCCAGTGGAGAAGCATCTAGCCATCACTATCTGGACGTTGGCCACCCCAGATAGCTATTGCTCCATGGGGCAGCAATGAGGGGTGGCCAAGCTTCCACTGCCAGGGCCGTCATGTTGGAGGTAAGCCACATGCTGGGCCCTAGCCAACCTTGGGAGCTGGGGGGAGGGTGCTGAGCAATGGGGAACTATGGGGAGGCCTGGACACAGGGGCCAGGGGGCCCATCATAGGGGACCCCTGTACCCCAACCATACAAAAGCCCGCTTCCAGAGGGGCACACTGCCAAGGGACCATAGGGAGGGAGGGGGCAGCTGGGGACCAGCCTGAGGTACCCCTGGGCACACCCACGAGCGTGCATGCTATCTGTCCCCTGCACATTGTGAGGGTTAGGCTATCAACAATGTGCTTGTGTGCCTCGGTGACCTTGATGCAGCTGTGGCAGGCTTTGTGGAGCTTGGCTTCCCCCAGTGCTTCAGGGCATTGGATGGCACCCATATCCCCATCAAGGCCATGGACCAGTGCACTGGCCAATATGTCAACCGCAAGGAGTACCACTTGATCATGCTCCAGGCGATGGTGAATGCTTGGGGCCAGTTCACTGACGTCTACATCAGCGAGGCACACAATGCCCACATCTTTCAGAACTCCTCCCTTTGCCACTGGATGGAGGCAGGCAGATACATCGCTCAACGGGAACTCATCAGCGGCGATATCGCCATCCCGCTATTCCTGGTAGCCGACCCGGCATACCCCCTGCAGCCGTGGCAGGGGGCACTTGACTCCATCACAGGAGCTCTTCAATGCCCAGCTGGGCCACGCCCAAAACACAGTGGAGTGTGTTTTCGGGCACCTAAAGGCACGGTTCAGGTGCCACCTCATGCGCCTTGATGTGGGGGTGGAGAACATCCCACAACTCGTGGCCACCTGCTGCGCTCTCCACAAGCTCACTGAGGCTCATAAGGGAACACAGCACCAGGGCAGGCTGGCCCCACTGCCGCAGGAGTACGAGCAGCCACCCACGGCCCCTATCGAGCAGCTCCACCAGGATGGGGTCTACATCTGGGGGGCCCTCTGGGAGGCCTTCGCCCATGGGGACCTCTGAGCTGGGCCCCGAACACAGGTCTCCCCCCACCCCCCTAATGAACAGGGACACAGGGGTGCCAAACAGAACTGTATTATGTAAATAACAAACTATAATGTGTATATATATAAACAATAACAATGAGCTTCAACATAATGCAAGGGAGTGGGGTCAACTATTTACAAGGGCAAGATGTCTGGGCAGTGGGGGCATAATAACTGGGTGTGGAAGGGGAAGGTAGGGGATGGTAGGGTAGGGGCCCCTACTCAAGGGATGGGGTGGAGGGCTGTGAGCCCCGATGCCCATGACTGCCTCTCCTGCCCCAGGTGTGTGGCCCCATTGGGCAGGGAGCACAGGGAGGCAGTGGTGGGCAGCCAGTAGTATGTCCTCAGCTAGGGACGGGAGGGGGATGGGTCCTGGGGTGGGGGGGCCACCACAGGTCCCACTGTGGCCAGGAGCCAGGCCCCCCGGTCTCCAAGGGCTGCCGTGGGAAGACCCCAGGGAAGGAGGGCAGCTAGGGCCTCAGGGATGGGGATGGCTCAGGCCTCAGGGGAGGAAGGCAGGGGGATGGGGATGGCAGCAGGAACAGCAGTAGGGCGAGAGGAGGGGGAGCAACAAGGGGAGCAGTGGACAGTGCCACAAGGCCCCCCCCACACCTGGAGCAGCATCCCCACCACCTCACTCAATGTGTCCTGGTGCCACTGGAGGTCCTCCAGCTCCAGGGCCAGGTGCCTCTCCACCACATCATTTGCTGGCAGTGGGTGGCTGCATATGCTGCTGCCTCCTCCACCTGGCTCCTGTAGCAGGCCCACAACACCTCCCGTGCTGCAGCCATGGGCAAGGACTGTGCCCCACTCAGAGAACTGACAGCACCTCCGGCCTGCACACTGCTAGCTTGCCCTGGGCTCCTCCGGCACCTATCCTGTCCCTGGGATGGAGCTGCTGTAAGACAAGTGGGGGCAAGGGGGGGATTAGGGCCCCAGCCAACCCCCATGTAGCAGTCCCCTGTCCCCCCCCAGGCACCTCCTCCTGGGCTCAACCCACTGACCCGATCCACTGGGCAGCCCCTCACCTTAGGGATGCTGCCACCTGTGAAGGGCCCCGCCTGGGAATGGGGTATCAGGCAAGAGGGATGTGGTCGGGCACAGAGGGCTCCATACTCAGGGCACAAGTAGGCTGTATGCAGCTGTGCACCTTAGTTTCCCCCCCATGCAGACCTGCATGTGCAGGGGCTCCCAGGGTGCACTCTAGCGTGGGGCATTGGGGGGCCGTGATAGGGGGGCCTGCACGTGTCCCATGCTGTGCACTTACCTGGTGTGACCTCATATAGATCTTGGGATGCCCAGCTGGACATGTCCCAGCTGCTCGGCCCCGAAGCCATGGCTATCACCAGGGACCCCTCGGGGGAGGAGTCATCTGAGGGTCCCTGGGGCTGGCTGGTGGTCTTGCCCTCCTGCCCGGCCTCTTCGGAGGAGCCACTGTGCTCCCCCTCCTGCGCAGCAGGGGGGTCTGTGGCTGCTGTGTCCGTGGGGTGGCATGGTGGTGAGGAGTCATCACCTGCCAGAATGTCCCAGAACTCCCTATAATAGGGACACCTGGCTGGGCCAGCCCCAGAGCAACGGCTGCTGTCCCTGGCCTGTTCCTACTTCTACCGGAGCTCC
Organism: Carettochelys insculpta; assembly: GCF_033958435.1. Classification (NCBI taxonomy): domain Eukaryota; kingdom Metazoa; phylum Chordata; order Testudines; family Carettochelyidae; genus Carettochelys; species Carettochelys insculpta. The sequence continues at coordinate 19,611,484 of NC_134160.1, forward strand.
TTGATCTTGCAGCGGACTTGATCTGCGGTCCAGGCAAGGTGGCCATGGGCAGCCAAGGCTGTGGCGAGTCAGCTGCAGGTGGAGGTGGTGCCCCGACGTGTCCCTCAGGACATCTTCCGCTTGCCAGAGTGCGAGGAGGTTTCGCAGCTCTGGCTTTGTCCAGGCAGGGGCTCTCTTTTTATGGGGGCAGTCCCCCTCCGGGCTGCAGTCATCCAACTCCCCAGGGCTACCCTGGGGGGCATGGGGAGGCTGGCTGCTGGCCATCCGGCTGCTGGCCATTGACATTCAGAGTCAGGCACAGACTGCACTTTGTAAATCCAAGATGAGTGGTGGGAGAGAAAAGCTGATGAAGTCCTATGCTATGCTGACACCAAGAACTCCAAGATGTTCTTCAGTGCTCTCAAAGCTTTATATGGACCTTCAAAGCCAAGTACTACACCTCTCCTGTCTGCAGATGGCATGACTCTCGTGAGGGAGAAGAGCAGCATCAACAATAGGTGGAGAGAGCACTTCAGCAACCTTCTCAACAAGTCCTCCATTGTCGACCCTGTGGCCCTAGACCAGATCCCTCAGAAACCCACGATAGACAGTCTTGACCTGCCCCCTACAATGGATGAGGTCAAAAAGGAAATCAACCAGACCAGCTCCGGCAAAGCCCCTCAGATGGACGGTATCCCTGAAATATTCAAGGCAGGATTTGGCGAACCCTCCGACATCAGGCTCACTTGGTGGGATTGGGATGGGGGGGGCGAGTAGGGGTTCTGGCCAGGATTGCCAGGGGGTGTGGCCTGCACCCCTCCACACACACATGCAGCTGTGGGTTTGCAGGGCCCCCTTGATGTTCCAGCTCGGGGGAGGGACAACTTGAGTCTGATTCTCCCCCCCATTCTTAGAGGGGCATGATCCCCCATCACCCAGCTGCCTCTCCAGGACAAAAGGCTCCTTGAAACACTGTCAGGTTGGAAGGTTATAAATAACCTGTTTTCAATTCCATAAGAACAGCCATACTGGGTCAGACTATAGGCCCATCAAGCCCCGTATCCTGTCTTCCAACAGAAGCAAATGCCAGGTGCCCCAGAGGGAATGAACAGAACAGGTAATCATCAAGTGATCAATTTCCTGTTGCTCATTTCCAGCCTCTTGAAAACACAGGCTAGGGACACCGTCTATACCCTTCCTGGTTAATATCCATTGATGGACCTATCCCCCATGAATTTACCTAGTTCTTTTTTAAACTTTACTATAGTCTTGGCCTTCACAACATCCTTCAGCAAGGAGTTCCACAGGTTAACCGTGCACTGTGTGAAAAAATATTTCCTATTGTTTGTTTTAAACCTGTTGGCTTTCTGCAGAATGTTTGGGCTGCGAGCTCTACCCCAGTATCTTAAGTAGAGGAGTGGTAATAGGGGACGAGAGCTGAGGAATCGTTGTTCCAGATCAACCATAAATATATTAGCATATTGTGGGGCTATGTGGGTGCCCATAGCAGTTCCACTAATCTGGAGGTATAAATTGTCCCCAAAATGGAAATGATTGTGTGTGAGAACAAAGTTACAGAGGTCAGACACCGGATAGGCTGTGGTGGCATCAGGGATGGTATTCCTGATTGCTTGTAATCCGCCTCTACTTAAGATACATTGATGACATCTTTATGATTTGGACCCATGGTACAGAGGCTCTACAAGAATTCCACAGAGACTTTAACAATCTACACCCCACCATCAACTTATGCCTCGATTACAACATGCAAGAGATACATTTCCTGGACACTACAGTACTAATCAAGGATGGCCTGATCAGTACCACACTGTATCGAAAACCTACTGATCACTATACTTATCTACACCCTTCTAGTTTCCATCCTGCACACATGACTAGATCCATTGTTTACAGTCAAGCTCTTAGGTACAATCGCATTTGCTCTGATCCAACTGACAGAGACCAAAAACAACAAGAACTTTACCAAATATTCATAAACCTGAATTACCCACCAGGAGAAGTAAAAAAACAAAGTGACAGGGTCAGAGGAATACCCAGAGACCAGCTACTCCAAGATCAGTCCAAAAAAGCCAAGAACAGAACACCACTGGTCATCACCTACAGCCCCCAACTCAGACCACTGCAACGAATTATTAAAGACCGACAACCTATCCTTAATCAGGATGCCACACTCCAGAAGACCCTGGGTGACGTGCCTGTTCTCTCCTACAGACAACCTCCCAACCTCATGAGGATCCTCACTAACAGCCACAGTCTATACCCCAGGAATACCACTCCTGGAACCTTTTCCTGCAACAAAGCCCGCTGCCAGCTTTGTCCATATATCTTCCCTGGAAATACCATCACTGGACCTAACCAGGTTAGTCACAGAATCACGGGCACTTTCTCATGCTCCTCTACTAACATTGTATATGCCATCATGTGCCAACAATGCCCAGATGCTTTGTATATTGGACAGACTTCTAACTCCCTTAGACAAAGGGTCAATGGGCACAAAACAGACATCAAAACACTCCAGATCCACAAACCAGTTAGTCAACATTTTAATGGAATGGGGCATTCTGTCAATGACCTAAAGGTATGTGTGTTACTGAAGAAGAATTATCGCACCGTTCTGGAAAGGGAAACAGCTGAGCTGGGTTTTATATTCAAATTCGGCACATTAACACATGGTTTAAATCGTGATGGGAACTTTCTGAGTCACTATAGGGGCTTGTCTGCATACTTGGCTCAATCTAATTCTTGACCTTCCCCCCAACCCCTCCACTCTCTGATTTACTCACCTTGACTATCTTTTTCTGATTTGTCCTCCTTGCTTACTGTTTTTGGTTCTCTGTACCTTAAATATTGAGTCTGTTCTGGTCTGAGGAAGTGGGTCTGTCCCACGAAAGCTCACCTAATAAACTATTTTCCTAGTCTTTAAAGTGCTGCTTGACTGCTTTTTGTTTTGATATTGTTGTCAACAGTAACAGAGAGAGCTGCGCTAGTCTATATACTACCTAAACAAAAAAGCAGTCAAGTAGCACTTTAAACACTATCAAAATAATTTATTAGGCGATCTTTCGTGGGACAGACCTACTTCTTCAGACCACAGCCATACCAGAACAGACTCAATATTTAAGGCACAGAGAACCAAAAACAGTAATCAAGGAGGACAAATCAGAAAAAACTATGCTCACCTTGACCATTTTTTTCTGATTTGTCCTCCTTGATTACTGTTTTTGGTTCTCTGTGGCTTAAATATTGAGTCTGTTCTGGTCTGGCTATGGTCTGAAGAAGTAGGTCTGTCCCACAAAAGCTCACCTAATAAATTATTTTGTTAGTCTTTAAAGTGCTACTCAACTGCTTTTTTGTTTTGACTCTTGTCAACAGATTCTATCAACAAATAAGCTGTGTGGACACTCTGGTGGGACCTTCTCTTGACAGACAAGGCATCCACAACAGGCAGCCTGGTCTGCTGTGCTTCTGGATGCCTGTTTTGTGAAGAGATCAGTCTGGCCCCTCTGTCAACAGAGCGGATCAATCGTCTGATTGGCTTACATGTGTGGCCACACTCTATCAATACGGTTCCCAGGTGTCAGGCATTGAACTAGCAGTCCAGTATTTGGGCGCTCTGCCAGTTAAAAAGAAAAAAAATCAAAGAATACCAGCCATGTAAGTGTCCAATATTTTTGTGAAGGACAACCCTAGCGACAAATAACAGGACACAGAAGAATGATTTCAAGTTGCAGTGGGGGAGATCTAGGTTGGATATTAGGAAAATACTATTTAATTATGAGGGTGGTGAAGCACTGGAAGGGGTTGCCTAGAGAGGTGATGAAAGCTCCATTCTTAGAGGTTTTTCGGGCCCAGCTTGACAAAAGCCCTGGTTGGGATGATTGAGGGCACATCTGTACATACCAGAAGATTGACGCAGTGGCATTTGACCTTCTGGGGTTCAATTCTGAGTGCCTAGCATGACTGTGTGAAATCAAACAAGCAGGGTGTTGCTGTAGAGCCTGGTACTCCTGGAAATCTCAAGGAGTAAGAGAAGTCAATGGGAGAGTTTCTCCCCTCAACCTCCCGCTGTAGGAATGGCCCCAAAAATCAATTTAAGATACACTGACTCCAGCTGCACAATTTCGTAGTTGGACTTGCATGTCTTACATTTTCCCCCTCGTGTAGATCAGGCCTTCATTGGGGTCAATCCTGCTGTGCGCAAGGGGCAGGACTTGATGACCTCCTGAGGTCTCTGCCAACCCTCATCTTTGATCACCCTAAGGGCTGTGGACCCTGGAGAGACTTTTGGAAGGGTCCATGTAAGTGCACAGCGCTGGGCAAAGCAGGCCAAGCTGAGCACCTCTCCCTCGGCTTAGGGAAGCACATGGTCGTGCCAGGCTCTGCTTCCCCGCAGAGCTTCCGAAGGCCCGATGAGCCAGGGCGGGAGCTGGTGGGAGCAGGCCGCCAGCCCTTGCTCGCCGCCCCAGGAGCTGTCCGCCTCCAGCTTTGGTTTCCTCACCCGACAAAATCTTTCACTCAGGCTGGGGGCGCCGGGACGAGGTGGGAAGGCGTTGACGCCCCTAGAGCGGACTGAGGCTGGGTCCTTCCTGCGGTGGCCGCCCGCAGCGCAGGGCTGCCCTACGCCCGGCCGCCAGCGCCTCAGGAGGCAACTCGCCCCGCTCGCGGACAGGCCCGGCCGCCCCTTCCCGCCCCCTGACGTCAAGGCCGCCAGCCCGGCCTAGCCCCGCCTCTCATTGTCAGGAGCCCGCCCCGGCCGCCCGGAGCCAGCGGGCTGCTGCAACGGTGGAGGGCGCCGCGGCTCCCCCCGGCGGGAGGGTCCCCCTCAGTCTCGGGCAAGTTCGCGGCGGCGCTCGCGGGGCGCGGGGGAGCGGTCGGGGGCGAGGAGACGGGGTCAGAGGTGCAGGGAGGGAGGCGTGGGTCCTGGCGCGGGGCTGCCCCCCGCCCCCGCTTTGTTAGCGAAAGCCCTGACGGGGCGGGCTGGCACTGCCCGCCTGAATCCCGGGCCCTCGCGCCGCCGGGCCGGGGCAGTTCCTGCGCTGTGGGCCGCGGGGCGGGCCCGGAATGCCAGCGCCCTCCCTTGGGCTCGGCCCACCACCGGTCGGGCTGTCCGCCGGGCCGGGGCGGCTCTCCCTCGGCGGCAGAGCCCTCCGGCTCCGGGCTCCCTCGGCGAGCAGGAGGAAGCGGAATGTGCCTTTTCATCGCTCTGAGGGGCGGGGAATCTGCGGGGTGCTGGTTGCGCGAGGGACTAAAGGGGTTAAACGAGGGAACAAGCAGAAAACTCCACTGCGCCAGAAAAGTCATTTCCCTCCCAGCCTCTCCAGGGCCGCTCCGGTTCTGCTCAGGTTACTCGCAGGAATCTTCCATGTTTCTGAAACGAAACCATTTTCCTGACCCTGGCGAGGTAAACTGCAACCAGCGGAGGGAGAATTCCCGATCAGATCGCCCACGGGCTTTGCTCCGGGCTGATGTTTGCAGGAGTCTGCCAGTCGGCTTTCCTGAGTACTTCAGCCTTTTCTCTCTAGGTTAGCTCCAGTTTGTTGCCTCTGGTATCTTAGAGCAAATGTGTGTAGTACAGTATAGGGCATCGGAACCATGGATGCACTTTGTCCTGGCCATGGGTCTTCTGGGTTTTGATTTAGCGGGCCTAGTGGGACTGTGCTAAATCAAATGATCAAGGTGCTGCTGTTGACCTCGGTACGCTTGATTGTCACAAGGAGATAGCGTATGTCTATACTTACTGTGTGTGTGTGATGGACCACAATCGATCCTCTGGAGTTGAATTTGGGGTGCCTGTGAAGACACGGCAAAATTGATCTCTCTGGGCTTGGCCGTTGACTCTGGTACTCCACGGTATTGCGTGGAGTAAGAGACATTGGCACAAGCCCAAAGAGCCCTGATCTACACCAGAGAACAAAGCTGATCCTCATACATCGATTCTAGCTATGCTAATGGTATAGCAAGAATTGCTTATATGGGATTGACTTTGTTCTCTGGTGTAGGCCAGGCCCAAGGGAAGTCTGTGTGAGAATTTTTCTTGTCAAACTCCAGCTGTTGGGAAGGCGACAAAAATCAATTTTAAGATTCACCGATTCCAGCTACGTGATTTTCGTAACTGAAGTTTTGTATCTTAATTCGATTTTTTCCCCCCCGCTCTCATATAAACATGGCCTGAGCATACCCCTGCTTTAGTGGTATTATGGGACTGGTCTCTAACTGATTTTCAAGACTCAGCAATTTCTGTAGACTTCATTGAACCTTTTTGTAACAAACAATAGGCTAATACAATAGGAAATTCATGACAGGTATTCCGTATTTACAATGCTCAGTGTATGTGTCTGTTTTTTCTTGTTTTAGTCCAGTTCTATTAGGTGATCTGTAACCCCAAGCATGTGCACCTTGTTCCTCTTGTGTTGCTATTATCCCCACTTAACTATCTTTCTGAATAGCTCTGTGTTCATCTGAATTCTTCCCTTCCCACCCACGCTGTCTCTTAACTTAGTAAAATCTTAATAAAGCAACCTTTAATAAGATCAATTTCAGATTGATAGTTTTTCTTATTTCAGCTTTTCTGATTTTTCCAGAGTTGAGGGCTCAGTTTGAAAACACTTTAGGGATTTGCCTCACTTTACCTGATCCTAAAATTTTCGGGGAAGCCAGTGATTTAAATATTGGAAAACTGGCCACATTTCTTCTTTCTGTTCCCATTTATAATTCTTCCTGAAATGCTGGATGTATGGTTTCCAAGTGGTGACTGCTGGTATTTGTGCTTAATATCTGTGGAGCCCTTGCAGAGGGGATAATTTCTCTGCAGTGGTAACACACTTTCATTGCAAACTTGCATTTTTCTAATACCAAAACTGAAACATCTAAACCAGTTAAACCACTTTAAGGACACCCAGATCACCCAATAAGTACATTAGAATTAGGCTTGGAAGGATTAAATTTTAATCAGTAAATGACAGGAGTGGTTAATTCTCTTTGCTTACCAAACCAGTGAAAAAATTGAAATGTACATAGACAATATTTTAAAAAATCATTTGGGGGTGTGTGGATATGCACAAACAGGAAGAAGTTCTTGACAGATGTTGATGCTTAAAAATGATACATTCAGTCATTATTCAGTCATTATGAATTATTCTGTAGTACTGGTATTATATTAGGCCACCAGTGCTGAGGGAAGATGTATGTTTCTGAGATATACCTGTATATTTATTTTGAAGTTATGCACTTCGCTGTGGTCATCTGGGATGAGAGAAGGGTTATGGCATTTCTCAGTGCATGTACAATCATAGACTCAATGGACTGGAAGGGACCTTGAAAGGTCATCTAGTGCAGTCTTCTGCAGTCATGGCAGGACTACATGTTACCTAGACCAGGGGTGTCCAAACTTTTTTGAACGGGGCCCACGTGGCAATTTTTTACATGTTTTGGGAGCCAAATACAAAATAGCCCCAAACTGTCTCAACCTTAAACCCAATCCCCCTGGCAGCCCCATACTCCCCACAGCCCCAAACTGTCCCCAACCTTAAACTCCCCACAGTCCCAAACAGTCCCCAGCCTTTATACCTGCGTCAGCACCAACCCTCCGGAAGCCTTTATATCCCCCCCCCCCCCCCCCGCATCTCCAGACTGCTCCCAGCCTGAACCCCCCCACAGCCCCAAACTGTCCTTAGCCATAAATCCCCCACAACCCCAGACCGTCCCCAGCCTTTATCCCCCCAACAGCCTCAAACCGTCCCCAGCCTTTACCCCACCTGCAGCCTCAAACTGTCCCCAGCCTTAGACCCAGTTCCCCATGCACCCTTCTAGCCCAGCTTCTCCATATGTCTGTCTCGATGCTTCCACTGCCTCTCCAGCTCAGCTTGTCAAGCTGTCCCAACAAATCTCCACTCCCTCTCCAGCCCAGCCAGTCTGTTTGTATATCCCGAAAACCTACCACTGCCATTCCAGCCCTGCCAGTCCATCCGTCTCCCCCGCAGCAGCCCAGTCCTGTCCATAGGTATGTCCCAGCATCCTCCTACTGCCCCTCCACCCCAGCCGGTCCGTCCGTCACCTGTCTGTCTGTCTGGGTTCCGCTACCTTGAAGACACTGCTCATCTTGGTGAGCAGGGCACGGAACTCCTGTGGCGTCCCCTCGGGACAGGGAAGAACTGGCCCCACAGCAGCTTCTCGGTGATACTGGCTGGGCCATAGTAGGCAGGCTGTGTGATGCCATTCAGCAGCACTCTCAGTGGCTTGATCCCTCACTGGGGCTGCTCCGCCACCATGCCGGCCAGGGAGTGACTGAAAGAGCACACGCCAGGACTACTCATTACGGGGCCACTGGGCAACAAACCCCTGTGCAGGACGGAGCCCGTATTCTCCACACTGACCCCCCGGCTACCCCTACGCACATTGTGGAAGGGCACCTGGAGCTGCCCCTGCTGCGCTATACAGGAGCCGGAGGAGGGAGTGGCGGCAGTGGAAACTGCACGTGGCTCTTTAAAGAGCCACGTGCAGTTCAGAGACGCCCAGTTGCCTTTTAAAAATGGTGCTGCTGCCAGCTCAGTGGGCTGGATAAAAAGGCTCTGGTGGGCCAGATTCTGGCCCGCAGGCCATGTGTTGGATACCCTTGACCATCCCTTCCAGGTGTTGATACACCTTGCTCTTTAAAACCTCTAATGATGGAGATTCCACAACCTCCCTATGCAATTTATGCTGGTGCTTCCCTGCCCCCCAACAGTTAAGAACTTTATCCTAATGTCCAATTTAAACCTCCCTACCTGCAATTTAAGACCATTGCTGCTTGTCCTATTGTCAGAGATTGAGATTTTTCTCCCTCCTCCTTGAAACACACCCTCTCAGTTTTCTCTTTTTCGGGCTAAACAAACCAAGGTCGTTTTCTAGATCTCTAATCACATTTTTTGCTCTTCTCCAGACTTTTTCCAGTTTGTGCACATCTTTCCTGAAATATGGCACCCAGACCTGGACACAGTACTTCAGTTGAGGCCTAATCAGCACAGGGTAGTGTGGAAGACTTACTTTTTGTGTCTTGCTTATGATTCTCCTGTTAACACTTTCAGAATGATGTTTGCTTTTGGGCAATAATGTTACACTGTTGATTCATCTGCAGCACTCCTCCCTATGCAGTCAGTTTCCATGTTGTATGTGTACAACTGATTGTTCCTTTCTAAATGGAGTATGTTGCATTTTTTCCCTAATGAATTTCATCCTGTTTACTTCAATTCTCCAGCTTGTCCAGATAATTTTTACTTTTAATTGTATGCTGCAAAGTATTTGCAACCCCTCCCAGCTTGGTATCATGTGCACGCTGTATAAATGTATTCTCTCTGCCAGTGTTCCTTAAATAGTAACAGAGAGTAAGCCGTGCTAGTCTATACACTATCAAAACAAAAAGCAGTCAAGTAGCACTTTAAAGACTAGCAAAATAGTTTATTAGGTGAGCTTTCGTGGGACAGACCCACTTCTTCAGACCATAGCCAGACCAGAACAGACTCAATATTTAAGACACAGAGAACCAAAAACAGTAAGCAAGGAGGACAAATCAGAAAAAGATAATCAAGGTGAGCAAATGAGAGAGTGGAGGGGTGGGGGGGGGAAGATCAAGAATTAGATTGAGCCAAGTATGCAGACGAGCCCTTATAGTGACTCAGAAAGTTCCCATCACGATTTAAACCATGTGTTAATGTTCCGAATTTGAATATAAATGTGTTCAATATAATAAGTTGCTGTTGACAGGGAAATCTTGACAGAACCTCTGTCAACAGATTGCATCTACACACAGCTTGCTCCATTGACAGAGAACTGCCACACTGCACTACCCTCTGGTGCCAGAAAGCAGAATGGCAGCTCTGCAAAGAGGGCTGCGTGGCAATCGGAAACCCTCCCTGTTGGTGGAAGTGTCTGCGTTACACTTCTGTTGAGAGATTGTTATGCCTTGAATTTTTCTGTTGAGGCAAATGTGGAGTTCTGTCAAGAAGCTGTCGACAGAATGCTTTGTGTGTAGATGCTCCCTGAGTTATGTCAACAGAAGGTCCCTTCTGCCAACAAAACTCTCTAGCATAGACCCAGCCTTACTGTTTTATTCCCTCATTGAGTAATGGACTTATTTCTTTGGTCTTCCTTTTGCTTCTAATGTATGGTGGACTGTTCTCTTGTTATCCTTTGTGCAATATGCAAATAAACACACTTTGGTTAAAATGGCTGTCAGCCACTCAAAGCGTATTGATCCAGTAAAAGATATTACCTTACCCACCTTGTCTTTCTACTGTCCTGAGATCAGCACAGCTACAACAACTCTGCAAACATATTTGACACCATATTAATGACTATGTTCTAGTTAACACAACTTGGCTACATCTACACTAGCCCCAAACTTCGAAATGGCCACGCAAATGGCCATTTCGAAGTTTACTAATGAAGCGCTGAAATGCATATTCAGTGCTTCATTAGCATGCGGGCGGCCGCGGCACTTCGAAATTGATGCGCCTCGCCGCCGCGCGGCTCGTCCCGACGGGGCTCCTTTTCGAAAGGACCCCGCCTACTTCGAAGTCCCCTTATTCCCATGAGCTCATTTGCGTGGCCATTTCGAAGTTTGGGGCTAGTGTAGACACGGCTCTTCTGACATGATGTATTTTTCCATTGTAAGCAAGCCTTCCGACAGTGTAAATTCACATCTTTTCACTCAAGACTACAGTCAGGAAATACATATTTGGTATTTATTATATAAGCTCTTCAAAAAGTTCCATTAGCATAACTGATTCTGTTCACGAAATGGCAAAATATTCAGAAACTTTAATCTCTTGTTAAGCAAATAATCTTTGCCAGAAGATATATGCTTTAAAACCATTTCTGTTTTTAATTATGAGTACTAGTAACAGCTTTGTATTTTGAGGTAGGTGGTTATTATAGTACAGGGCATATGAGATATAACAGCTTATAACACTTAGGACACTCTAATAGTGTAAAAATTGCTTTATAATTCTAAAGTTTACATATATTTGCTGTCTGTACTTGTGATATTACTCACTTATTCAGTTATAGGCAAAGTTATCTTCCAGAAGAATGGCTTTTCCCAGTTCTTCACTATGCAGCATTTAATTTTCCGTGTTGACAGTAAATTTCATTCAAATTCTTTTCTCCATAGTTTGGTAAATTTGCTAAGAATTCTATTGAATTATTCATAATGTAGGACTGCCATGTTTAAATTCATCTGTTTCATTGCTCACACTTTGATTTTTGTCTTTGTCTTTAGTAGGTTCTGACTACAGACTTTTAACTTTGCAAAAATAAGCTTACAAAAACCACTGGAGTGTGTCTAGGAGGTGACTGGAAATCTGAGTTCCAGTTACTGGCGCTCTTACAGCCAGTGAGTCAGTTCGGTGGGGGAAAAAAATTCAACCTCTTAGGGCAAGGGCATTTGTGGTACTTCTCATCTTTGAAAATCAAGCCACTAATTTAAATGTCTAGATATGAATTCAGGTGCCTAACAGCAACCCAAATTTGACAATTTTGGCCTTATCCTCTCTGTGTTTTTGGCCATTTCTTCACTGAGATTTCATTAACTGGGGTACCTGCACCTATGCATACCCCAAATTAAGACCAGATAAACTGTTATAAATCAGTTAGACCTGGTATTCCATAGCCCTCCTTGAAAGTTGTCATCCTTGGCAATCCCTCGGTTCGAGGATGAGCTCTATCACTGATTTTCACATGGGTTGTGGGATGACTTAGGGGTCCGTTCCTTGAACCACAGATCCATGCACAGTAGATGACTTCATCTCCTGATGGGTCAGCTCCCTGCTGGGAGAGACGTTTTTTCGTTCCTTTTTTCTCTTTTCAGCTTTGAGGAGAAGGTGCTTCTTCAAGCAGACCACTACCTGATGGAGGACATGGCACCACTAAGCTCTGTTGGTGGCTTGCTCCTCCCATATTGTGAGATCCACATCAGTTTTCTTATGGTACTCTATCAATGTATCTTTGTAGCATTTCCTCTGAGCACCACAGGATCTCTGACCAAAGGTGAGCTGAGAGCAGGGCTCTTGTTTTGATGTGAGATTGGCATCTGTATACAACGTCCAGCCCAGCAGAATTGGTGTAGGAGGATCATTGCTTCAGTGCTGGTGACACTGATTCGAGAGACGATGCTGGTGCTAGTGCGGTGATCTTCCGGGGGCATCTTTGGTGACGCCTGTCCAGACAATAGAAGTGCTGTGGATGGGTCACCAGGTTTTGCTTCCATAAGGATATAGAGTCAGATGCACTGATGCAAGTGACAGTTGTTGTCAACTGCACTAGCAATTTGCAGTGGTGCAGATATACCCTAATGCAGACATGGACTCTACTTCCCTATTTGTAAAAGAGAACTAACTTACTTGTCTCAGGAATTGCATAGTTGCTTTATCTAATGTTTGCAAAGTAATACTATAATAATGGAATGAAAAAGTATCACTGGATGAGAAAGTTTGTCTTTTTTGTATTGTACCCAACTACTAATACAATCGATCACCCAATCTGTGGAGCAATTTGACACTTTTCAGTTGTCCTCACTGCAGAGTGGGCGTATGAGAAAAGCTAGAGCTGTGTTGTCCAATAAGCTCCCTGTTCGCCACATGTGGTGAACGAGACTGTGGATTGTGGCAAGCATAGGACATCTCTCTGGCCACTCCACACATGCACCCCACAAAGTGTGGCAGCAATAGAGGAGGCACCTTCTCCTGTCCCAGAGGGCCCTAGCCCTAGTTTATGCAGTTCCTAACAGCAGATAGGAATAAGGGGATTTCGAAGTTGCCGGGGTCCTTTCGAAAAGGAGCCCCGTCTGGACAAGCTGCGTGGCGGCAAGCCACATCAATTTCGAAGTGCTGCGGCTGCCGTCATTCTAATGAGGCGCTGAATATGTACTTCAGTGCTTCATTAGTAAACTTTGAAGTGGCCATATGCATGGCCATTTTGAAGTTTTGGGCTGGTGTAGACACGGCCTCAGTCTTTCGTCTGTGTGCCAGAATGTGCATCCAAACAATTATAACTGTGAACTTGCTTAGCCAATTGTTTTCAGAGTCATAGTTTTTTTTTTAAGGCTAGAAGGGACCATATGTTCTTCTGTGGCTAGGATGATCCCCTGCATAAGCAGTATAATCTCACTCGGTATCCAAATTGTCTAACAATGAGCCTTCATTGAGGACTATTCACACATCTGACAAAGTGGGTCTTTGCCCACAAAAGCGTATGCTCCAAAATTTCTGTTAGTCTACAAGGTGCCACAGGACTTCTTGTTGTTTTTGAACATACAGACTAATACGGCTACCTCTCTGATACTTATCCACACACTGTCTGAAGTTTTAAATTTGAACCCATTATGTGAGCAAGAGTGAAACTTTTTTATTGTAAAAGTTATTTCTTGGTTTTGGTATTATCTTGATCACTTAGCTGAGAAATAGCTGGACACACTTTGTTAAATTGACAACTGCTTTAGAGCTGGGTCACAACTTGCAGCGAATAAGAATATTTCTGAGCAAGGAATGAGTACCTATGGTAAGAATGACAGGCCTTTTCAAATTTGCGATGTATTCAGTACTGAGATTGCTGGCACCTAGGCACTTTGCTCAGTTTGTTCACTGTTATTTTTGTGTAACTTTATCTTTTACAATGAGTTCTAAAGAATTCATTAAGTATTAGTAACAGAGAGTAAGCCGTGCTAGTCTATACACTATCAAAACAAAAAGCAGTCAAGTAGCACTTTAAAGACTAGCAAAATAGTTTATTAGGTGAGCTTTTGTGGCGCAGACCCACTTCTTCAGACCATAGCCGGACCAGAACAGACTCAATATTTAAGACACAGAGAACCAAAAACAGTAAGCAAGGAGGACAAATCAGAAAAAGATAATCAAGGTGAGCAAATCAGAGAGTGGAGGAGTCGGGGGGGGGAAGATCAAGAATTAGACTGAGTTAAGTATGCAGACGAGCCCATATAGTGACTCAGAAAGTTCCCATCATGATTTAAACCATGTGTTAATGTTCCGAATTTGAATATAAATGTCAATTCGTCCGTTTCCCTTTCTACAAAGGAGCGATAATTTCTTTTCAGTAACACACATACCTTGAGGTCATTGACAGAATGGCCCATTCCATTAAAATGTTGACTACCTGGTTTGTGGATCTGGAGTGTTTTAATGTCTTAACCTATTCTTAATCAGGATGCTACACTCCAGAAGGCCCTGGGTGACATGCCTGTTCTCTCCTACAGACAACCTCCCAACCTCATGAGGATCCTTACTAACAGCCACAGTCTATACCCCAGGAACACCAGTCCTGGAACCTTTCCCTGCAACAAAGCCCGCTGCCAGCTTTGTCCACATATCTTCTCTGGAAATACCATCACTGGACCTAACCAGGTTACCCACAGAATCACAGGCACTTTCTCATACTGCTCTACTAACATCATATATGCCATCATGTGTCAACAATGCCCAGATGCTTTGTATATTGGACAGACTTCTAACTCCCTTAGGCAAAGGGTCAACGGGCACAAAACAGACATTAAAACGCTACAGATCCACAAACCAGTTAGTCAACATTTTAATGGAATGGGCCATCCTGTCAATGACCTCAAGGTATGTGTGTTACTGAAAAGAAATTATCGCTTCTTTGTAGAAAGGGAAACGGACGAATTGACATTTATATTCAAATTCGGAACATTAACACATGGTTTAAATCGTGATGGGAACTTTCTGAGTCACTATAGGGGCTCGTCTGCATACTTAACTCAGTCTAATTCTTGATCTTCCCCCCCCCACTCTCTGATTTACTCACCTTGATTATCTTTTTCTGATTTGTCCTCCTTGCTTACCGTTTTTGGTTCTCTGTGTCTTAAATATTGAGTCTGTTCTGGTCTGGCTATGGTCTGAAGAAGTGGGTCTGTCCCATGAAAGCTCACCTAATAAACTATTTTGCTAGTCTTTAAAGTGCTACTGGACTGCTTTTTGTTTTGATTAAGTATTAGTTTCTCAGTTAGTGGAGGAGATGGCATGATGAGATTGCTTATAATGACATGTAGTCCGTCTATGACTGCAAATATCTGGCTGCAAATATCTCCAGTGTTCAGTGATGGGATACTGGATGGGGAGGGCTCTGAATTACTACAGAGCATTCTTTCCCAAGTGTCTGGTGCTGGGTATTGCTCACATGCTCAGGATCTAACAAATCACCACATTTGGGGTTGTTAAGGAATTTTCCCCCAGGTCACATTGGCAGAGACCAATGGTCCTTCTAATTTTTTCCATCCATGTGCAGAATAAATTTTATGTCACTGAGGCATATACAGATGTGCATTGCCAGTAGAAACACATAGTGCCAGCCGTGGTCATCTGTGGGCACTGTGTCAATAAGCTGGGTAGCATTTGAATCTGCTGGCTGGCTGCCCAAGCATGCAGCTTACAGGGAAAAATAGCAGTGACCCTGGGTTTTTTTTTAACTTCCTTGGCAGTGTGAGGCATGGGTCCCTCACTGGTTTGAGCTAAGGTCAGTGGTGGATTCTCTAAAACTTGAAATCTTTAACTCATAATTCCAGGACTCCAATAATTCAAACAGAGGTTCTTGCTCTGTTACTGCAGTGTGCAGGGCAAGGTTCTATGGCCTGCGATTGGCAGGAGGTCAGATCGTCCCTTTAACATTTGAGTCTAGTTAAAAATGCATCTCCTAGGATCCCAGGGCTGAAAGGGACCTGAAGAGGTCATCGAGTAAAGCCCCCTGCCTAAAGCAGAGTCAACCCTAACTGAATCATCCCAGCCAGGACTTCATCAAGATGGGATTTAAAAATCTCTAGGGATGGAGATTCTACCACCTCTCTAGGTAACACAGCTCCGCCACTGCCGGTCCTAAGCTTGGATGAAAGAGGAGGAAGGTTGGGCGTCGGGCTAGCAACTTGATCCTGTAAAACCTACCAGTTGCTACAGAAACAACAAGTGCAACCAAACAAAATAAACAAAAATTAACTCGGTCCAAAGGTATCGACTCTTTTTTTATGACGGTGCTGGATGAAAGCCGAAAAGAAGTTCAGTACCCAATGCAGAGTTCGATTTTAAGTGCCAAAACCACAACAAAAATTGGAACATGGAATGTAAGGACCTTATACCAATGTGGAAAGTGGGCGCAATTACTCCGTGAATTTGACAGTTATTGAATGGACATCTTAGGCACTAGCGAGATGAGATGGACAGGAAGTAATAGGCTAGTTAGTGATGGGAAAACCATTCTGTATTCAGGGAACGATAATCAGCATATACATGGCGTAGGCCTGATATTAAGTAAGGAAGCGTCACGGGCATTGGTTGGATGGAAGCCAGCGAACGAACGTATTATCACAGCGAGATTCAAGTCAAGGCATGCGAAAACTACAATCATCCAAGTGTATGTACCAACCGAGGATGTTGACAAAGCTGAAAAAGACACATTTTACGATCTGTTACAAGACACCATCAGTGACGTTCCCAGTCATGACATCAAGTTACTTATAGGTGATATGAACATGCGAATCGATAAGAGAAGACAGGGATGGGAACATGTGATTTGGCCCATACGGATCATCAACGCAAATGAGCGACAATGGAGAGCACTTACTACTATTCTGTAGCATGAACAACTTGTGCATTGGAAACACCTATTTTGCACACAAGAATATCCACAAGAAAACATGGTGGTTGCCTGATGGTATCACTAATAATGAAATAGACTATTTCTGCATCAGCTAACGATGGCAACCAGCTCTACTGGATGTGAGAGTATACCGTGGAGCTGATGTTGGGTCAGACCACCATCTTTTGATGGCATCGCTCTGTGTTTGCCTTAAAAGAAAACAAGAATGGCAAACAGCTCAGCCCTATGCAGTTGAAAAGTTGAGAGACCAAGCCGTAGCTGAACAGTACAAACTTAAACTTAGAAACCGATTTCAACAAATGTAACATGAAACTTCACTCGAAGACCAGTGGATGCAGTTTAAAAGAGCAGTGACTGAGATCGCAGAAGAGATGATTAGTCGAAGGAGTGGTACACAAAAAGAACGCGGGATACAGGACAGGACCTGGCAGTTGATTGGTGAACATAAGGTTGCGAAGAGGCAAAGAGATCAGGCAAAGTCGCCAGGTGAGAAAGTGGAAGCTATGGCGAAGTACCAGTTGCTGGATCGTAGAGTTAAGAAAAGCTGTCGCGCTGATAAGAAAGAATGGTTAGAACATAAAGGTGCTGAAGCACAAGAGGCAGTGAAGAAATGCGACACCAAGACACTATATCGTATTGTCCGGGAGTTAACAGGAGCAAGAAGCAATAGCAACGCTCCCATCAAAGACAAGAATGGGAAGATCTTACTCAGTAAGGAAGAGCAAGATGTGCGCTGGGTAGAACACTTCAAAGAAACACTGAATCAACTGAACCCAACCGCAGCCTACGACTTCAGTAACTTCAGTCTCCCTGACGAGCTGGAAGTAGACCTAGACATGATCACAATTGAGGAAACACACAGAGTGATAAAGGCGCTAAAGAACAGCAAGGCTGCTGGCCTAGGCCAAATTGCAGCTGAACAATTGAAGTATGGTGGAAACTCCATGGTGCAGGAACTGACAGGGCTGTTGAATGAATGTTGGAGAACAGAGTGCGTCCCAGGTGAGTGGAAGAAGGGAATGATTGTCAAGTTACCAAAGAAGGGGAATATCACTGATTGTAACAATTGGAGAGGTATCACGCTCCTTTCGGTCCCAGGTAAGGTCTTCTGCATCAGGAGGTTGCAGAGCATGGTGGATAAAACTCTGCGTGAAGAGCAAGCCGGATTTCGCTTCGGACGATCATGTAGTGAACAGATCTTCACGTTGCGCAAGATCATCGAACGGAGTATCGAGTTCCAATGACCACTGTTAATTAACTACATCGACTTTAAAAAGGTGTTTGACAGCGTTCATAGAGAATCATTATAGAACATAGTGCGAACATATGGCATCCCACAACGCTACATCAAGATCTTCCGAAATCTTTATCTAAACTCTAGTTGCTGCGTGAGGACCGATAGTGGGATGACAGATTTCTTCAACATCGACTCCAGAGTGCGTCAAGGGTGTGTCCTGTCTCCATTCTTGTTCCTTCTGGCAGTGGACTTCATCATGAGAAAGGCGATGAGCGACATATATCTAGGTATCTCATGGAAAGATCAGCATCGACTCACGGATCTGGACTTTGCAGACGTAATACACTGCTAGCAGAAATGAGCGAATGCTTGCAAGGCATGATGACAAATTTGGAAGCAGAAGCTGGCAAAACTGGGCTGAGGATAAATAGTGATAAAACAAAGTTGATGCAGGTTGGGAACACTCAGACAAACACACCACTAGTGGTCGGACGCCAACCCATAGAAGAAGTACAGTGGTTCACCTATCTTGGCAGCACTCTGTCTGATGACGGAGGTGTTGAGGCAGATGTTAACTGCAGAACTGGTAAGGCGTCAGCAGTGTTCCAAAGACTGCGCCCAATTTGGTCTGCACCAACAATCAACACTGCAACAAAAGTTTGACTGTATAACACCATTGTCATGCCAGTCACCATTTATGCTAGCGAAACATGGAAAATAACGTCAAGAGTAGCACGCAAGCTGCATGTATTCTACCAGCATTGCTTACGAAAGTTCCTGGGTGTCACCTACTGTGATCGTGTTACCAATGAGGAAATACTACAAAGATGCGGGTCACGGGTACTGCAGGATATCGTGACAGAGCGCAGAGTGCGGTTTTCTGGACACATTCTGCATCTGCCAGATCAACTGCACCCAAAGACTGCAATGAGATGGATACTGGCAGAGGGAAGAAGGAAGAGAGGCAGTCCACTCAAGACCTGGCGCTCCACATTTAAGGGAGACTTATTAAACATTGCTATATCATGGGAGGAGGCGGAATTATTTGTAGCCGACCGAAATCGCAGGCAAGCACTTGTTGCCCAATGTGCCCAGATGCACAGGTGGACCTAAGTCTAAGTAAGTCTAGGTAACACATTCCAGTGCTTCACCACCCTCCTGGTGAAATAGTTTTTCCTAATATCCAACCTACCCCTTTCCCCACTTTGTAACTTTAAGACATACACGCGTAACTCCCTACATAACTACGTGAGACACCTCTAAATGCAGTTGGGATATGCACACTTTGAACAGAGAGATGAACAGAATAACAAAACTAAGTGGATGGGCAACAAAATGGCAAATGAATCTTAATGCGGGTAAATGTAAAGTAATGCACATTGTAAAAAAATAATCCCAACTCTACATGTAATGTAACGGGGGCTAATTTAGCTACAGCTAATCAGGAAAGAGATCTTGGAGTCATTGTGGATAGTTCTCTGAAAAAATCCATGCAGTGGCAGTCAAAAAAGCAAATGGGATGTTATGAATCATTAAGAAAGGGATAGAGAATAAGATGGAGAATATTTTATTGCCTTTTTATAAAACCATGATACACCCACATCTTGAATACTGACTAGGGATGTGGTCTTCTCATCTCAAAAAAGAGATACTGGCATTAGAAAAGGTTCAGGAAAGGGCAACTAAAATGGTTAGGGATTTGTAATGGGGCCCGTAAGAAGAGAGGTTAAAGAGACTGGGGTGCGTCTACACTAGTCAGCTACTTCGAAGTAGCCAGCACAATGTCGAAATAGCATGCGTTGTGTCTACATGCGCCATGTGCTATTCCATGTTGAAATCGATGTTAGGTGGTGAGATGTCGAAATCGCTATTCCCATCCAAAGATGGGAATAGCACCCTACTTCGATGTTCAACGTCAAAGTAGGGCGTGTGTAGATGATCCGCGTCCCGCGACTTTGAAATAGCGGGGTCCTCCATGGTGGCCATCAGCTGAAGGGTTGAGAGACGCTCTGTCCAGCCCCTGCGGGGCTCTGTGGTCACTGCGTGCAGCAGCCCTTAACCCAGGGCTTCTGGCTGCTGCTGCTGCAGCTGGGGGTCCATGCTGCGTACACAGGGTCTGCAGCTGGTTGTCGGCTCTGTGGATCTCATGCTGTGCAGGGCAAGTGTGTCTGGGAGGGGCCCTTTAAGGGAGTGGCTAGGGGCTTTGCTGGCCCCTTATTTGGATGGGGAGTGCTTGTGTGTGTGGACGCTCCACATTTCCTTCCAGGGTGGCTCCTTTCAATGTTCCCC
This sequence comes from Carettochelys insculpta, assembly GCF_033958435.1. Lineage (NCBI taxonomy): Eukaryota > Metazoa > Chordata > Testudines > Carettochelyidae > Carettochelys > Carettochelys insculpta. The sequence continues at coordinate 19,631,660 of NC_134160.1, forward strand.
GTCTCTACTTCGATGTGGAACATCGACGGCACCAGCCCTGGAGGACGTGTAGACGATATGCATCGAAGTAGCCTATTTCGATGTCCTTACGTTGAAATAGGCTATTTCGACGTAGTGTGCTAGTGTAGACGTAGCCTAGGACTTTTCATCTTAGAAGAGAGGAGACTAAGGGTGGGGGTGGGGGGTGTGATAGAAGTATATAAAATCATGAATGGTGTGGAGAAAGTGAATAAGGAAAAGTTATTTACTTGTTCCCATAATAACTAGGGGAGACTAAATGAAAGTAATGGACAGCAGGTTTAAAACAAAAGGAAGTTCTTCTTCACACAGCACACAGTCAGCCTGCATGACTCCTTGCCAGAGGAGATTGTTAGGGCTAGGACTATAAAAGGGTTTAAAAAGCTAGATAAATTCATGGAGGTTAGGTCCATTAATGGCTATTAGCCAGGATGATAAGGACCGATGACCCTAGCCTCTGTTTGTCAGAATCTGGAGATGGATGGAGGAGAGAGATTGCTTGATCATTACTTATTTGGCTCTCGCCCTCTGGGGCACCTGGCATTGGCCACTGTTGGCAGACAGGATATACTGGGCTTGGTGGACCTTTGATCTTACCTAGTATGGCCATTCTTATGTTCTTAAAAGTGAAACATTTAATTTAAAAAAAATAATTTTTTTTGTTTATATAATCCTGACAATTCAATGTTACTAAAATTTGCTTAACAATATTTATCAAGACCTCAACAGAGTGTAAATATCCACTTTAGCATTTTTTTAGCTGTCACATCAAGCTGCATTCAGATGAACACTTTAAAATTCTGAGTAACCGATTTTGCTGCAGTGCTGCATGTTTTTGACATGCTGCAACTGGACCTGTCCTGCTTTGTTTTCACATTAACGCTTAATGGTGTAAATTTTTTTCATGCATACAATTTGAATCCTAAAACAAAGAAGTAGAAAGTGGTTTTCCTTTCTGGATATGCCAAAAAATGTACCATACGGTTTCTAATGCCAAGAAGATACTACAGAGACTGAAAGCCTGAGTAGATCATCTGATTCCATTGCAGCACTTTCAGCTGGTTTATGTGGTGAGGTCCCTGTGCCTCATGTGGGAGTATAATGGGTTACTTTGAAGATAAATATGATGAAACAGCTTCAAGAACTTGTTGGTACAAGTGATACCTTAGTGAAACATACCAGAGGAGAAAGGAGATTCCAGAATTAGACTTTGGAGCAGAACTGAAAAATCATTCCCTGTCTTGTGTGACTCCTTTGGAAATGTCTGTTCCTAAGTGGAGGAAAATCTTTCCTTCATTTTGAAACTAAATAACGTTAATGTAGCATTAATATCAAGAATTTAAACGTGCAGTAGATATCGACTCCTAATGTGAAGCTACCCACAGCAAAGTTAACTCAGCTACATGGCATTTTTGTGTATAGCATTTTGGAGTACAGTTCATGCTGTGAAATGCAAAGAATGGGTGTGGAGATTTAGGCTACATCTGCACTAGGGGAAAACTTCAAAATGGCCATGCTAATGGCCAAATCTGAGAATACTAATGAGGCGGTGAAATGAATATTCATCACCTTATTAAAATGCCACTGGCCACAGCACTTCGAAAGTGCCACATTTCGCTCGTATGTGGCTCATCTACATGGGGATGATAGGAACAAGGGGATTTCGAAGTCTGCAGGATCATTTCAAAAAGAACCCCTGTTTAGACGAGCCATGCGTGAGTGAAATGCGACACTTTCGAAGTGCTGCGGCCGTCAGCATGCTAATGAGATGCTGAATATTCATTTCAGCCCCTCATTAGAATTGTCAGATGTGGACATTAGCATGACCCTTTTGAAATTTTGGCCCAAGTGTGGCCACCGCCTTAATGTTTCTACTGGAAGTTTGTCTTTAAAATTTCTCACCTTTTATGTTTTACGTGTCAGCCTAAATACAATAGAACCCTGAGATATGCACACTCAAGTTGCGCAAATCTCTGTTTAATGTGGCTGTGGCAGGGAGCTGGTGCCTGGCTCCCACCTGTCTGCTGCTCAGGGAGCCAGGAAACTGACCAGTGCAGCAGCGCTGATCAGTTTCCCAACTTCTGTGAGTGGTGCTCACCAGGGAGCCAGTTGCCAGCTCCCTGCCACTTGCGGGAGCCGCTGTTGCCACTGATAGAAGCAGCAGCCTGACTCTCCCTGTCCCTGACAGGAGCAGTTTCCCTGCTCCTGTCGGGGCAGCAGCCTCTCCGCTCTTGTCAGGGGCAATGAGAGTTAGGCTGCTGCCCCTGACAGGGGCGGTTTCACAGCTCCTGTCAGGGGTGGTAACCTGACTCTTGGCTACCGCCACTGACAGGAGCTCTAAAACTGACTAGCACAACAGCTCTGGTCAGCTTACTATCTCCTGCGAGCCTGGTGGAGATGGGAGACAGGAAACTGACTAGCACAGGATTGCTGGTCATTTTGCTGGCTCCCCTGAGTAACACGAAATTTGACTTATGTGGGGTTGTGCAGGAATGTAACTTCTGCATAAGTCAGGGGTCTGTTGTACTGCGTGCATGCAGCTAGTGCATTGTGCAGGGAATACCAAGATAAGGTTCAGCTTGGAGAGAAACATCTTCAGTATGTGAGAAGACACCCTTGACACAGGAGAGAAGTGCTCAAGCCAGATATGCACTGCTGTGGACAAACCACAAAGGTAGCCAAAGGTGGTGAAAACTGTTTGTCTATTTCAGGGGGGTGGGATTTGCTGCCTCATGGAGAGGGTGAGGGATGTCATTCTCTCAAGCTGTGGATCCTCATTCTCCCCATGGCATGAACAGCAAATTTGTCCCTCCCTGCCCCCAGACAGACAGAATGGGACAAGGTGCCTAAATCTCTTCGTGGCTTCTGTGGCCAAATTCTTAAAGATATGTCGGTGTATAACTAGCATGGAAATCAACACCCCTTATGAATATAGGACTTGGGCACCTATGTCACCTCATTGCATTTGAAAATGTTACCCTCAGGCTTGGATCTCGGTCTCCAGACCTCCTGGCAAAGGAGATCCTCAGAACAAGAATTTTCATCTTTGCAACCACTGCAAAATCTGCAAATGTAAGTGTAAATGGTAGACATGAGCCCAACACTGAAAATGCAACACATCATAAAATCAGTTATGGCTTGGTTGGTCTCTGCTAGCCTTACTCTTAGAGAACTGTGGTAATTGTAGAGCTACTGCATTGCCTTCGATGGCCTTTGGATCAAGCCCATACAAAAATTTGCTCTTAAAGGACTGTCACTCTTGTGAGGGACTTTTTTCCATTGACCAAAAAGACCACCAGGTGCCCCAGGGGACACCCTGGCCTCAGTAATCAGTGCCGTATGGTGCCTGCCTCTGAACCTTGTTAAAGCTGCTGGGAGCACAGGAAACCTTGTGGCAGGACCCACCACCTGCCCCTCTGCCCAGTGTTCCCAGAGGAAAGTCTTGGATCTGTATTTAGACCCCCTGGCAAAGAAGATCCTTTCAGCAATAATTTGCTCCCTTGCACCCAATCCATAATCTAGAAATGTACATCTAATATACATCCATAGGCATTGCCACTGAATGTCTGCCCGATCAACTTTTGATGGCACTTCCTGTGCCTATGCGTAATGGGGAACCAGCAGTTAATTATAGAGGGGGGCCTGACAAACGGCTGCCACATTGGACTGAGTACAGTTTAAATCCTTTAATGATGATCCATTGGAGAGCAAGTCTCGTCCCAGCCCCTGCCTGGATGCTTGATTCTCCACTGCTCCTGACCCCCAGCTTTATCAGCCTCTGGAGACTTTCCCCAGGCAGCTGCCAGATCCCATAAATTGTGTCCACCTAGGGAGGCTTCCCCTGGGCACCTGCAAGGCCCCCAAATAGCTGCCAGCGCCCTCAATAACCTAGCTGCTGAGCTAGACTTCCCCCTGCCAGCTCCAGGACCCTCACTGCATGCAAGCTGCCTAGCACCTTGCATTGCATGTCCTCTTATTGGTTTGGCATCAAGCCATGTGATGCAACTGGGCACAGGAGAGTTCTAGACTGCTTAGTGCCTCGGTGGGGAGGGAAGGAAGGAGATGTGGGGGGTCTGGACAAATTGTAAATGGCTGAAAAGGAGTTTCTCATCCTATTATACAAGCGTGACCCCCACTCACAGACTAGTTGCCACGTGATACAGGTGAGGGAAGGTTCCGGAATACATGGCACCTCTCAGGGAGGGAAAGAAGGTGGGCAGAACAAAATGTAAATGGATGTAAAAACCCTAAATAGACAATTTATTCCATCACCTATTTTGTTTGGTAATATTTGTCATCTGTCATATGCCTGCTCTTCTTGTGTACAAGTAGATTTGCATGGGATGCGGGTTTCAAATACTTTGCGCCCCTAACACCCCCCCCCCCCCAAAAGGCTCTTCTTTGAAAGGTTGCTGATAGTTCAAATGACTGCTGGGTGAAAAGACAGGGGCCATGTAGCTGGTAAGTTGCATAGCTGTGAGTCAGTGCCCGCTGTAAGTGGGTGTGGTATTTGCCATTCCTGCTTAAACTGAAAGGCAGGGCTTCCTGATTTGTTAATCATGCCTCATCTTGTCTGTCTCCTCAGTACAATTTTCACATTATCTGGACACAGCAGCCAGAGGTTTGAGTAGGTTATTGCAGAACTCCAAGAAGCCACCTTGAAAGAGCTCCAGAGTTATTGACAGGTTTTTGATGGAGTCAGTAAAAGGCACAGGGTCTTGCTTTAAAACAAAACTCTCTAGTTTAGAATAGGAATTTCTTGAGATGCAGATGAAGTATACTAGAGCCACTGTTGCAAAGACATGCAGGGAACCTTCCTGATTTGATCAAATAATCTAGTTTCATCTGCAACAACTGAGCAATGAATCAGTGCAGTGGAGTTCTGCAGGGTTGTTGTAAACTACCAAAGCTTCATGCCAGGAGAATTTCAAATGGCTGGTGCTTTCCTTCTAATCTTTTGATGCCAACAATATTATCCTCATATGTTCT